>NC_142502.1:51012500-51612500 GCF_057876585.1 Rhinolophus sinicus
TACAAAACAAAGAGGCAACCAACTGAATGGGAAAATATATTTGCAAACAATACCTCTGATAAGGGGCTAATATCCAAAACATATAAAGAACTCATTTATCTAAACAACAACAACAAAAACACAAAATAAAAATACAAACAGTCTAATTAAAAAATGGGCAGAGGACCTGAACAGACACATACAGCCAACAAATATATGAAAACTTGCTTAATTTCACTAGCTATGAGGCAAATGCAAATCAAAATCCAATAAGATACCACCTCACACCTGTCAGAATGGCTGTTATCAACACGGCGAGTAATAACAAGTGTTGGAGAGGTTGTGGAGGAAAAGGAACCCTCACACTACTAGGAGGAATATAAATTGGTCTAGTCACTGTAAAAAAAAACAAACAGAATGGAGGTTCCTCAAAAAATTGAGAATAGAATTACTATGTGACTCAGCAATCGCTCTTCTGGGTATTTACCCAAAAAATCTGAAAACATTTATCTGAAAACAGTATGGTGGTTACTAGAGGGGAAGGGAAGGTAGAAGAGGATAAAGGGGGTCAAATATGTGGTGATGGAAGTAGAATTGACTTTGAGTGGTGAACACACTATGCAATATATAGATGATGTATTACAGAAATGTGCACTTGAAACCTATATAATTTTACTACCGTGTTTCCCCAAAAATAAGACCTAGCCAGACCATCAGCTCTAATGCTTCTTTTGGAGAAAAAAATTAATATAATACCCAGTCTTATTTTTCTATAAGACCCTATCTTATATAATATCATATAAGATCAAGTCTTATATTAATTTTTGCTCCAAAAGACACATTAGAGTTGATGGTCCGACTAAGTCTTATTTTCGGGGAAACTCGGTAACCCATGTCACCCCAATAAATTTAATTAAAAAATCTAGCTTATTGAAAATTGAAAAAAAAAAAAAAAGTTAAGAAATTAGAGGTATTTTTGTACATTTCAAATTTTGAAATAATTATGAACATACTGGAATTTACAAAAATAGTAGAGAATCACTCCTATTTACAAATTGCCAAACTTCCCAGTAGTGACATGTCATATAACTACAGTAACAACAACAACAACAACAAAAAACACAACAAAAATCTGGAAATTTATCAAGGTGCAATACTGTTAATTAGACTACTGATTTTATTCATATTACTTCAACATTTGCATGTACTAATTTTTGTGTATGTGTTTAATTCTATGAAACTTTTTATCACATCTAGATTTGTTTTACCACTACCACAAAGAAGAAACAGAACTATTTCATCATCCCAAAGGAAATCTCTCATACTATCCCTTTATAGTTGCCCCAACCCCTCTCTTCCCCAAATGCTAATCTGTTCTCCATCCTTACATCAGCTAAAAAATCTTATATAAAGGGAATATATCCTATGTTGCCTTTTGATTGGCATTTCCATTCAACATGAGTCCCTTGCAATTCATGGAGGTTGTTCATGTGTCGATGGTTAATTCCTTTTTATTGCTGTGTAATATTTCATTTTATAGATGTACAACAGTTTGTTTAACAGCTTACTATTTGAAGAACAACAGGGCTATTTACAGTTTTGGGCTAATACAAACAAAGCTTCTATAAACATCCATGTTCAGTTTATAAGGTTAATTTCTCTGAGATAAATGTCTTAGGATATGACCATTAGGTCATATAGTAAGTGTATTTTAGTCTTATAAAAGCCACTTTCCCAAGTGTTATACCATTGTACATTCTTACCAGAAACTTATGAGAAATTCAGTATATTTTTAACGAAGCCAACATTCAGTATTTTAATTATTTTATTAAATTAGTCACTCCAATATGTTATGATTTTAATTTTAATTTTCTAACTGTCTAATTCTGTTAAACATATTCATATGCTCACTTGCTATCAGCATATTCTCGTTGGTGAAATATCTGCTTATGTATTTTTGTCCATTTTCTAATTAAATTTCTTGTTTTTCTATTAAGTTTTAACAGTTCTTTATCTATTTGAAATGCTTGTGTCTAGTGTGTGATTTGCCAAGTATTATCTCCCAATTGTAGCTTGTTGTTCCTTCCACCCTTTCAATAGGATCTTTCATGAAACATGCATTTTAAATTTGAATGAAGTAAAATTTATCAATATTTACTTTTATGGATTGTTTGCTTGATACCATGCTTAATATTTGCTGAAAAGTCACCTGTACTTTACTTAATTGTCTCTATAAATTTGTCAAAATCCGATTGTGCATACTTGTGTTGGTCTATTTCTTGTTTTTCTGCTCTTCCTTTAATGTGTCTAAACCTTTTCAAAACCTCACTGTCTTGATTGCTGTAGATATGTAGTAAGTCCCCAAATTAGGTAGTGTTTCCTCTATTCTTTTCAACAATTGTTCTAGATATTTTAACTTTCCATATTTATATTTAAATATGTTTGCTAATATGTAAAAAGTTTCCTGGAATTTTAACAGAAACTGGGAAAATCCTAAAGATCAATTGTGGGAGAATGGACATCTTAACTATGTCCAATCTCCCAAAACGTGAACACAATACGATTCCTTACTTATTTCACTAGCATTTTTACAATTTTCCTTCATACAGATCCTGTACATATTTTGCTAAACTCTTATCAAAGTATTTAATTTTCTACACAACAATTTAAAATAATATTGTATTTTAAAACTTCGTTTCCAAATGTTCATTTCTAGTACATAGAAACACAATTGATTTTTGTATCTTTATATTGTAACCTGTGATCTTGTTGAATTAGCTTCTTGCTTTTACATTGTAAGTTCCCTTGATTTTCTATGATTTTTCTACGATTTTTCTATGATTTTTCTCTTTAGTTGATATGATCATGTAAGTTATCTGTATTAGCCTATTGATGTGGTTGATTTTGAATATTTAAACAACCTTGCATTTGTGAAATAAATCACACCAGGTGTATAATGTATAATGTATAATTATACACATGGTGTATAATTATTATACATAATACATATATTTATTATATTTTTTATGTTTTAAAGTAATAATTACTTTAGGAAAATATCTGTTAACACAAATGCTTTCTTAATATTATTTTTGCTTAGGGATCTTTAACATGAATTATTTTAGTCGTTGAGATTTTTGTTTGCAATATTATTTGTACAAATAAAATTTAATATGTTTTTCAAAAAAGTTATATATTCTATGTATTAACATGTCTTTTAAAAGTTTGAATGCATTTTACCTATATTTAAAAATATTCTATGTGACCTATCGACATAACTTCTTCTGTTAAATTTACATAACAAAATATGATTCCAGTATTCAAACTCTTCATTCTTTAAAATATTGTTAAAATAATTACCATTTTCTGAGCTTGAGAACTTTTGCTTGGATTTATTAATTAATAATGATGATCATATTTAAATAATATCAACATGATGTTTTGTAATACATTTAGTCAGATTGCTAGATGCCTAACATATGTTAGCTCATAGAATCTCCATGTGAGTCCACTACTAAAGCATTGGAAAAGATTCATACTATTTTGTTTCGATGTTTTCTTTTTTTTTTTAACAGACAGGTCTTCTTGCCAACACCATAGGGTAAATATTATTAAGCTCAGGGTATAATGAGAAAAATAATGCACACAAAGGTAATTCATTTTTCATTTTTACACAGAGAGTGATGAAATTTGTAATTGAATCCACATTTTCCCAAACTCACATTCTCTCTACTTTTTATATTAAATGAAGTATTATACTTCATTTTATAACACAATTACAATATTTCTTAGTATCTCAGAATGCTGTAATCATTTTAGGCTGTTGTATTAGTTATTTATTGCCATAATATCAGTGTGAAAAATTACCACAGAACTGAGTAAATTTAAAGCAATAATTAACTGTTCTTGATAAGTTAAAAAACAGAGTGGGGAGGGGTTCTTATTGTATTTGCTGATCTCACTTAAGTGGTTGCCAGTGAGGCTTGATGGCTTTGCATCTGAGCATTGAATGGTTCTTGGCTTAGATACCTTACTTTTCTTCCATGTGATATTTATCTTCCAGCAGGATAGTCCTGGCTTATTCTCCTGGACAAGACAAAAATCTGAGAAAGAATGTGTAAAATCCCTTGAGGCCTGGGTTCAGAAATAGCACACTGACAATTCTGCTATGTATTGTTAAAATAAGTCATCTGGCTATTTCAGTTTCAAGGGGTGAAGATATAATAAACTCTGCCCTTTGAACGGGAGACTTGAAAACTTATGTTTTAAAAGGGATGACTATAGGAATGTGTGGAGAATTGGAGCAAGTATTCAAGTATAGCTGATATAATTATACAATGTCTCAAGTTACTTATTTCTGAACTTCATTCCCATAGTTTAAAATTATAGAGTAACATTTACTCTTGTTAAATAATTAGTCATACTTTTTATCAAAGGCAAACTAAGACAGCAGTAAATGCTATGATATTATTTTTATAAAATAGTGAAAATTTTCAACTTTACATTTTGTTGGAGAAAGTTAATATTTCTGTCTCTGATTTTTGCGATTCTTCTTTTCTCTTTCTCCTTCTCCTCGTCCTCCTCCTCCTCCTCCTTCTCCTTCCTTATCATCATCTCTGCTGCCCATAATGCATATGGAAGTCGTTTGTTATATTCCCTAAAAAGTTAACTTCCATCAAGTGTTATCAAGCTTATATTTTACCATTATTAATTATGCTATTTTTTTAAGCTGTATCAAAGATAAGACAAAAAAAGCCTGGGCATCAGGAACACCTCAGCTTTCACAGTAGCTTTGATGCTAGATAAGGCATTTTTATCTCTTTGAGATCTATGAACTAATATGGTTTGATAGCAAACTGAAGCAATTCTCAGGTTTTTTTAAAATTTTTAATTATTTTTGATTATTATTTTATTTGTTATTAACTTAAATATGAGTTATCCTAATACACATTTTTGAATATATATATATATATATATATATATATATATATATATATATATATTTTTTTTTTTTTTTTTTTTTTTTGCATCCTGATATTGGCCTCATTTGTAACTTGAGAATTTTTTGTTTACCAATCTGTACTGCTTTGCTAGGAAAAGCTTTATAATTCTGTCTTGATTCTACTGAGAAACACGGAGCTTCAAATACTAGAATGACCTGAAAATAACTCTCACTTCCAATTGTATTAATATCAGCAGCCTCCATTTTTTCTTTTCTTTTTTTTTAACTGACTAACTGTATATTGCTTAGTAGGTGCTGGCTACTTAAGAACTTATATAAATGAGTGATTCCGATTTTTCAAACTTAAGTAATACTGCATACATTGGGAATTATATTTGTCTCCTAGAAAAAATACGTAAGTGACATTGAAAGATAAATGTTTATATTATTCTCATTAAAGGCATTCCAAGGTAAGGAGTCCATAGGTGTTATGGAAGGTCCAAGATATCACCAACATCCCAGTTTCCTTCCCTCACATCCATCACTTTAAGTGCATTGTTCTATTGTGAAGCTCATGTAATATTTACATATTTTCCTTTGCAGCTTCAGTCATCAACTCTAGGCTTAAACAGATACAGAAAAACATATGTCTTTCAAAAAGGAGAATAAAAAGAAAAAAAAACACATTTTTCTTTAAAGAGCTTGCATGGAAACCAACCAGTGATTGTCCTTATGTCCAAATGATCCTAGCAATCTCCACATAAAGCCAGAAAATAAGGCAAATATCTTGCAATAAATTATTCAGAGATCTGATTCTAGGGAAGTTAGGAAAAAATGGATAATAGATAGGTAATTTATACTCCAAATTCAATTAACCAGATTGCATTCTGTACATCTGATGCCATGGAAGAGATTGCAGTTAGAGCAAACATGTTTGGATGTAGAAATTAGTGAGCATACACAATGAGCAATGAAACCAAGAACTGAATTTGCTTTAAATTACATGCCTTTTTTAAAATTTATCCTTTTGAGAAAGACTGCATGGAAGCTTCCTATAGGTCTTTTCTGTAATCATTAAGCATTTCAAGTAGCAGTTGGTTTATATTAAAAGTTCAATAGGACATAACTATTTTTCTTCATCTTCTAAAATAAAATAATTCACTCTTGCTCAGGTGTTATATGAGACACCATATCATTGAAGAGGCACAGTAAATTACTGAGCTTGAAGGCAGTTGAGCTATATTTTCAAACAGAAATGAAGTAGATATACATTGTTTATTTTCAGCCCTAAAGGCATTGCATTTGTACTACATATTAGTCTGCAAAGAAATAAAACCAGAGACCCTCAGGTCAACAAACATTCAGAGCACTAAAATACTGGAGTTGGTGGAGCCTGCCTGGACCCAGAATTCAAAGGTAGAAACTAGGGGAAATGAACACCTTGAATTTCAAAAGACTGTAATGAAAATTATAAACCTAAAGTCTAACTAATTTATTTTTAATTAAACATAATAGAGAAGAAATATTTTTAGAAGTCACTATTAAAGGCATTATCTATGTCTAATAAATCTAGTGAGAATTCTACCCTAGAGGAAGGGAGTATTTGTTTTGCTTAGAGTAAGGGGAATGAACTCTTTATTAATTAAACTTAACTAAGAGTAGTCATTCCCTAAAAATGTGCTTTTTATAAAAATTACATATATTTTTAATTTAGAAAAAACAAAATATTTTAGTCAGGTCTTTAGAGGCATGGTGAGTTTTAAGTTTCCAACACTGATTAACCATGATTAATTATCTAATTTCAAACTAATTTAATGATTTTCAGAATGTATTTAATACTTTCTATTTGAACAAAGTTAATAAAAGTTCCCCCAAAATGTAATCTTGCATTGTTGTACTTAATGCACAGGTGTGTGTTTGTGTGTGTGTGTGTGTGTGTGTGTGTGTTTCCAAATTTTTGTAAAATTCTTAATTAACTATAATTTTCAATAGGTTTTGAGAACTATTTTTGTGGTTTAGAGTTTTATATAGTGTTTATTTTTTGTTTAAATTTTAATGATAAAGAAATTTAGTAACAGTGACATTTTATGATTAAATATGCCTGTTTCTTTAGTTAATGACCTAGTTCTAGAGGACTTTTAAGTTTACAGAAAATTGAGTGGGAAATACAAAGAGTTTATATACACCCCCTCACATTAACTCCCTTAGTCCCCCCTATTATTAAAATCTTGCACTAATATGTGGAACACTTGTTACAACAGGGGAGCCAATATTGATACATTATTATTAACTGCTGTCCATAGTTTTCATGAGGGTTCACTCTGTGTTTTACATTCTAAGGGTTTGAGGCAAACGTTTAATGACATGTGTCCACCATTTGAGTATTTTGCAGAACAGTTTTATTGTCCAAAATATCCTGTGTTCCCTCCTTCCCCAGAACCCCTGACCACCACTGATCTTCTTACTCTCTCCATAATTTTTGCCGTTTCCAGAATGTCCAATAGTTCAAACAACAGTGTATAGCCTTTTCAGATGGGATGCTTTCCCATAATAATCTGTATTTAAAGTTTCCCGTGTCTTTTTAGTGGCTTGATAACTCATTTCTGCTTAGTGCTGACTAGCTTTCCATTGTATAGATGGATGTACCACATCAGTTTATCATTCACCTACTAACGGACCTCTTGGTTGCTTCCACATTTTGCAATTATGAATAAAGCTTCTATAAACATTCATGTATAGAATACTTGTGGACATGTTTTTAACTCCTTTGGGTAAATACCAAGTAGTGCAATTGCTGGATTGATAGCAGTACTTAATTGCTTGGCAAGACTTCTGCCAGGGGTTCAGAGATCAACTTAGTACTTCCAGGGTTTTCTACATATAGCATCATGTCATCTGCAAAGAGTGACAATTTAACTTCTTCATTCCAAATTTGGATGTCTTTTATTTCTTTCTCTTGTCTGATTGCTCTGGCAAGGACTTCCAACACTATGTTGAAAAGCAGAGGTGATAGGGGACCCTCCACCAAAAAGCTATTAGAAACAATCAACGAATACAGTAAAGTTGATGGCTACAAAATCAACGTACAAAACTCCATTGCTTTCCTAGATACTAACAATGAAATCTCAGAAAAAGAAATACAAAAAACAATTCCTTTTGCAATTGCAACAAAAAGAATAAAATACCTAGGAATAAACTTAACCAAGGATGTGAAAGACCTATATGCTGAAAACTATAAGACATTTTTGAAAGAAATTGAAGAAAACATAAAGAAATGGACAGATATTCCGTGCTCATGGATTGGAAGAATCAACATAGTTAAAATGGCCATATTACCCAAAGCAATATACAGATTCAATGCAATCCCCATCAGAATCCCAATGGCATATTTTAAAGAAAGAGAACAAAAAATCATCAGATTTGTTTGGAACCACAAAAGACCCCGAATAGCCAAAGCAATCTTAAGAAAAAAAAAAAAAAACAATAATGGAGGTATCACACTTCCTGACTTTGGCTTGTACTACAGGGCTACAGTAATCTAAACAGCCTGATATTGGCAGAAAAACAGACACATAGACCAATGGAATAGAATTGAGAACCCAGAAATAAAACCACATAAATATGGTCAGATAATTTTTGACAAAGAATCTAAAAACATACAATGGAGGAAAGACAGCCTCTTCAATAAATGGTGCTGGGAGAATTGGATAACCACGTGCAAAAGAATGAAACTGGACTGCTATTTGTCACCATGTGCCAAGATTAATTCAAAATGGATCAAAGACTTAAGCATAAGACCTGACACCATAAACTGCATAGAAGAAAACATAGGTACTAAACTTATGGACCTTGGGTTCAAAGAGCATTTTATGAATTTGACTCCAAAGGCAATGGAAGTAAAAGCTAAAATAAACGAATGGGACTATATGAAACTTAAAAGCTTCTGCACAGCAAAAGAAACCATCGACAAAATAAAGAGGCCACCAACTGAATGGGAGAAGATATTTGCAAACAGTGCCTCCGATAAGGGGCTAATATCCAGAATATACAAGGAACTCATGCAACTCAACAACAAAAGCACACAAACAACCCAATTGAAAAATGGGCAGAGGACTTGAAGAGACATTTATCCAAAGAGGACATACAAATGGCAAATAGACATGAAAAAATGCTCAACATCACTAATCATCAGAGAAATGCAAATCAAAACCATGATGAGATATCACCTCACCCCAGTCAGAATGGCTATTATCAACAAGACAAATAGTAACAAGTGTTGGAGAGGCTGTGGAGAAAAAGGAACCCTCATACACTGTTGGTGGGAATGCAGACTGGTGCAGCTGTTATGGAAGGCAGTGTGGAGGTTCCTCAAAAAATTACGAATAGAATTGCCATATGACCCAGCAATCCCTCTCCTGGGTATCTACCCAAAAAATCTGAAAACATTTATACATAAAGACACGTGTGCTCCAATGTTCATTGCAGCTTTGTTTACGGTGGCCAAGACATGGAAACAACCAAAATGTCCTTCGATAGATGAATGGATAAAGAAGTTGTGGTATATATACACAATGGAATACTATTCGGCGGTAAGAAAAGATGATATAGGAACGTTTGTGACAACATGGATGGATCTTGAGAGTGTAATGCTGAGCGAAATAAGTCAGACAGAAAAAGCAGAGAACCATGTGATTTCACTGATATGTGATATATAAACCAAAAACAACAAAAGAACAAGACAAACAAATGAGAAATAGAAACTCATAGACACAGACAATAGTTTAGTGGTTACCAGAAGGTAAGGGGGGTGAAGGGGTGGGAGATGAGGGTAAATGGGGTCAAATATATGGTGATTAAAGGAGAACTGACTCTGGGTGGTGAACACACAATGGGATTTATAGATGATGTAATACAGAATTGTACACCTGAAATCTATGTAATTTTACTAACAATTGTCACCCCAATAAATTTAAAAAACAAATTAAAAACAACAACAACAACAACAACAACAACAAAAAACTTAGTACTTCCAGATGTATGGACCCAGAAGTTTGACCACTTCATCCTACATTTGCCCAAGAATTTTTAACAGGGTCTGTTTTTATCTGACCTATATACTATATGAGTTTTTCTAAAAAAACAAAACAAAACAAAAAAACCCTCAGATTGCCCATATTAGTATAAATGTGACTGTGTTAAAATGCAGATTCTTAGATCCCAACCTAGACACATTTAATTATTGTATGAGAAATGGAGTCGAGAAATGAATTAACAGTCACTCTTGATGAGTGACTAAAGTTTGACTATTGCTGCTGTAGATAAAGTAAAGAATCTTAGTTTTCATTGTTCATTTCAGAAAATCCAATAATAATTTCAAAAACCAAGATCCCAAGAAATTAAAAAAAAAATCATTCAGCTGGGCAGGCAATCAGATAGCCATCCAACCATCAATTCATTAAAAAAATCTACATTGACCTTTTACTATGTGATAGATGTTACACTAAAAGCTGGAGATAGAAGTTCAGTCTCTGTGGAGATTATTCTAATACCATAGAATAACAAGGAAATAAACCCAATCATTTTGAAAATATTTTGGTGAAAATATACAGTTGAAGAGATGACAGTCCATTGTTAAATATCCATTCCTTTAATATTTCACTGCATGTTGTGCTAGGTTCTGAATGGAGTACAAAATATTTTTTTTTAACAACTAGCTTAAACCAAGCATGTTCCTTGACTCTCATTGTTGCAAAGTGCAAAACAAGCAGCGAGATCTCAATCTCGAACTCAGCTTATATTGACATAAAATCTTGGACTGCTCAGTTTTATCTGCAATACAGATGTAGTTGCACATTTTCTATATATGTCACAGAATTGGTATGATGCTATGACATCTAATATTTATGAATAGATATAGAAAAAAATGACATTTTGAATACATTTTGTTAGCATGATTGTTGGTAATAGTAATTGATAAAACACATTTTTCAAGTTATGAAGGACTTTGGTACAGCACTCACGTTTCTTATGTTCATATTTCTAGGGCCCAACAAACATGGGGAATTATAGGGAGTCTATCTTAAGTCTATGTTTTCATTGTATTTTAAACATTCTTACTGCCAAATCTTGCTACTGCTATTAATTTGTATAATTAATGCATTTTAACATAACAATAAAAGTTAAAAATAGTTCAGGTGTTTCATCATGTATACCTTTGGTTGGCTTAATTTAGTTGTGATAATAATTTCTATTACTTTGTTAAACTTAAGGTCATTGTTAATTTAAACTGAGATGAGAATCTTATAACAATGAAGGTGGCTAATGTCAGGAGTAGTTCTTTGAGAATCCATTTTCAGTTGGCAATTTCATTTATAATAGCTAAATCTCTGCTTTGGTGTATGTGGTAAAAATAAAGGGACATAGAAAGCCAAAATGATTTTGAGAAATGGAAAATAAAAAAGAACGGTAAACAAGTGTTCAAAGTAAATACTTAGAAAAATAAGCATTCCAGGTCTATTTTAACAATCACTCCTCACAGTATCCATGGCAATACACTCCTCTAGGTTATCCAGCAGCTTGAAATTCAGCATTAAACAGAGAATAGAACAAGTGCAAAAGAATACTCTGCAACTCTATTAGGAGTTAAACCTAGGTGATGCTGTACAGGCAATCATCAAAGAATAGTGTCTTCAAAAATAAATTGGGTCAACATAGCATTGCTGCTTTTATTTATAGATGAAACTCTTCAAACTATGTTCCCTGAGCTCTCTGCCTTATCCTGAACGTGTTTCACTTTCTTGTCCCTGGTGAAGTTCTGTATGATTTGGCTTTGTGAAAATTTTCCTATTTCTTTCCATTGATCCTGCTGAATTTAATGTAGCACTGAGCTTCAGACTGATGAGGTCTCACACCAGGGAGGGTAGCATATCTGTGGGCAGACCTTACGGCAAACCATAGGATAAAATACTAGTTCATGCTTTCCATCCTGATATGTAAAGATCCTTACTATCAATCTTAATTTCGTATCAGTTTTCATTCTTCCAGGAATCTTAGTTTTGGTTTTGTGTTTTTATTTTCCATCCACCATTATCACTAAAACATGTTATTATGTAGTGTCTTAATAAATAGTGGTTTTGGTCATTTTACGTGGGTAGCCTTTTATATTGACGTGAATTGGGCTTTAGCAGATAATTTTTTCTTACCATTTCTTAAATAACAGTAAGTATTTTGCGAAGCAAAATGTTAAATGTTTATTAGGCTGTATCTATTCATGAGGGTGGTAAAAATTTAGAAATTCCAGGGTTATTTGGCATCTCCAATTAATCAATCCCCAGTAGTAAGTTCAATCTCTTTTTCATGGACTGTGAGCTTTGGGCAATTTATCAAGTGGAGTTCTCATGGTCTCAATTCTGTTTCTCGCTGTTTTTTTCTCAACTTATCAGTCAGGCGTGATAGTTCCTCCAGGTGCTTTTGTAAGTCCAACACATCACCATCATCCTGTCATTTATTGACTGCCAGATAAATACTTTGCAGAGCATAGTGTAAACTGCTTCTCTGGGAAATCTAACTTCACATATAAATATATCTTTCATTTTAAAAGTGACACTCCAGTATGTGCTACTAAGCAACAGCTTTGTCTCTGACAGATCAAGTGTTTTTTATTTTATTTTATTTTTATTTTATTTTTTTACTTTTTTTCACTGGTCATATAGCCAAGACTTGGGACAAAGTTTTATCTTTTTTTGATTAAGAGATGCTATTAAAGACACAAAAATTTGAGACTCAAGAAACTTCAAAAGCTGGCTTTATAAAGACAAGAAAAATATACTACATTACCAACCTCTTAAGTAGTAAAGTATGGCCAAGGTAACAGAGTCAGTACAAATCTCTGTAACTGTTCTACATTTGGTGTAAACTCAGTAGACTTATTTTCAATATCTTGTATGTGTTCTACACCAGTTTCAGCTGTTCCTTCCATGAAGTGCACAAATAGCAAGTTGTTTTGTTGCCTGGAAAGGTTTATTCCCTAAGTGCTAGTTAACATTGAATAACCAGACTCTGCTTTCCAAACCCATATTGGTTCTCATATTTCTGAAGCTGACTTGTGAAAATTTGTTTTATTTATAATTATTGTTAGGACGATTATCATGGAATCAATACAGTAGTGATAGCTAAGCTATCATGACTCCTTCTCTTTATTAGAGTCATAAATAAATAAAAATAAATAAATAAATAAATAAATAAATAAATTGAATAAAAGTTCCAGAAAATTTTTGCAGAAAAAAACAAGGAGGAGTCAGTGAGTCAGTGGACTTAACAAGGCAATCTTACTTAAGCAGATCTGAATAACGAAAAGGAATGTTAAATAAACTCTTCTGTGTATTACATGACAAAGTAACAGGGCAGGTCAATTTGGATTGAACATGAGCTTGAATAAGTATCTAAAAGCTTAAAATTAAATTAAATCTTGATAGTCCATTGAGGAAAATAAAGGGACCTTGAAATGCTTAAAATCCATAGCTAGATTGTTAAGAGTGGGACAGTCCATATTGTTTTCTATTGACCATATTTTAATGTAATTTCAAATCCTACCAGGACAAAAGTTATTATTTGGTCCATATTTCAAATTTCATTGTGAGTCTAGAATATTTAAACTTTGCTAATTTTACAAAGAGAATATAATGGATTGTATGTACCAACAGGTAATTTATTTGATCATGTTAATTTTAGAAATCTCTCATTCCACCTACCCTTGAATTCTATAATGACACGTTTTTCTAGTTTTTACCTACAATATAAATATTTCTTCTTTGTCACTTTTACTTGTTCCTCCTCCAGTTTAACCCAACCAAGCTGTGTTCATATTCTTGATCCAGAGAAATTGAGAAGAAATAATTTCTTTTTGTTTTAAGCCACTAATTTTAAGACAGTTTATTACACAGAATTGCATAAATTACCATAATATCTAAAAGCTATATATCATAAAAAAATGTAAGCTGCAAAATACCATAAACACATTTTTTTAAGTGGCTGACCAGAATTCAATGTTTGTTTTTTAAAATGACACTCCAGCACATACAGTATGGTAAAAAAATCAGTATGTGTAAGAGTGTCACTTTATGACATATATGATAAAGAAGTGTTCGCATATGTAATAACAAATTTTTGAATATTTGTTATTCTTAAAGGATAATATTTGTTTGATTAATTCTTAAAGGATAATTAACAAAAGATAAACTAATCGACAAAAAATATAAGCATATATTCAAACTAAGAATAATTCATAAAATGATAAAACCTGAATAAAGTGCTAGAGAACCAGACTCTTACACAGTTCATTAGCTCCTTTGGCAAACGATTTAGTCATATGGATCAAAACTTAAAATCTGTGTCATCATGATTTATAATGCTGATTCTAAAACTATAGGTACAAAATATTGTGAAAGTTTATGTATAAATATATGCTCAGTGCAGATTTATTTTTCAACGCGAAAATACAGAAAACAGCTTAATTGTCTATCAATTGAGAAATGGTTTTAAATGAATAAGGGCATATTTACATATGGGATATTGTGTCACTATCAAAGAATGAGTTATACAGGTAGGTTATTATGTGAAAACAGTCAGTTCTAGACCTTTCATTCAAGGTAGTATGTGGTGTGGCACAAGCGGTACAAAACTACCAGAGAGAAAAAGCCTTCATCACTAGTTGGAATACATTTTTTTCTTGGTCATTTAGTTACGATTGCATCTATAAATATTTTCCTCTGCCCTCTGAAACTCTTCACTATCTCTCTGTAGCAGTAGAATAGACATTTTAGGAGGAAAAGTGTTTGAAAAAACAATATTCATGCATAGTATTATGAATTTCTAAATATATTTTAAAGCCTTATTGAAAGTAATTCACATTACATATGAACACTTTTTAAACAAAATTATTACTATATTATAACCTTCCAATGAGATAAATTTCCTGCTGTAGGTATTTTATAATTGGATAATTTTACAAGTGCAGGGTCATTGAAAAACCCTGTAGAAAACAGGAGAATAATTTTTCTTTTTTGATTAAAGTAATTCTCTTTATTTATAATGGAAGAGAATCACCATTTTCCCAAAAGAATTAGAAAGATTTCCCACAAAACTTGTGCACTCTCTACTTTCATTTACTTCTTACCTGAATAACTTAGAAAATTAAAAATTAATGTCTTACCTATAAATGTTAACAAAATCAGTTACTAAATAGTTATGGCAATATATCTAATACTGATTTTATCTATATGGGATGAATAAAATGGAGCACTTAAGTAATTATATGTGTAATTTATTCTCATCGTACTCCAATTGAAATGTATAATTGGAACTAGTCTGACAGCAGGTAATACAAAAATTATTTCTGTCTATGAAACTGATTTTGTGATTTGTTTAAACAATAGATTTAGCACTTTAATTATAATTTGTTAATGCGTATCCTAAAATTAATATTAATGCCCCAAAACTTGTCAACTGATAGGAGGAATGAAAAGTCAAAGTTCATATGGTGTGGCCTTAAATTGGAATCATTTTTTAGTTTTTTTCACATAACGAATATTGAAAGTGAATGAATCATGTTTAGGAAAACTGTCACTTTAGCCATGTAATAATCTTATAAGATGCACCTTCTTAAAGCAATATGAAAATATGCTAACCTTTCCCTCTCAAAGTACTTATTGAAGATAATGACTGGTAGATTTGGGAGAGGAAGGACAGAGTATGGGTGATACAAATGGTTGTGTATAGGGAACAGGAGAGATGAAATCAGAGAGGAAACAAGGGATCCAGATCATAAATCGCTTTAGGGATCTTGGGCTTTTCCTTTGAGTGATATGGGAAGAAACTGGAGAGTTTCTAAGAGAGGAGTTACACACCGTGGCTTATAATGCGAACCCTGGAGATAGTGCTGTGAAGAACTGTGGAGCTAGAGCAAAGCAGGAAGACCAGTTACAAGTGGTGCCCCTCCCTCTCCTCCTTCCTCCCCATTGTCACTGGCACAGAACTCCAAAAACCCTTGTAACTTCCTACGTTACAAGAGCACTAGGAGCATCTCTTATTCTAATATTTGGTCTCTGACACTGGACTCCAAAAACCTTGTCAATTCTTGCGTTGTAAGAGAACTAGGAACCTCTTTTTGTCTAATGAGGTGACACTGGGTGGGTTCCTGGATGAGAGCTGGTCACTGGAAAGGCCAAGCCATAATTGGAATTTTCAGTTGCACTCCCTGCCCTCACTCCTCACACACGTTTTTAGGGAGAGAGGCTAGAAATGGAGTTAATAATTGATCACGCCTACATGAGGAAGCATCCATAAAATCCCAATAGCATGGGATTCAGAGACTTCTAGGTGGGCAAATACATCCACACTGGGAGGGTGGTGCACCCTAATTCCTCATGTACAGAAATTTCTGTGCTTGAGACCCTCTCAGACCTCACCCTATTTATCTCTTCATTTGGTTATCCATTTGTATTCTTTGTCGTATCACTTAATAAACTAATAGACATAAGTAAGTGTTTCCCTGAGTTCTGTGAGTTGCTCTAGCAAATTAATTGAACCTGAGGAGTGCCATTGGAACCTCCTATCTATAGCTGGTTAATAGAAGCACAGATGATAACCTGGGTTGAGACTGGCGACTGAAGGAGGGAGGGACGTTCATGTGGGACTGAGTCTTTATATGTGGGATCTGACACTATCTATGGGTAGGTAGTGTCAGAAATGAGTTACATTGTAGGAAGCCCAGCTGATGTTAGAGACTTGTTTGTTGTTGTGGGAAAAAACGAACGTACCTTTGCGACCAAAAATGTCAGTGTGAAGTGTCCTGTGTAAGAATAAAGAAATACTCACAAGATAAAGAAACACAGTAGGGAAGAAATGGTTGGGTTTTGTTTTTGTTTTTGTTCTTTGTTTATTGGTTTATTTTTCTCCCTACTCAGAAAGAGAAAAACTGAGTCTTTCCATTTAAAAGGATAACGCATTAATCCAGGTCTGGGTGGTAAGTTACAGTTGGAGAGAGAGTAGCATTTTCTATCTATTTTCAAAGCAGGCTATCTAGATTGCTGACAGATTGAGTATGGCATTTTCTCTTGTTATTGGACTCACGCTTGCTCTGTCTACTTGAAAGCAGAAAATATTAGAAGCCACAGTTGGTAAGAGTATTTCCAGGCAGATGGCGAGAATAGCAGTAAAGTTAGTCTTAACAATGAGTAATAAGCATGCACATGACATTCTGGGATGTGTTTATACTTGGAGAAATTTTAAGAACAGGATCTCAGATGACTTCTAATACATGTGTCACTAAACTGTTAAAACAATGGGATCGCACAAATATAATGAGGAGCGAAAAATGGTGCAGGAAAGTCTAAAAAAAAGGGAAAATAAAAGATTTGCTCCTATATTAGTATAATATGGAGGGTCCAGCACTAGCATGTAGGAGAGGCCAAGGGAGGCATGTGGTCAGTTTCATGGTGACTAGCCAGATGACAGTAGCTATAATATAATGTGTAGGAACCTAGTCAGCTTTTCAAGATGAACATAAAGGAATGAACTTTATCATCAATATACTCACTCAACAAAGAGTAGAATACCTACCAATGTGACAAATTTAGGGATTAGGCAATGAGGTAAGAAAAATGTTACTGAGATTGGAGTATGTTGAAAATGTATTACATGCAGAGTACTAAACTGGGACAATATGGATGCATTTTGAGATCATGCTAAGTGAAATAAGTTAGACAGAAAAAGTCGAGAACTATATAACCTCACTCATATGTGGCATGCAAAACTGAAAGCAACAAACAAACAAGACAAACAAACAAAAACTCATAGACACAAACAACAGTATAGTGGTTAATAGAGGTTAAGGGGGAAAGAAGGGTCACAGAAGAGGGAAAAGGGGTTCAAATATATGGCGATGGAAGGAGAATTGACTCTGGGTGGTGAACACACGATGCAATATGTAGATGATTAATTATATAAATATACACTTGAAACCTATATAATTTTACTAACTGATGTCATCCCAATAAATTTAACAAAAAAAAATAATACTGAATGTCAATGGTAACTGAAAAATTAAATTTTAAAAATACAAACAACAAAAAACATATTATAAGATAAAGGCAAGGACACTGAATTTGTAAGAGAATGAAGAAAAAATAGAAAAGAAGCAGAAATCCTGGGAAAATGAAATGATCAATCTTGAGCTTTTTGATTTTTTCAAACTGAACAGTTGGATTTCAGAAATAAAGGCTGAGGACAGTTCTTAAACGTAAGATCCAATAGCTGCTTTATGATGAAAAGTGTGATGAAAGTAGAGACAAAAGTCAGGCATTACAGAAGTTTACCAATGTATATGTAGATGAAAGTACATATAAAACATCTTAAAAAGTAAAGGGAATATAGAAAGAGTTATTCTCACATTACTTACAAACAAACAAACTTGAATTTATATATGGAAAGTAACAAAATCACTTGTTTATTCAGTTCTAAACTGAAAAAACAATAGTGTTAGAAAATCTATACATTTAGGAAATCTGGACCTGAAGTCAGAAAAACAGTCCTTATTAAATATATGATACAATTTCCACTTTTTCACTAGTTTTTATTTTGCTATGTAGAAATACCCATTCAAAAAGCAAAATGTAAATGAAGTACATATGAAAAGATGAAAGAGGAGCTACTTATGTTGAAGGAGGAATACAGAAAAAAAATGACAGTCATATCTCCTTTGTCTTTCTGTTTTTCCTTCTGGTGACCGGAGGATACTTAATGGACGCTCAGAATTCTTTGAATATACATTAAAAGCACCATATTGTCACCATGATAGTGACCCATAATGAGCTGTTATGGTTTGAATAATATTTCATTCCTAGATATTTAATAATTTAACTTCAGAATGAAAGACAGAAAGAATATGAAGTAAACAATTGATTTATTTCTGTTATGAACCATGGGCCCACATCTGATAGGTATTAACTAGTAGGTCAGAACATGATCAACATTATCCTATCATGTTCCTGGTTCTTTGATTGAGTACCAGATGTAGTTTTGCATTTAAGAAGCTCTTGTATTAAAATTAGACATATTTAGACACCAGAGTATCCAAAAAGTGTGCTATTAGAGGGACAGAGCAATTGAGACCAACAGTAAGAGTGGCTGTTCCAGGTCTCACCTCAAATTCCATCGTGATAAATTTATTGAGTTAAATACTAACCGACATCTCACACACTGTTTTAAGCAATCAATATTTTTCTCCCACTTTCATATTTGTTTTTCCTTTTCAAGTGCATGTTTAAACTTGTACAAATAGAATGATGTTATAACACAAGTCCTCTGTATATGAGCTCTTTAATTTAGGTAGTTATTCTTCTACTTTAAAAATAAATTAAAAATGCCTATTTTAATCATATGTTCCATCTCTATACCTCTAATATGGTAGCCTGAAATTGATCAATCAAATTTTAGAACTCTTTATACATGCATGTATTTCAATACTTTTCCCACCATTTTTTTTTCATTGTTCCCTCTAAAATTCTCCATTTATCTTTATCTCTTGTTGCCCCTTAGTATATTTTATTCCCTAGGTTACTTCTTTTAATTATTACATTGTTCAAAAAAAGCCTCAGAATAAAAATGTTACAATTAATCTCCTTTCCTATCTCTCTGTCCAATCTGTACAAAAATACACTAGTTTTATTTTTAGTTTGAGCTTCAACACCTTCAAGTGGACAAACAGTCAGAATTCTCAGATCTACTGAGAGTTATTAACAACCTAGCAACTGTTGAAACAACACGTTTTAAAATTTTCAATTATGATGAGCGATATATAGTTTGAATATACTGTTTTACCTTATGTGAAATGTCATCTTGGAATCTAGGTTTTTGATTTAATATTCACACATACTCAAGTTTGTTTTTAGAAATAGAAGCAAATTTTTGTTTAGTGCTTCACCTTTAGAAAATGTATGAACACTACAATCTTCCTTAAACTATAATTTAACATTACAAGGTTTGTAACTTACATTTAACACAATGGCTTCAGATTTCCCTTTAATTTTATATTATTCCTGGGAGGCAACTTATCTAATTTCTCATCTGCTCACTGAAAGTAGAGTTTTCTCAGAACCACAAACCATCCCAGCCACAACAAAATCCCTTAGGTAGATAAGGCTTTCCACATGCCTCAGAGAGCTCATGACTAGTCAACCTTAGATGTCTCATTGAATTACTTATATAATTCACATGGAAATACAAAGATAAATATACCAAATGCAATAATTGAAATAGTGCAGCATTCATACAAAAATACACAAAGCAGCTAAGCAATGGAACCAAACTGAAACTCTGAAACAAAGATTCATGAATATATAAAAATATTATTTATGGTAAAATGGCACTACATAGCAATTGCCAAAGTATGCACATTTCAATAAATGTTGTTGAGATAAATACACATTCATGTAGAAAAAAATCAGATTCCACTTTCACATCATGCCCCAAAATCAATAAAATTTGAGAGATGCTATATGAAAATAATTTTATAACCTAAAGGTGAGAAAAATTTCCTACACAATATATAATAGCAGCAACCTTAAAGGGAAATGTTGGTAAATATGACTATATTAACATTTCTGTTTATAAGGTTGCTTTTAAAAATGTGTGTTGTTGATTATATTTTCATAGTTTACAGTTATTATGTGTAATAGTCAGTTTGAGAGGAACTTACTCTTAATCGAGAAGCATTTTATCTTTAAATAGGTATGCTGCATTATTCTTTCTACCTTATATTTTCTCCTTCTCCAATTACAGATATATTTAAACATTCAATTTTGATTCATAGATCTCATGTACTATTTTCTTTATTTCTTGTGTTAGTGTGGATAAATTCTTTGACCTGTCTTCAAACTAACTGATTATTTTCTCTGCTTTTTTTTCCAGTCTTCTAATAACTCAACAAAATAATCTTTATTTGTTATCACAACTTGTTTACATCCTTTGGGCCCCTTTTTATAGTTTCTATCTTTCTACTGAAATTCCCTACTTGTTCTCATAGTTTGCATGGCTTTTCCACTATATCCTTTAACATAATTTTCATACTTTAAAAATAAAATTTCATGTCTGGCCATTCTAAAATAGGCAAGCTCTTTTAGTCTGATTCTTTTGAGTATTTTAATCTCTTGACAATGTTTCAAATTTTCTTGCCTCTTCCATGTCTTGTAGTTTTATTTTTTATACTGGCAATTGTGTAGAAAGGAAGTCTATAGACTATAGAGACTGAAGTAATTATTATTTCTCCTCAGTCATAACAGTCTGCAGTTTAAACTGGGACTAGATTTTTTGTTGCTCTAATATATTCAGTACACTCCAGGTTTTTAAATATTTGAGGGCAGAATTAAAAAAAAAAAAGAAAGAAAGAAAGAAACCATTCCTTCAGCAGGTGTCAGACTCTGTGTCTGGAGACATATATATATATATACATATATATATATATATATACACACACACATATATACATACACACACACATATATACATATATACACACACACATATATATATATATATATATATATATATATATATATATATATATGTGTGTGTATATATAATTTCATTTAATTTTTGGCATTACACTGAAAAATTATCAGGTCCTACTTAACTGAACCAACCTACGGTGGGCATGGCGATCTCTTTGGGCCCTCCTGCTCTTCTTCTACCTGTGTACTGTACCTGCTTTGTGCTACTGTTTCTAATTCTGTTGTGCTACGACATATTCTCCATGCAACAGAGTGATCCATTTTACTTGTACTATCATGCCAGTCTGCCTGAAATGTTCTTTACTAAATTATATGTGTAGCTAATTCTCCATCACCTTCAAGTTTTTACTTAAACGGTGTGGAATGGTACTTTTATCTTACTGATAAGTCAAAGCTCACCTGATTATCTATTTAAAATTGTAACTATTTTTCTCCCCACTCCCACTGCTATTGCTTTCCTTGTTTTTCCATAACTCTTTAATCTTCTACCTTACTGTACATGGTATTATTTATTTATTATATCTATTGTGTGCTGTTGGTGTGCTCTCTCTGGAAGGGTAGCTCCTTGAGAGCAGGTATCCTTTTCTCTCTTGTTTTCTGATATATCACAAGCATCTAGAAGAGTGCCTGACACATAATAGGCTCTCAATAAATATTTGTTCAATAAATGGATGAATGAACACATTGCAATATCATGAGGATATATTTGGTAAACAGAATCTCTCTGTGGCAAATATTAAAAATCTGGTATTTACGGAATTACTTAGCATACATGATCATTTTAAGAGCAAAGACAATGACTTGGAGAAGTAGAAGAAAAATAGAAAAGTATAACTCATAAAACAACTAAGAAACTTCATGTACCTCTGGGTCTCAATATTAGTATTTTAAAGTTCATTTTTGAATAAAATTGCAGGCTTACTATCTAGCACAATACTGGAACATAAAGGATATATTAATCTTACCACAAATATATGCATGATATATCAAAATGAATATGGATTATATATGTAAATGTAATGTAAAAGTAATAGTGAAACTAATTGTTCTAGAATTAATGTTATTGTGTTATTGTGTATTCTATTAAATTGTCAGAATCATTTAACACACTTTGAAGTTTTATAATCACTAAAATTTTCTAGTTTAGAACAAAATAATTTATTTTTTTAAATAAAGTCTTTTGATTCCTATGTAATATATTTTAGTATTGGCGACAGTAACAGCAAATAGGTTTTTAAACTGAAGAGAAGACCATTACTTTGCTATTTTATATACGAAGTCTGACAATTAAGTTTGCAAACTTGTTGCAATGATATTGCTAACCTTTTTTGATATCAGAAGGATTATTAATTACATATTTGTACCAACTGGACAAACAGTTAACCAAGTTTACTATTTGGAAGTGCTGAAAAGACTACTTGAAAAAGTTAGACGACCTGAACTTTTCACCAACAATTCATGGCTCTTGCATCACACCAATGTACCATCTCACACAGCACTGTCTGTGAGGGAGTTTTTAGCCAGTAAACAAATAACTGTATTGGAACATCTGCTCTACTCACCTGATCTGGCCCCCAATGACTTCTTTCTTTACCTGAAGATAAAGGAAATATTGAAAGGAAGTCATTTTGATGACATTCAGGACATCAAGGGTAATATGAAGACAGCTCTGATGGCCATTCCAGAACAAGAGTTCCAAAATTGCTTTGAAGGGTAGACTAGGCACTAGTGTCAGTGTATAGCTTCCCAGAGGGAGTACTTGGAAGGTGACCATAGTGATGTTCAACAATGAGGTATGTAGCCGAACTTTCTATGATGAGTTTGTAACTTAATTGTCTGTCCTCGTATAGTCATCATTTATCTATCTTAACTAAACCTCCCTTTGATTTAAAAATAAATCTATATGATTTACTTTTATAAAGTTTGATTGACACTTTTATTTCATATAAAAATATTCTTAGACAAGGCCTGGGGGGGGCATAAAATATACAGAAACCATTCATTTTACTCCATGGCTAAAAAATTAATGCAACTATTTGGCTCCTTAGTTGTACAACTGGCTCCATGTGAATGTATCAGAAATAGCATTTCATTCTGAAATGCACAAACTGAGTTAAAATTGAATGAGCTAAATCATTTAAAAATAGTTAGAATGCAGAATTAACAGGGAGAATGGCAGCAAGTTCAAATATTTTTATTTGTAATTTGATAGTTTATCTTACATTAGGACTTGACAGAATACCCTTAATTTAAGCAGCCAAAATGCATTTCAATTGAGTTTAAACAACCAGACACACAGTTTTTTAAATTTTTCTAATCATTATAGTGATTCTCTGGAGAGAACTAAATACTGAAGAGCCAGCATAGGTAGGCCCTTTTCATCCTGTAAGGGAATATTCATGTCTGCTCTTTTATTCTGTTTCCCTCCAAATTCTCAAAAAGGGTGATGAGGAACCCTTCTTTTATGCAGCTAATACCCAGAAGGATAAACACAGCTATGATCATTTAAGGATCAGCCTACAATCCTGTGTGTTAGTGATGGTGGTTTCTTAATACAGAAGGGGCCAAAAAAAAGTACACACATTTTAAGAAAGAAAACAAAAACTGTGTGAAAATTGTAATACTCAATATATAGTGATAATAAAAGATGAATACAAGTCACGTGTATACATTTTTTTGGCATCCCCGGTAGTTTATGGTCATTCTAAATAGAGTATGAAAACAAAAAAATGACATTTAAGTTTTAGACCCTAATGTTTTTCCTGCCATGGACATTGTGAAAGGAGGATATTCAGTAGTTTCTAATCAAATAATATAAGTAGTTTTTTAAAAAAAAAAAATGACATAAATTACTTTTATGCAAAAAGCAGTAATATTTGTAAATTTTATAGGTTAGAAATTTTTAAAAGATGGATTTAAATAGAAGACAGATGGCTTTTTAACAAGTGCCTCCTACATCAATGCCCTGTGGTATTATAGAAAATAAGTCATAATTAAATTTTGTTTCATTCTTAATGTTCACAGTATTAGAATTAGAAAATTCATTATTGGAGCATTTTTTTTTATTATTTCTTAATTAATGGCAGAGAACATACTTGGTGGTGGTGACTTTGGGAGAATATAATTAAAAACAAAATAAAATTTCCTTCCAACCCAGACAATCTCCACAAAGGCAGAATAGAAAAGGAAAAAAACAACACAATTTTATTATTGAATAAGCATTAACCCAGTAGGTGAGGTGCATCACAGGCAATCTGCTAAGAGATTGCAAAGATGGAAAGAAATCTCACCGTGGTTTTATATAGCCAAGATATAACCAATCACATACATATATTCTCAAGATAAACAAAAACTGGTCCTCAAGTGAGAGAACGTGAAGCACCATTTGTCACTGATAGTTCATCCTAAATTCACTTGGTAATTGCAGTGACCATCTGTGTTAGCTAATTGGCTTTATCCAAAAGAAAATTAACTTGTCCTATGTTTATGACAAGAGGTAATTTTGCGACTTGGAGAACTACCAGCTGAAGTAGGCTCCTACTCTCCCATAGAAACTGGAAAATGGGGCGCTATCTTCCTTATGGATACATTTCACATAGAGGGTTCCCAGGACTTTGAGAAAGACATTCCTTAAAGCTGGCAGAGGCTTATTTAGCTCAGCTTTTAAAAAGATTTACATGCATTTCAAAGAAGAGGGAAAGCTTAAAATAGCCTGTTTTCTAAAGTAAATGATCTTAGAAAGGGGAAAAGGGGAAAGTCTCTTCCTTTATTTTCAACAGGGAAAATTAAGGCTTCTATTTTTAGCTTGTATTTACCCTTATGTGATAAGAATCCAATTCATTTCATCTACTTCCAAGATTACTTTGAATAATGAAGTCCAAGTTTAAACACACACACACACACACACACACACTCCATCCTAGAAAGCTGATGGATCCTGAGGTTACCCTTTTGTTAAGATTATGTTTAATGTGGGTTTAACATCCAGGGTGAAACTCTCCCCATTTTTCTATTTCAATTGTACACAATTTTCATTTTAAAGATGCCTTGGATCTCAGTTTCTTGGGGTCAACAGCAATGAAGAACAGACACTCCAGAGGGCAAGCTTTCTCTTGCCTATCCAATGTTCAATTCCAGGGCATCCAAAAGCTAACCTTAATCCTCTTACATCAGACCAGAAGGTAGTGAAAACTGTAAGGGCCTGTCAAGAGTCATTTTACTGCGTGGCATTCCAAATGAATTCATGAGTGCAATATTGTTTGGCCCACTATATTAGCACTTTAACTATTCATGCTGAGTTTGATTTTTCCCCTATTTTAAACGGCTTATATAATTTGAAAAATAAGTATTTTTATTTAGATTTTTTTGCAAGAGTATTTTAATGGAGGTTTCAAAGCCAAAATAGGTTGTACGCAATGATCCTTTTAGATTTTTCCTTGGCACCAATTTCCCATTCCATTGCTTCAGAATAATATAGTCTTTGCATAATGGCTTTCTACTGTACCATTTTACAGCTAAGAAATTTAACTTTAGTACTGCAATTTTGGTTCTGTCAGGATTGCAACTGTTACATCTCCTTGCATTGATTCTGGCAATTCCAATTAAATATATTTGTTTCACGCAAGACTTCCCTTAAGGAAATCCTTTCAAGTAGTAAATTGTCTTTTTTCTGTCACTAATGAGAAGGATACTACTGTTTAATCCCTCTTGATGTGTGCTCTCTCTCTCTCTCTCTCCCTCCCTCCCTCCCTCCTCCCCTCCCTCCCTCCCTCTGTCTTTTTCTCCCTTTCTCCTTTCTTCTTCTCCCACCTCCCTCTTGGAATCTTTTGTGTGTTTTTTTCCACCTGATTTTCTGTATTTAATTTTTGATCTTTTAATATTGTAGACATGATTTGCAGTTAAGTCACCCCACAGTAAAAGAAACATTATAACAAAACTAAAAATATTCATTTTAAAACATAATTGACAACAGCTATGAACTACACAAGATATAAAGTATAATACAACTGAAAACATCCATATCCAACAGAAATATAAAAATATATATATTAGCAACACTATGAGTACTTCCTAATTGCCCTCCTAATCTCCCAAAGGTAATTGTTAGATATTGTTTATCATTCTCCTTAAATTTCTTTACATTTTCTTATGAATGACTACTCCTATTAAGTGATTATTAAAGTGTATGTTGTATATAATTATTCTTCCTCTTATTTTCAAAGTATTTGATACTTAATTAACACTGTGAAAATTATCCAATTATAAACTTATAAAACAACAACTCTAAGACATTTCTTTTTATGCTAAATAGAAATCCATTAAATAAATATGCTGCATATAATTAGCATTGCAATAGACACTTAGGATCCTTCTCTAGTTTGCTGTTACATAAATGGTACCCTTAACATTGCTATACATTTTATTATACATATTTATTAGTGTGTTGGTCTAAAAATCATTAAAATTGATAAAGAAAACACATGGATGAGTCTAACATATTTTCTCTAATTATTTTTATTTTCCTAACAGACTTTACTTTTTAGAGAAGCTTTCAGTTCACAGCAAAATGAGCAGCAGGTACTGAGATTTTCACAAATATCTTCCCCCCCTAACTCATTCATAGCTTCCCCCATCATCAATGTCCCCCATAGTATGGTTAATTTATTACAATCAGTGAACCTACATTGACACCTCATTTTCACCCAAACTCCATAGTTTATATTAGGATTTATTCCTGGTGTTGTACATCCTGTGGATTTAGACAAATGTATAATAGTATGTATCTACCATTATAATATTATATAAAGTTTTATTTTCCTAAAATAGCTCTGTGTTCCACCTATTTATCCCTATACCTCCCTCCCCCAGCCCCTGGCAACCAACGATATTTTTACTGTTTACATTTTTGCCTTTTCCAGAATGTAATATAGTTGGAATCATATAGTAGACAGCCTTTACAGACTGACTTCTTTCACTTAGTAATATACGTTTAAGTTTCTTCCATCTTTTTTAATAGCTTGATAGCACTGAATAATCAAGTGTCCAAAAGTACCAACCAGAATTTCTTAATCCATTCATCTTAATAAGGGACCTCTTGGATACTTCCAGATTTAAGCAATTACAAATAAAGCTGCCATAAACATCTGTGTGCAGGTATTTGTGTGGACATAAGTTTTCAACTCAATGGGGCAAACAACAAAGAGCATGACTGATGGATCCTATGGTAACAGTAAGTATATTTAGTTTTATATGGAACTGCCAAACTGTTTTCCAAAGTAGCTGTACAATTTTGCATTCCCACCAGTAATGAATGAGTGTTCCTGTTGCTCCACAACCTACCTGGCATTTAATTTGTTCAGTGTTCTGGATCTTAGTCATTCTAATGTGTGGTGGTATCTCGCTATTGTTTTAATTTGTATTTCCCTGATGACATATGATGTAGAGCATCTTTTCATACATTTATTTTCTATTTATGTTTCTTCTTTGGTGAGGTGTCTGTTAAGGTCTTTGGGACAAATTTAAATCATATTGCTTGTTTCTTATTGTTGTGTTTTAAGAACTTACTGTATGTTTTTTATAACAGGTTTTTTATCAGCTATGTCTTTTGCAAATATTTTCTCCCAGGCTATGGCTTATATTCTCATTCTGTTGCCATTGTTTTGAGCACAGCAGACATTTTTATTTTTAATGAAGTCTAACTGATCAATCTTATCATTCATGGATCGTGACTTTGGCTTTCATTTTTTAAATAGTCATTGCCATATCCAAGGTCATGTAGGATTTCTCCTATGTTATCTTCTCTGAGTTATAAATGATATGTTTAAGTCTGTGATGTGTTTTTAGCTAATTTTATGAATATAAAGTCTGTGTCTATTCTCTTTTTTTATGTATGTTAATATCTTGTTGTTACAGCACCATTTGTTGAAAAGATTGTATTTGCTCCATTGTATTACCTTTGCTCCATTGTCAAAGGTCTATTTACTGTATTAAGTAGGTCTATTTCTGGGCTCTCTATTCTTTTGTCTGTCTGTTCCTTTGCCAATGTCACATTGTCTTGATATCTGTACCTTTATAGTAAGACTTAAAGTCAGGTAGTATCAGCCCTCCAACTTTGTTCTTTCATTAAGTACTGTGTTAGCTATCCTGGGTCTTTTGACTTTATATCAATTTAATTATTTTGTTGATATATACAAATTAACTTGGTGGGATTTTGATTGAAATCATATTGAATCTATAGATCAAGCTTGGAAGAAATATTTTGGCAAAATTGAATCTTCCTCTATATGAACATGAACTATCTTATAATTTAGTCCCTCCTCCTTTTACGGTTTTCATCAGAGTTTGTAGTTTTCCTCATATTATGTTGTGTTTTGTTAGTTATACATAAATATCTCATTTCTAGAGGTGCTACTATAAATGGTCTTGTGTTTTTAATTCCACATTCCATTAGTTCACTGCCAGTATATAGGAAAACAACTGACTTTTCTTTATTGGCCTCATATCCACCAACCTTGCTATAATTGCTTAGAGTTCCAGGAGTATTTTTGTTGATTCTTTCATGTTTTCTACATAATCATGTAATATGTAAACAAAGACAGTTCTGTTTCTTCCTTTCCAAATTGTATACTTTTTATTTCCTTTCCTTGTTTCATTGCATTAACTAGGACTTCCAGTACAATGTTGAAAAGCACCAGTGAGAGGGGTCATCGTTGCCTTGTTCCTGATCATAGTATTAAAGCATCAAGTGTGATGTTAGTTGTAGTCTTTGGTTGATATTTTTTATTAAGTTGAGCAAGTTCAGCTTTATGACTAGTTTACTGAGAGTTTTAAATCTGAATGGGTCTTAAGTTTTGTCAAACGTTTTTTTCTGCATCAGTTGATATGATCATAGGAGTTTTCTTCCTTAGCCTGTTGATGTGAATGGGTTGCCTCAGATAAATCCACTTGTTCATGGTGTTTAAGGGTTTTTATATATTGTTGAATTATATTTGCTAATTTTGTTGAGGATTTTTGCATCTTTGTTTACAAGAGATACTGGTCTGTAGTATTCTTTTCTTACAATGCCTCTGTTTGGTTTGATATTAGGCTAACACTGGCCTCACAGAACAAGTTAGGGAAAATTTCCTCTGCTTATATCTTCTTAAAGAATTGTAGAGATTTGGTATGATTTATTTCCTAAATTTTTGGTAGAAATCACCAGTGGACTGATCTAGATATGGTGCTTTCTGTTGTGAAAGATTAATTGTTGTTTTAATTTCTTTAATAGATATAGACCTTTTCAAATTGCGTATTTCTTCTTGCTTGAATTTCGGTAGATTGTGCCTTTCAAGGAATTCATCCATTTTGTTTAGTTTATCATATTATGAGGAATGGAGTTGTTCATAGTATTCCTTTTTATCCTTTTAATATCCATGGGATCTGTTGTGATGTCATCACTTTCATTTCTGATATTAATAATTTGTGTCCTCTCTCTTTTTTCTTAGCTAGCCTGGCTAGAGCCTTATGGATTTTATTAATCTTTTAAAGAAAGAGCATTTGTTTTTTATTTATTTACTCTATCAATTTCCTATTTTTAATTTAATTGATTTCTGCTCTAATTTTTTATTATTTCTTTTCCAATACTTACTTTAGATTTTTTTTTCTAGTTTTCTAAGATGGAAGCTTCGATTACTGATTCCAGATCTTTCTTCTTTCTAATATTTGCATTCACTGCAATAAATTTCTTTCTAAGCACTGTTTTTCCTGAATTCCACAAATTTGGGTAAGCTGTATATTCATTTTCATTTGGTTCAAAATATTTTAAAAGTTTCCCTTGAGATTTCTTCTCAACCCATGTGTTATTTATGTGTGTTGCTTAATCTCTAAGTATTTGAGGATTTGTCACTAATTATTTTTACTGCTTTCTAGATTTGTATGATTTCTAATCTTTTCAATTTTGTTGAAGTGTGTTATATGACCCAGAATGTGGTCTATCTTGGTAAATGTTCCATGTAAGCTTAAGAATAACCTATGCATACGTATGTATACTGCAGTTGTTGGACAAAGTAGTCAATAGATGTCAATTTTTCCTAGTCTACTGATGTTTTCATTGAGTTCAACTACGTACATCCTTAATGATTTTCTGCCTGCTGGATCTGTACATTTCTGATACAGCAGTGTTGAAGCCTTCAACTATAATAGTGAACTTATCTGTTTCTACTTGCAATTCTATCAGTTTTTTCCTCACATATTTTGATGTTCTGTTTTTAGGCACATGCCCATTAAGGATGATTATATCTTCTTGCAGAATTGATCACTTAATCATTAAGTAATAAATTTTATGAGTCTGGATTTTCATAAGATGGATTTTATTGATCTTTTATGGATTTTCCTTACTCTGAAGTTGGCTTTGTCCAAAATACAGCTACTGTTGCTGTCTGTTGATTAGTGTTAGTATATTTTTCCATCTATTTACTTTTATTCTTTATTTGTTTTTATATTTAAAGTATCTTGTAGGCAACATGAGGTCTGACATTTAAGTTCACAAATTGTTGCAACGATGTTTCTATCGGTTTTTGATATAAGAGGGATTATTCATTATGAATTTGTACCAACTGGACAAGCAGTTAACCAAGTTTACTATTTGGAAGTAAAAATATATACTGTATGAGAAAATCAGACAAGCTGAACTTTTTGCCAACAATTCATAGACCTTGCATCATGATAATGCACCAGCTCACATGGCACTGTCTGTGAGGGAGTTTTTAGCCAGTAAACAAATAATTGTACTGCAGTACCCTCCATACTCACCTGATCCTGCCCCCAATGACTTCTTTCTTTCACTGAAGATAAAGGAAATATTGAAAGGAAGACATTTTGATGATATTCAGGGCATCAAGGGCAATATGATGACAGCTCTGATGGCCATTCCAGAAAGAGTTCCAAAATTGCTTTGAAGGGGGAACTAGGTTATGGCATCAGTGCATCGCCTCCCAGGGGGAGTACTTGGAAGGTGACCATAGTGATATTCAGCAATGAGGTATGTAGCATTTTTTTCTAGGATGAGTTCACAAACTTAATTGTCCAACCTCGTGTAGTTATGTCTTGTTGTTGATGCTCTCTAACAATTTTTAATTTGTGCTTTTAAACCATTGACATTCAAAAAAAAGAAATATTGCTATCACTGGATTAATATCTATCATATTTGTTCCTGGTTTCTATTTGCTGCCCTTAATCTGTGTCTCTATGTTTGTCTTCCACTCTTTCTCTGTTTTTTGTGGTTTTAATTGAGAATTTCATATAATTCTATTTTCTCTCCTTTCTTAGCTTATCAGTTGTATTTCTTTTGTGACTTTTTTTAGTGGTTGTTCTAGTGTTTGCAAAATACATTTAAAGGAATCCAATTCCACTTTCAAATAACATTATACAGCTTCATAGATAGTGTGGATACCTTCTAATAATTAAATAAAAAAGTTAATTCTTCCCTCCCTTCCCTTATCTCATTGTTTCACCTATTTCACTTACGTATGCATATATATGTATATACTTATAATTGAATAGTGTTGCTACTGTTTTGAGTAAACTGTTATATGAATTAAGAATAAGAACAATAAAACTTTCTATTTTATCTTTACTTATTCCTTCTCAGTGCTTTTTCTTTTTTTATTTAGGTGCACATTTCTAACCTATATTTTTCCTTCTCTTTAAAAAACTTCTTTTAGCATTCCTTACAAGCCCAGTAGGCTGGCAAAAGTTCTTTTAATTTTTGTTTGTTTGAGAAAATCTTTATTTCACCTTCATTTTTGAGGGATCATTTTGCAAGGTACAGAATTCTTTTTTCTTTCTTTCTTTCTTTCTTTCTTTCTTTCTTTCTTTCTTTCTTTCTCTCTCTCTCTCTCTCTCTCTCTCTCTCTCTCTCTCTCTCTCTCTCTCTCTCTCTCTCTCTCTCTCTCTTTCTTTCTTTTTCTTTCTTTCTTCCTTTCTTTTTTAACCACTTTAAATCAGTCAATTCACTCTCCTCTTACTTGGAGTTTCTGAGAAGTTACGTAATTCTTATTTTTCCTTCTCTATTGGTAACATGATTTTCCTCTCTGGTTTCTTTACAATTTTTTCTTTATCTTTGAGTTGGTAAAGTTTGCAAATGATATGACTAGGTTTATTGATTATTATTATTATTATTATTATTATTATTATTATTATTTCATCCTGCTTTTGTGCTCTCTTAGCTTCCTGGGTCTGTCATTTCGTGTCTGACAGTAACTTGAGGGGGAATCCTCATTTATTATTATTATTTTTTTTTTTCTCTTACTTCTCCTTCTGGTATTCCAATTACATTTGTGTTATACCTTTTGTAGTTCTTAATTTGTTTTTAATCTTTGTTTTCCTTGTTTTTTAGGTTTGGGGGTTTTTGTTGAGATATCCTCAAACTCATAGACTCTTTCCTCAGGCATGTCCAGTTTATAATGAAACCATTGAATGCATTCTTCATTTTTGTTACAGCATCTTTTTTTTTTCCAATCTCTAGCTTTTTTTTTTGGTTCTTTCTTTGAATTTCCATTTCTCTGTTTACACTGTCCATCTGTTTTTTTGTGTGTTTTTTCTGCATGCTGTCTTCTTTACCCATTAAATATCTTAATACATTAATCATATAAGGAACAGCATGCCAGCATTAATATTTGCCAGATTCTTCCTATGTCACTGCACTTTAATATTGATGACTATGTACTTCTATTTAGGAAAATATAAATATTAAGTCTGGTTTTCGAACACTGTCTATAGAAGTGACCTAATAACCCCACTGGGACAAGAAGGCAGAGGTGAGGCTCATTTGTCTCTGGATAATATTTCTGCTTCCTGGTTTCCTATGAACTAAAAGCCCCAGACTCTTCCAAAACTCAAAACTCTTTCAGACTCTTTTACATGAATAGTTTAGATACTGACTTTATTCCAAAGATGGTGGAATCTATTTCTCTAAATCAAGTCTTAACTCTTGGTTTATGATCATATATTTATATATAAAGAATTAATATTTAAAATTACTTTTTTATAATTTAGCACCATGAGTCTTTTTCTGATGCTTGTTCTGTCTCTTCCACCTGTATTTTTTTAATTTTAGCGCTCTTGTAATATTTTTTTGATAGCAGGTCATTATGTGCTGAGCAAAATAAACAAACAAACAAACAATACCAAAAAATAAACAAACAAAAAACCGCTGTAAGTATGCCTTTACTGATGTGATCGTGAGGTGCATGGTTGGGGCAGTGTTCTATAATTCTATGATTGTCTCAGTCTTATAATGAGCCTATGCCTCTGAATTGTGAACCTTGCGTGTGCTTCTTAGTGCTCCCTCACCTTAAGTGGGACAAGATGGCTATAGTGGGCTAAAAATGGGTATTTCCCTTCTCTCACATGTAAGGCTAGAGGATGCTAGAGTTGGGTATTTCCAATCTTTCAAACGGAAGGCTAGAGCTGGCTGGGTTTGGACATTTCCTTTCCCTCAGTTCAGTTAGACTTTAATAAAACCCCAGTAGCTTATACTATAGGTAAATTGTTTTCCCTGAATACACACACCGTTAAAGAAACTAAAACGCTCTGACATATTACAATTTAACCATAGTACTCTCTTACAGATTCAAGAAATACTTTTGATTTTTCAGTTTGTTCATTTTTTTTTTAATTGTACATGTTAAGACAAGTGGCATCTTCCAAACTTCTTGCATACTGAATTAGAAAACAGAAATCTTTCCAATCATTTAACATCAATTCTAATTTGCCCCAAAAGTCATCTCTGTATCAGGAAAATTACATGAAACATTTGCTAATATAAATTCATAAACCTCCAATAAATAAACTAAACTTAAAGATTCTTTATACCATATTTAAGTTTTTGCATTTTCATTACAATGAGAGCTCTTCTCTTCCATTAAGTAAGTATATCATTACTACTCAATTACATATCCTAGTTTAGGATCTGTTATCCTAGATAGAATTTTCCTACGCAGTCAACACTGTATTATTTTTGTTCATAATTTTTTGAATATTTATCAGGATTAGACATTCCTGAAGTATGGACATAATGATCAATTCATTTTCACATTTTCCTAAAAGAAGGGAGAAGAAATGGGAATGAAGAACAAAAAATGAAAAAAGAAGTGACAGGGAGACATCTTTTGACAAAGATAAATCATCCTTGTAAAATGCCTATTATCTTCCTTCTGTAGGAATGGAGAAAGGTTAGATGCAGAAAATCTATTTTGATACACATACACACAGAATAGAATTATTACAGCTATTTTAAATGATATCATTTCTTTTTAAGTGGTCACTCTGCTTTAAACAACCATATAAGCTCCTTATAGGGGTTTCTTCACTTGGTGTTCATAGGTACCCCTCAAATAAACAATCTTGCTCATGTCAAATTAATGAGAAAGTTAAAAGCAAGGTTGCTGGTTACTAGATCAACATATGAAAATACTTAGCATTTCTATGCACTTAGAAATATAAATTTATATAATGGAAACAAAATTGATTTAAAACATAAAGGAATTCAGGATTTTAAAATAATGGCTCATTCAGGATTTGGAGTAGAGAATTGAAAAAGGACATAAGATCATCTTAATTTTGAGAAAAGGTATAGTACTTTAATTCACATCTGTTGGTGATAATAGTTGGAGTGAATCATATTTTAAAAGGTTATTTTTTTCATCTCAAATAGAAAACAATAAGTAGAGTCATTTAAAATGAGGTGAATCTATAAAAGCTCATAATTCTGGGGTAATGTTCATAACATAAGCAATAAGATAAAGCAGGCTAAGTGAATATTCACTCAGTCAGATAGGTAGAAATTGACTGGTGCTAAATTATAAGAAAGTAATTATAAATACTAATTCTTTGTATGTAAATATATGATCATAAACCAAGAGTGAAGACTTGATCTAGAGAAATAGATTCCACCGTCTTTGGAATAAACTCAGTATCTACACTATTCATGTAAGAGTCTGAAAGAGTTTTGCGTTTTGGAGGAGTCTGGGATTTTTAGTTCATAGGAAACCAGGAAGCAGGAATATTATCCAGAGGCAACTGAGCCTCACCTCTGCCTTCTTGTCCCAGTGGGGTTATTAGTTCACTTCTATAGACAGTGTTCCAAAAGCAGATCTTAACACTTATATTTTCCTAAATAGTCTACAATATTAAAGTGCAGTGACATAGGAAGATCTGGCAAATATTAATGCTGCAATTGTGTAAGAAACAGCACGACCAAGGGAACCAAAGGGAAGAAGACAGCTCTACTATGATTCACTGTTACTGTTTTTACCTAGATAGATAGCTCTCTTTCATCAAATTCTGTATCATTGGCAAAGGAAAAAAAAAGGCCACTTGTAAAATTGTTTTGGATTTCTTTCTGATAACCTATAAACTAGCATTATCAAAAATATTCCAGAATTACATATAGTGTTCTAATATAAGGCAGATTTTGTGAAAAACTGTCAAAAATAAAGTATTGAGGCAGCTTTAAAATATACAACTAGATCTGCCTTTCAAAAGGTATTTAAGTGAATTTTAAGTATTTAGTTATGTTAGTGGTTACGTTTATTGTATTTTTAATTATAACTTTATTTTCTAGTGACTGTGACTATTCTGCCCATTAATTACTAGATTTAACTGTATGTTTATGTCCTGGAGCCTTGAGACTGTGCTGAAGGGCCCTTGAGTCATACTTCAGTGAGCAGCTTGCCTTGCAATAGACGTGTTTGATGGTTAGTACACAACCTGTCTCTCTACATTCTAATTTTTCCTCCAGGCAGAACACTTGCTATTTGTTTGGCTATCTCTGTTATGGTATTGATGCATAGTATTTTTAAAATTTTATTTTAAAGTATGTTTTGTAAGCTGTGATTGTAATATATATATATATATATATATATATATATATATATATATATATATACTTAGTTTGACAACATATGAGTTATACCACCTCGGTACAGAATTACTGTCATCTTGTCCTGTGGAACGGATATATAAGCAGTTTCATACTTAACAAAACACTATCTTTATCCACAAAGGTCACCACTTAGATTGTGTCCCCACACAGAATTAAAGTTGAACTACTCAAGAGTCTAAATTTCGCTGGAGTAGACACATTTTTGCTCTCAAAGGATGGGTAATTATTAATATGTATTCACATTTGACTTAATTCCATTCACCATATATACCTAAATTGAACTTCTTAAATGTTTAGATTTAATGCTTACACTTTCTTGTTTAAAAGCCATCAATGGCTTCCTGTGTTTTCTTCTTCTCTCCTTTTTCTTTCTTTCTTTTTTATTTATTTTTTGATAACACTAAAAACATCATTGTGGCTTTCAAGATCTAGACCCTACCCAGTTAGTTCTGCAACCTCATCTACAATGCTCTAGTTCTTGGTACTAGAATCTGACCCCTAGCCCCTTCAAACCCACCTGAGTCCCTGAAATCAAGTTTCTTATATTACCCTAGCAACTTCAAACATTTTTAGTTGTTGTTTTGTTTTTTTCATTATTTTCTGTCTGAAGTGATTTTAATTATGTATTCTGCTAAATCTTGCTCATTCTCTAAATCTATGCATACGATCATTTTCATTCAGAAAAACTTTCTGACCCTAAAAAGAGGTTGTGCATTACAACAGAATACTATGTTTTTTTTACTGTGGCATATATCATGGTTTTAATTACCAGTTTAATATTTATTTTCTCTGACAGTGTCCAAGATCCATAAGAGTCGGGCCCATAGTGGGATTCTATATTTATGTCTTTGTAGTGCCTTGCCCAGTACTTGGCCTATGATAGATGCTCAATAAACATGTCAATATATGCTTAATGAATGTACAAATGAGACCCAAGAATAGCACTGCATTGAGAAACAAGTAAACTATTTGAAATCCATTTTCAAAAAGGCCATCAAAATATTAAAATATAATTCCTAATGTATCAGGGCATTTATATGAAAAGAAAAATAATTTAATATATTTTTCCAATGAGTAAGATTACTTATCAATAAAATTGAATTTTTCAATGGTTCATTGTTTAAGCTTCATAGTTTCAGAGACAATTAGTCAAAAATTTTAAAGTTAAAATATTATGTATAAGATTCAAGTTCATGAAATTCTGCTATCATCATGTAAGCCTCATAACACAAATGACATAATAAAATATTACTTTGGTTCTAAGAATGTGCATCCAGATGAAGAGTTAATTATTATAGGAAACTAGAATAGATTAATTCATTTGGTTGAGTATGGGAGTTTTATGCATTCTGTGTGTGTTGGAGGGTTAAAGTAAGAATAATTGGTTATACAAGTCTTGTTATTTGATAGAATAAAATACAGCCATTCTACAGGGAGACATCTCCAATAGCATTTATTTCTAAAGGGAAATTAAGATGTGTATGTTATAAAATGACATCGGGGAACATCCTAAATGGAACATACCTTGTATTACAAAAACTATAATTACTTATTTTTAACATGTGCTAGTCTTTATGAACACAATTTATTTTAGAAATACCACATACATTTTTTCTTTCAGGTCTTAACAGCATGTATAATGATATTTAAAGATTTCTACAAACAAATTACTTCAATTTGCAATACTATGTGATAAAATATTTGAATTGTTTGAGTAAAATATTTGAAAACTAAACTATGATGTATTTTGGGATAAATGCAAAGTACTGTCACTTCATGACTTCTTTATGAAATAATACATATTATTGAATTATGCCGGAAATCCCAAGGAAATGATCCACATTGCAAAGTTGGATCACTTTTATTTTTAGGTTTACTTGTGAAACATTTAATAAAGAAAACAGCAAAAAATTGAAATTGAGAGGTAATGTATATCCACATTAACATATGATGGCCTATGACTTACCAATTATATCAATTTATATGCTGTAAAAATTTTGATCACATATAAATATATGCATCTTGACCTCATTTTAGAGTATTGCAGTTTTATACTCGTAAAAAGTAAATTTGTCTTTTAATATTCATGAAAATATCTAATAGATTCAGGTGAATATACTCAGTCATCTTAAATACCTTCCTTCTAACCTATTCCAGAAAATATATTTTTAAAAAAATTTTATGTGGAATCAGAGGAAAAGAAACACAAAAATTACATTTAATCTTGTAGAGAGTTTAGATAAAATAATATTCTTATACATATGTATTATTGGTAATGTAAATTTGGTACAACCTCTTTTAAGGAAAAAATATATACATCTTCAGGATCTTAGAGTGAAAAATAACTTTAAGTAGAAATTTTGTTAATTATAGCTTTGAATAAAATCTATGTACATGTATGTTTATTGCAGCATTATTTACAATAGCAAGTACTAAAAATAAAAATGCATGTCAAATTTATAACATAAAAAATAATTCTAATATGCTGTTCAAAGAAAATATATATTTACAATATGATATTAAATGTATTGAATATATCTGAAATTTATTTTACTATGATACATAAAGATTTTATATAAATGTAAAATTTATTCAAGGGTAGTTTTTTTGTGTGTCATGTTTCCTGGGGTTAAATAGAATCTTTAAATTTGGTACAATAGACCTGTATTTATTTCATTTTAAGAAGGAATTGCTAATTTCTAAAATATATTAGCAGCTAATGATGCTCACACATTTATAACTTCTCCATTAGAATATTAATCATAATATTGAAGTCTATTAAATAAATATGTTTATTTCATGGTTACAAGTAGAAATCTTTTCTTTACTAAAACTTTTGTTTTGATATATGTTTTTTTTCTCTAATTCATTGGGGAAAAAGAAAAATATAATAATACTTTTCAAAGCGAAAACCTTACCACCAAGAATACTTTTGAGAAATCTTTTCCTAAATAACTCAATTTCACATTTCCTTAAAATATACATTATTCAGTTGATAAAATGACATTCATATGTATTAATAATGTAGTGGTTGACTATAATTAAGGGGAAACTCTGACTTACGTTATACCCATGATATTTATTATTTCCAAAAAAAATAATTTCAAGAGAATAGAATGAATATATATATATATAAAATGAGCATAAGAGAAAATGTCTATTTAATTTAGTATTTTATCTCTACCATATCTCTACCAGTAATACAGGTAAATTACATTTAATCCTTTGACCTTTTTGCTTTGACTTCTGGGATTTCCCACACAGGTGTGTCAATCACAAAAATAAAACATTAATGAGACTCCATAGAGGTGACATGTTGCTTAAGAATTAATGTTTTTAAACAATAGATAATATGCTTACATTATAGTATTACTTCTGAAGTTTTAAGGTTGTCTTCTTTCAGCAATAATTAATTTTAATTAATATTTTCTCAGTGTAATTTGAAATTTTGATTATCAATCGCTATTAATGTGCCATTTTTCTTTAAGTAAACTTGCTTTTCAGTATTGTTTACCAACTTTGAATAAAATGTCCCTTGGGTCCAGATAAGACACAATTAAGAAATAAAAAAAATGATGAAAAGAATGGCTGTTTTCTTTTGAATAAGTAGTGGTACTTGTGAGAAAATGAAAAATGGCTTTTCTTGCAGGCAACTGTGAAGTTCTAAATAAACATAAACTATGATTACGCAAGTCACACTATAACCAGACAAATGACTAAACACCTACCCCTTCTGACTAGCTTCTTTACCAGTGATAACTTGGGCCACATCTTAACCCTTTGGACTCTAGATTAAAATAATGATAATAAAACACCTAATCACCAAATTACAATTACTTTTTAACAACACCCACTGCAGACCTGAACCTGTCTCCATTTATCCATACTACTTAGTATCATGCTAAATCATAAATCCTTTAAGAAAACCTTCCTCTGTTTATTGAGACACATCTATGGTTCCTCTACAATCATTTATTTATATCATCACAGACTCTTTAATATTATTTTGTTCTTCCAGTTATAATCTAATACTATTTTATTTCTCTTAAAGCTCAAATTATTCCAGCTTTTACCATTGAGACCATTTTCAGTTTAACATACCCTGTCTCCCTTTGAAATCTGTGTGTGTGTGTGTGTGTGTGTGTGTGTGTGTGTGTGCATGTTGAGCCCTTACTTTCTGATAATACAAAATGCTTTAGTCTCATGTATATTTTCCCTCAGTCCCAGATCAGCTATTTCTCTTACTGGAGAATGGTACTAAACCCAAGATATGAGTGCTATTTGTGCTCATTGTTATTACTGAGTCACTGCTTATTGGCTCTTAGGTAACAAAATGAGGAAATACATTTGGGATGTGTGTGTGTGTGTGTGTGTGTGTGTGTGTGTGTGTGTGTGTGTATTATCTGTGGACATATTGTTATTAAGCTAAACATGAGTTTATACCGATGTCTGAAACTATTATTGCATAGATCATTCTAGCTTCCTCCCTTTATGTATAACCTCCCATTCTGACATTCAGAAACCTGGCTTTCTGTCTTCCATCCATTTACTTAATTGTTCCATTCCAATACACATGTTTGGTGATACCAGAACTGTTAATCTATAGCCAATGGGAAATTCCTTTATTAATTAGAGAACAGTTATTGTGTATGGTATCTTTCATCTTCGGTTTTTCAGATTCCACTGATTTAGTTACTTAGGTCAGCAGCTTTTCCCCCACTCTACTAGTACGATTATTTCATCTATTTGTAATATAATTTCATTGTTTTGTAATATGCTGCATTCCGTACTGGGATCCCCTGACCTTCAGATGATTTTTAATAAACTCGTATATGGTAAGAATTCAATCTTTGTGCTATAATGTTCTATAGGTTTTCACAAATTCAGTGTGTTACATAGTCACTATTATAGAACCATACAGAATAGTTTCACCACCCTAAAACATTCCCTGGGCTTCACCCATTCATCAAGTCTCCGTAACACCAAATCCAAAATTCTACTGACTATTTTATATCTATAGTTTTCCCTTTTCCAGAATGTCAACCAATTGGAATCATATAGCATTAACCTTTTCAGAATCACTTTTTTTTCCACTTAGAATTATGAGTTTAAAATTCATCAACATCTTTTCATAGCTTGTTATTTCATTTCCATCATTTGTTTATCCATCACCTATTGAAGGAAAACTTGATTAACTCTAGATTTTGGCAATTAATAAGAAAACTCCTATAAACATTAGTTTGCAGGTTTTTCTGTGGACATATGTTTTTAAATCAGTTGGGTAAATACCTAGGAGAAAAAGTGTTGGAACATATAAAACATTGTTTAGCTATGCAAGAAATTGGGAGACTTTTTTCCAAAGTGAGTATTTCATTTATCATCACCACCAGTATGAAGAAGAGTTTCTGCTGTTCTGTATCTTTTTCCAGAAATTGATATTTCCAGTGTTTTGAACTTTAGCCATTTTAATAGATTTGTAGTGGTATCACATTGTTTTAATTTGAATTTCTCAAATAGTTCAATTGTATCTAGAGGTAAAATGGCCTCCTCAGATAAAAATCTTATTGAATGTTACATTTTTTAAAGATTTTGTTACATGTATCATGTTACTGTCTTCCTCTACCATTTTATACATAACAACTGTGGGTTTATTATTGCAAAATGGGAGCTAAAACAGGGTGGTTTGAATGAGATTAGATGGTTCAGGTTCCAGATATGAGAATTCTCTCAGAATTGGAGTTACAAATTTAATTAAAAAAATAATACTTCTGGATAGGAAAATATGCGAAATTGAGTGTGAAAATGTATAGAAAATTAAAATAACCATTGTGTTTGTGTCCATGCACCTTGTACTTAAGGGTATTCAATAATAAAATAATTACACCACAATAATCGGATCATTAGGTATAGGGTCAATTTAAATTTGTGTTTGTTTTCAATGGCCACAGAATACAATGCTATCTGTAGTTTATTTCAGACCTATATACTCCATGTCTTATCAGAGGCAAGTGGATATGGATAGATCAGTGCAAATCCATCAATAAATCTCAAAAAATCTTCCTCAACATCAGTAAGTAAGAAAATATTACTTTCTTCAGGGGAAAAAAAAATTGAAAGCTGGCGTTTCTTTTAGCTTTTCATTTGCTTCCATCTGGAGGAGTATACTTAATAGCCCATCTTGGATCAATGTGTGCTTTTTCCTATGTTTGTTCCCTAGCACACAGCCTAACTACCTGTTAAGTTTGTTCATCCATTTTAGTTTTTTCCATTTTACTTTTTCAACTATAATAGTATAGGATCCCAACTTACCACATGTTAGCTAAGTAGTTAAAAGAACAGACAGAGAATGAGACTTCCTGGGTTTAAAACTTGACTCTTCCACTTACGAACTATGTGAACTTGGAAAAGCTACTTAAGTTTTACATCTCATTTCTCTCATGTGTACAATTACATTTTGATTTTAGTTTTGCTTCTCCAATTATCTGTAAGAAGCAGTTAAAAGCTTGATGCTTGTGAAATAATTATTTTATTAACAATAACTAATGTTTGGTGAGCAATTATTCTTTGCGAGGCACTCTGCTAAGTGTTTATCTTATGTTAACTCATTGAATACTTATAACAGCTCTCTGAACTTCTATCTCCACCATAGGTTTCTTTCTTAGTGGCCAAAATAGGGCAATAAAAATTTTCCACACTAAATGTCTTTTTTTTTTAATGTTAATTCAGCTTGAATGATAGAAAGGGGGAAAATCAGATGTGTTGGGGTAAAAGGAAGAACATAAACACATAAAATAGGAAGGAGGAAAAACAGGGGAAAGGGACAAAAGAGAAAGACTCAAATTTGAGTCTTTAATGAATTCTTAGCCATGAGCTCACTCTAGTTCACAAGAGAACACACGGGATTTGCTCACAGAAGCAAGCAGTACAGTTGACTTTGGAATGTTTTTAGTTTCCTTAGCCATGGTGATTAACACTTTTTAAATGAAAGGAAAAAAAGTTTGCCAATGATTTCTGAGCTGGAAATTGACCCTGAGGAAAAAGAAAATGCAAACTCTTAGACTATGGTGGTAGTCACTGGTCCAGTTCACTTCCAAGTATGAATATTGTTAAACTCCATGTGGCCTCTCGTGAAACTTAAAACTACACCAAAGTCTGTAAAGATAGGACAACAGTGCTAACATGTGAAGAGCAAACCAGTTCTTCTATTACATTTACACAACTTACGTGCTAAACAACAGGAATCACATAGTAACTTAAAAGCACCAACAAAATTATACCCTGTTCATAAACATATATATCAATAGCAGAATGGAGACTTAAAACTTAATAATAAATACCAGCAGATAAGTGGATGCCAAATTGTCATAGCATTCATTTTTGTTCCTGAAGGAAGTCAGTGTAGTTATTGAATGATGGCAATATAGGCTAGTGAGGAGTAATGTGTTTAAGAAGAATAGTAGTGACAGTGAGCAGAAAGTCCTAAGAAGCCTCCTGTTTGTTTCCACATTGTAAATATCTAAAATCAGAGTGCATCGTTCATTCACATCTCCCTTCAAGTTGTGGCTGGTCCAATAGCGGTCATGGAATTTCATTGCCTATTCATGCATGCACTGGATTGTTTGTCCTGCTGGCATAAGAGTATAATTGCAATTCCTGGTTATGAAACTCAAGCAATCATCAAAGAAACACTTCAGGGAAAGAATATGAACCTTAGACATTGTCTGAAATCCTTTCATTAAACCTGTCAGTAAGATCAAGTAAGCAATAGCATCAAAATATGCAGAGTGGGTGTCAGTGTCTTGGAAAATATCTTGAGAGAAGAGCACTATTGTAGGAAATGTTGCATCACTAGTGCTGCATAGAATATTATACCCTGTGCATAAACATATATATTGATGCCTCTAAATCAAAAAATGATTCAGAAGATTTGAGCTCTGACTCTTCTGCAAAAGTATAAGGATATCTTAACAAATATATTTGGTTTATATTATCCTTTTCTTTGTGTACAAATTAATATTTAAAAAAGTTCTCTATATTTCTAAGAGTTCTTTCAATGAATATAAAATCTCTAAATTATAAGAAGGAATAGGTTGGCAACATTTTTTTTTTTTTTATACCTGTTCATGAAATAGGGAAAGTATTACAATGCATGGTACTTTAGATTTGATGTCTTTAAAATGGTATTTAGAGGCACTAGATGAATAATGAGGAAGGCCCATGATGGTTGCTGAAATAAACAGATCTGAAGAAAGGAAAAGTCAGTCTTGATTAACTGAAGTGCAGCAGGGAAGACAACCTTCACAGAAACTCTTTCAAAGTGATTAAGCAGAAAAGAGATTTTATAGTGTTTTGGGGAGACAGAGACAATCTGAAGATACGTACCAAAATTTCTGAGAACAAATGCAACAACAACAATACAAAATTTAAACCTCTCAGACATAGAAGTTTTTTATGAAAGCAGGACATCTGTTGACAAGACCCCTCAAAAAGTGAGGGATGGATTCCTGTAGTTCTCTTAAGAATTGTATGAGTAGTTATTTGTTAGCAATTTAGCTTTTACCTAAGCTCAAGTGGGATTTTCTATCTGAGGTTAATGAACCCTGAGGGAAAATGTTAGACAAACAGGAATACTTACGACAGTTCTGGAAAATACGTCCTTTCAGAGTAGATATTAACCCACGTATAGAAGAGATGGTGCATATTTTTTACTTACGATTGTATACCTAATGCCTAGGAGACTATTGGAAACACAGTAAAATTCAATAAACAAATATATTTTAGTTGGGGAGGAAATTTAAGTTTAATACCTAAAATTGCTATTATGTCTTTGTTTTACTAATAAAATCTACTGAGGAGTCAACAGTTTCCCTCTTTGTTAGAAAACTTTGTCCTTATATTTAAAAACAAAATATTTTATTGTGGTAAGAACACTTGACATAAAATCTATCCTCTTAACAAATTTTTAAGTGCACCATACAGTATTAACTATATGTACGATGTAGTACAGAAGATCTCTAGAATTTATTCATTTTGTATAACTGAAACTTTATGCCCACTGATTAGTAATTTCCTATCTCCCCCTCTCTGAAGCCTTTGGCAACAGACATTTCACTCCCTGATTCTATGAGTTTGATTGTTTTAGTTACCTCATGTATGTGGAATCACACAGTATCTATCATTCTATGACTGTCTTATTTCGCTAGCCTAAAACCTAAAGGTTTTCCCAAGTTTTCCCATACTGCAAAATTTTCTACTTTTTTTTAAGGCTTAATAATATTCCATTGTATGTACATTTCACATTTTCTTTATATATTTTTTGTCAATGAATATGTTTTGACATCTTGGATATTGTGAATAGTGTTTCAATGAACACGAGAGTGATAATAACTTTTCAAGATCCTGACTTAATTTCTTTTGGATAATAGAAGCTTCTGTATCATATGTTAATAACAGTCTTCTTCTTATTGTTGTTATTATTATTATTATTATTATTTTAAGGAATCGCCATACTATTTTGCATAGAGGCTACACCATTTTATATTCCCACCAACAAAGGTTCCAATTTCTCCACATCCTTGTCCACACTTGTTATCTCTTGTTCTTTTAGATAACAGCCATCATAAAAGGTGTGAGGTGATATCACATTGTGGTTTTGACTGAATTTCCCTCATGATTAATGAGGTTGAGTATGCCAGGTCCCATTAGCACTCCAGGAAAGGCAAGGTGAAGACAGCCATTTGGACAGTCCTGAAAAGTTGGAACATTGGATTCATGGCCCAACTCTTTTCCTACTGAGGAAGAAACTGGGAGTTTGGGCTTATTCATCCACTTGCTTTGTGCTAAGCTGGGAAGAATGGCTATGGCGAGTTCCAATCCAAAGTGCTGTCTCTGCTATTACTTAGCACCTACGTGTCCAGATTATGCCAGGTTCTTTCAGCACTCTGAGACAGGCAAGACAGAAATAAGTCCTTTGAGTAGCCCCTGCAAAAGTTGGGGTACTGGAAGCACAGATCAACTCTTTCCCCACACCAGTGAGGGAAGTAGAACTTTTATGTTCTGGGGAAATGTATATTTCCAGCTTCATTAGTTATTGCCAAATTGCCTTCCAAAATGATGTGTTAATTAATTCTCCTTCCACTATTCCATGAATCTCCTTGTTTTGTTTTGTTTTTTGTTGTTGTTTGTTTGTTTTTCAGTCTGTTTCTAAACTCTCTAGTTTGTGCCTCATTGTGTCATTGTGTCTATTGCATCTTGCAACACTGTTTCAATGTCCATATTACCAGATTGGCCCTGTTGGTATCTATAGGCCAATCCCCTTTCTTTTCATCTTCATTGTTGTCTTGGCTATTCTTCACCTTTTTTCTTCTGTATACATTTTGTAATCACCTTACTTAGTTCCAAAACAAACAAACAAACAAACAAACAATTAAAAAAACACTGTTGGGTTCTTGATTGGAATTCCATTGAATTCCACTTCAATGAGGCATCTAAAATAGTCAAACTCATGAAAAGCAGGGAACAGAATGGTGATTACCAGGGGCTGGGGCAAGGGGGAAATGGAGAATTGTTTACCACGTATAAAGTTTCAGTTATGCTAGATAAACAAGTTCTAGGGATCTGCTGTACAACATAATGCCTATAATAAACAATACAACATTGTATACTTAATTTGTTAAAAGAGTAGATCTCATGTTAAGTGTTCTTACCACAATAAAAAAGGAAAGATAATAAACATAACTGTTTTCATATATATATATATATATGTGTGTGTGTGTGTGTATGTGTACATATATATACACATATACACAAATACACATATATACATATACACATATATATATATACACATATATATGCATATATATATGAAATACATATATATTTATATACACTCTATTTTAAAAGAATAGTTATATTCATTTTTGAAAACTTCATAAGTGATCTGACATATTCACCTGCATGCAAGGATTTTGTTTTGACAGAATTAGATTGAATTATTTCCTTAAGCCTTGTGTATCTAGTACGACTCTCTTTTATCCTTCTCTTCTCTTTATTGGCATTTCTTACTTTGGATTTTTGTAAAACATGCATTTACCTTCATTTTCGTTTAATTTTTGACTATGCCTTCTACTGCATCTTTGTTGTCATATTCCTGATGTCTCTGTGATTTTCTTTTTAATCTAATTATTCCATTCAGCTTTTAATCTTTTAAACCTATTCTTCCAACGCTGTCTCTTTTAATCTTCTTTTGGTGTCCCTTTGTGTTGCATTTCTTGATCTTTTGGTTTAGTTTCCCACTTTATCAAAATGACTCAATATTCTGCTTTGTTTTATGATTAAGAATCTCAGATGAAAATGGTTTTATAATAACTAGAAGAAAGTTATCAAAGATATAAAACTTTTTAATGATAGGCTAACTCATTAATTTAATGTCAGATTCAATTTAATTATGAGGTGTTCTCCTGTGTTGTTTGAAATATTTCATATAAATAACAAACCTACTTCATCCATGTATTGCATTACACGCAAAAAAAGGATCCCCAAAAGCACAAAACAGACTGAGGGAAATCCAGTAGACTATAGTGTAAAAAGAAAAGGGAATTCTTTTTATTGTTCACATAAAAGTTACTTTTTATTTCTTTATAGTCATGTACATATATATTTAATACTGTCAATAGCCCCAATGGCAATATGTTCAAAAGCAATTCACAAATGTATGAAACAATATTGCCAAATTACAGTAATTGAATACAAGAGTAAACCAACAATAATTTGGGCAATATCAATGTAAAAAATTGCTAGAAGTGGAGAGAACTAAGCTACAGAGTGTAATAATAAGCATTGTGAGTGGAACAGTAGGTTACCACTTTTGGAAATGAGGGCTTTGAAATTCAGGACCAAAAAAACTGCAATATCAATCAAAACATGAATATTTTTTTATAAATTATGTATATATATGTATACATGTGCATATATGTGTGTATATACATACTTATACAAATACATATATCAAAGTTACTCTTAGCTAACCGGTTTGCTATATATTCTTAACATACAGTAAATAATATACAGTAAACATAGTTTACTGTATGTCATACAGTAAACATACAGTAAATAATATTTACTTCAGTTTTTTAATTTTCTATACAAATTTCAAACCACATTCACACCTTGGCTGAAAACCTCCTATGAGTAAGACTCTGTGCTATGTTCTGATTCCTAAAGATGAATAAAGCAGAGTGATTTGTTTTCTGTGGTATGAGGAATCCAGAGGGGAAGACAGGCATAATGCAGACTGGAACAGTGCTATTTAGAACAGGGAAAAATAAAATGTTCTGGGAAAATAGGCCAGGGAAAGAATGAATTTATACTGATATGGCTACCCATTTATTGACGACCTAACCATTATACAGACATATAATTTATGACAGTTTACTGAGGAAAAAAAAAAGTATATATATATAAAGTAACCCTTTTTGTTTTGAAAGAGAGAGAAACTATTATGGGCTGATTTGTGTCCCTCCTAATCTCATATGTTGAAGCCCTAACCCTCAGTTCTTCAGAATGTGAATACATATGAAGATAAAGTCTTTAAAGAGATAACTGCATTAAAGTGGGCCTAATCCAACATAACTAGTGTCTTTATAAGAAGAAGAAATAAGGACACAGAGAGACAGCAGATACTTGAGCCTTCAGAGAAATGGCTGAGTGAGGACACAATTAGAAGGCAGCCATATGCAAGCCAATGAGAAGCCTCAGGAGAAATCAAACCTGCTGACACATTGATCTCAGACTTCTAGACTCCAGAACCATGAGAAATAAATTTCTGTTGCATAAATCATCCAGAGTGTAATATTTTATTATGGTTGCCCTAGCAAACTAATATAGGGTGTCATATAATCTTTAAACATAGATTCAGATTTTTGTCTAATATTTTAATATTTGCTTTCATGTGTTTTGATTCATATGTTCTTAATAAAAAGTTGTTGGTTAGCACAATAAAATATTTTAATATGAAATAATTTTATTATTTTTAATATATTACTGCCATCATCAGAGCCAAATTTTTTGCCCCCAAAGATACAAGTTCAAATGCCTTTTTAAGGGAGAGACTTCCAGTAAACTTGTATTAGTCTGAAATATATCACCAGGTATATTTTTGGTTTTAAAAATCTTTTTATCCTCAGGGAAATTAATATTTTAAAGATTCTGTTTCAAATTCAACACAAGCCACTTATATTGTTCTAACACCGATTTATTGTTTCTGGTTTAATCAATGCCTAAGGCAAGAGCCAGATTTCTTTCTTGTACTTTTAAAGCTTCTGTTTATAAGTGAATAGTGGTCTACTCTTGAAAATGGATACCACATCTTATTTATTTATGTAATATCCCCAGAGCCTAGCACAGGGCTTTGCATGGTAGATACACACACTGAATTAAATCTGAATGAGTACATACAACATGTGTGTGTTCGTGTGTGTGTCTGTGTGTGTATATCCTTTGTGTTATATTGTCATTTTCCTTTGATTTCTTTTAACAATTTATTACCCGCAATGCATTTGTTCTCTTACTGAGATGTGCAAACATGGATGGTAGATGTCATGGTGAGATTGCTGCAGAATTGATTTATTTGACTTTCAGATTTCTATTTTAATAGCTAACTTTTTTTGAGCTTATATTCTATGCTAAAAGTGTGTTGAGTTATTTATAAATATGAATTCATAAAATCTTCACTCTACTACAATATACAATATCGTGATATATAATACATATATATATATATATACACACACACACACACACACACACACACACACACACACACACACACACATATATATATATATATATATTTATTTATTTATTTATTTATATGACCAAAATATATTTCTCATATATATTTGGTTTTCATCCACAATTCCTTGAGCAGTTCCTGAAACCCTTAGAATTTTCTGAGCTATAAGAGCAATGGTGACATCTTTTATTATAATGTTTGGTCTCTTGCCCTGATTTCCTACAAGCACGTCAGAGCCATAAAGGTGAAATGGGTGTCTTGTTACTCATAAGGTCCCTCTCAACCACAACTGGATTTATGCTAATGAAGGTTACTTTGCAAACCTAAAGATATGGGCTGCTTGCCAGTAGCCCAACATTGAATAGGAGGTTAGAACTTTCAATTCCACCCACAGATTTCCAGGGAGGGGACAGAGGCTGCTAGAGGTTAAACCAATCACCGGTGACTGATGAGTTAATCATGTCTATGTAATGAAGCCTCCATGGAAACCCGAAAGGCATTGTTTCAGAGAGCTGTCAGGTTCGGGAACAAGAATGCTTCCAAGTGCTCCTGTGCTAGGGCCCCAGCTCCACAAGAACAGAAACTCTTTTGTTCAGGACCTCGCCCTATGTATTTCTGCAGCTGGCCATGGATTTTTATCCTTTTAATAGCTTTTTTAATAAATCACTAATCTACTGGGTAAATGGGTTTCCTGAATTCTATGATCCACTCCAGCAAATTAATCAATCCTAAGGATAAAGTAATAGGAACCTCTGATTTATAGCCAGTTGGTCAGAAGTACAGGTAAAAACCTGGACTTGGGATTGGCATTCTGAGTCGAAGGGGTCACTGGAACCTATAATTTGTAGCCAATTAGTCAGAAGCACATATGATTGGTGTCTAAAGTGGAAAACAGTATTGTGGGACTGAGCCTTTTCTTCCTGTGGAAGCTGATGTTATCTCCAGGTACATAGTGTCAGAATTGAGTTGAATTCTCAGACACCCACACTGCTGGTATCTTGACAATTGCTTGTTGGTGTGGAGAAGCCTCCCAAACACACACACACACACACACACACACACACACAAACACACACACACATTAGAATTGGGTCCAGTAACCCAAAAGACTTAATCTCTATATATCTAATTAATTTTGATCAAATTTCCAGCATGATATATGTGCTAGCTCTTATCATCTATACATCAATCATATTACAGTTATAGAAATTACTTGTATAAAGGAATTTTGTAAAAAAAATGTATTTTGTAATAATCTTATATTGGTGAAGAGAAAAAATAACATATTTTAATATCAAACTGTGTATGACCATTTTGATCTTACAGAAGTGTCATAATGCATGCTGATCAGGAACTGAGTCTCTAAATTGTTTTTTATACTTTATACTGGCTTCTAGGAGTTGTAGACGGAACCAGTGAAACTTTTCTTACTTCCTTAGTTCTAAAAAAAGGGAGTTCCTAGAGCAGATGACATATTTTAGTGAGTCCTTTACTCCGTATCTCAGTTATGCAAAGAATTGAATAGAGTGTGCTGAGATAAATCATTCTGATTATAAACAGTAGATAATAAAATATCAGGAAGGAGGTCTAGAAGTTGTCCTTAATAAAAGGGAAAAGAAAATCCTCAGAGTCAGAAAAGGACAGAGAGATAGGAGGAGATGCTTAGAAGAAATATGGCAGACATAGGCATTAATTATGTATCTTGTTGTTTTTCATGTTGATTAAATGTAAATGTTTCTATGAATATAAACAGTTAACAGAGTCTGCTACATAGTCTTTGTTTGTTTGCTTTTGGTAGGAATTAAGGAGAAAGGGCTATAATCCTGAGCATCACATGGAATAGGGAGAGTTGTTCCAAATACAGATATAACATAAAAATCAAATTAACATTACAGAGTCATGAGTGCTTATGTAGATGTTACAAACAAACCAAACAACAACAAAAAAAAACATAATATCTTCAAATTCCCCCACCAATCCTTGAAGAGGTTAGAGAACTATGACAATAGGGAATTATACCATAAATGAGATGTGATGCAAAATTATACACACACACACACACACACACACACACACACACACACATTTAATCTCAAAGGCAACCTCAGTGGAAACACTGCAAATATGTTACTAAGTGTATTATATAATATTTCTTGCCATTGCCTATATTCAAAATATTTAACATGTTATAGTAGGTCCAAGTTACATGGGACCTTGAAGAGGATTGGTATGGGGTTTCATTTTTATACTGAACACAAAAGAAAACCTTTGAAGAGTGGTAAGCAGGAGATATAATGTGATTTGATTTGAATTTTTCAGATCACAGACTGAAACACTGATTTCAAGGAGGGTCAGAGTGGTTTCTGGGAGTACAAGAATACATTGTTGTATTAGTTGAGGTAGAAAAATAACAGAAGCTTGGACCAGTTTAAAGAATTCCCACTAGAGATAGGTGTGTGTGTGTGTGTGTGTGTGTGTGTGTGTGTGTGTGTGTGTGTGTGTTAAAGGTGTGAAGACTGGTAGTTAGGAATGGTCAGTAGAATCAGTGAGAATTAAGAAAAAATGACATGAAAATAGACTTTAAAAATTATTGAGACTTCCAGTGAGTGAATAAAACAACTATGGTGCATCCATACAATGGAATGCTATTCAATGATAAAGAGAAATGAACTGTCAATCTACACAAAAACTTAGGTGACTCTTAAATGTATACTGTGGAGTGAAATAAGTCAGTCTGTAAAGGTGATATTTTGTATAATAACATTTACACATTCTGGGAAAGGTGAACTATTGAGACAAAATAGACCAATGGTTGTTGGGGTTTGCAAAGGGGAAATGTTCAATAGGTGAAGCACAAAAATTTTATAGGGTAGTAAAACTATTATGTACGATATGCAGATGGCAATGTGAAAGGCAAGACCTGTTTTCTTTTTTTTTTTTCCCCTGTTGGATGCATTTTTTATATGGTAAATGGTGGATACATGACATTATACATTTTTCCTAAACCTTAGAACAATACTGAACACAGGGTGAACCTTAATTTATATGAATTAAAAAAAAATCAATTAAAAGATCAGAAAATTACAAAATAATAACAATATTAATGTTTTAAAATGACATGGAGCACTTCCCTGGTGGGAATGGGAAAAATGGTGTTGATCTAAGTCACTTTGGAATATTGTAGTCTCTAAGACTAAAGGCAAAGGAATGGTACATAAGCACTGTTATCCAGCTGAAAGTTATTTCCCATAGGGCTATGGGTTAAAAATTCTGAAACTACTATATGTATATATTATAATTGAATAATTACATAAATGGATGTTGGACTGTGGGTAATTGGTTTCCAACTGTTGGAGTGGAAGGTAAATAAGGAGAGGAGGCTAGAATGAACTAGCAAGTAATGGATTAGAGTTTGAGACATTATTATCAAGTCACATTTAGCTAAATATATACATTGTTACAGATGGAAATATTTATAAACACACTGGTTAGCAAGCACAGGTTTCCTTGCTCTTTCAGACAAAATGATCTAGAAGTAATCATACTCCATAGCAACAAGCATACCTAACGTCTGTATCTTGGTTTCTAATAACATTCTCCAATACAAGAACAAAGGATTCTTGGACAAATCAATGATTACAGGACTAGGGAAATATACAAGATAGGTCCAACACATTATAGTTCTAGAGAGCAAGAAAGTGCTAAAACAAACAGAAACTACCAAAATCAACCACAACGATTGGAATATGTCAAAGGAATACAGGAAACCAACTGAAAGAGGCCATCAGTAGGCAAAGACTGAAAGATTTAAGAAAAAAATAAATTTTGTTCCAGTCAAGTTGGTGGGGTAGGTAAACGCTATACTTACCTTCTCTCACAAACACATCAAAATTACAACTGAACTACAAAACAATCATCATTGAGAATTGCCTGAAGTCTTACTAAACCAAAGCTCTACAACTAAGGACATACAGAAGAAGCCACCTTGAAACTGGTAGAAGAGGCAGAGACACTGAATGAGGTGGTCCAACACCTGTGTTTTACCATTAAAGATTGGGAGGGATATCTCGGCTGTGGAGATCCCCTCAGAGGAGTGAGGAGTCCCAGTCCCTCCTCAGCCTTGGGCTCCAGTGCTGGGGAGAGAAGTCCCCATAATTTCTGGTTGTGAAAAACAGTGGAGATTGTGGTTGAGTGAGACAGAGGGAAGCTGGAGTCCCAGGTGCTCCTCTAAAAGAGACCATGGCAGACTTACCTACGGAATCACTGACTCTGAGCTCCAGTGCTAGAGCAGCAGCTGGAGAGGTGACAGGGACATAGGAGGTGTGATCAAAATATACTGTGAATGTTTAATTAAAAACAAAAATTATTACAGTAAAAGATGCATTGCCAACAATCCCCCTCAAAAATCCTCCCCCTCACTTCAAAGACACGTATCCCATCATTCTTGCCACTTTCTGAAGCAGTTCTGGAAGTCTTCTTTTATGAGAGTCTTTATTGTGCTGTTGTGGCTGCCTCAATGTTCTGAATCAATTACTTTTCATGGTCATTTTGACTTTGGGGAAGAGCCAGAAGTTGCATGGTGACAGATCTGGTGAATAAGGTGGAGGAAGACACACTGCAATGTTTTTACTTGACAGAAATTGCCATATACCAGAAGTGATGTGTGACATGGAGCCTTCTTGTTGTGATGAAAAAAAATAATAATAATAAATAAAATAAGGTGAATGCTGCTGCTGAGTGCCATCCAACAGAAAGACAGGGATCTTCAATACGTGAAGTGGTGCATGGAACCTTAGTAACAGCGTGTGACAAATTTCAACTTGTTCGGTGCAGTCAGTCGAATGTGAGCAATGATTGGAAGAAGGTGTGTTTTAAAGTGTGCCATAAATCATCCTCCATCATAACAACACTCTGTCACACGTCACCTGGTATACAGCAATTTCTATCAAATAAAAACATTATGGTGTTCTCATTCACCTTATTCACCAGATCTGGCACCATGCGATTTCCAGCTCTTCCCCAAAGTCAAAATGACTTTGAAAGTTAAACATTTTGAATTGATTCAGGACATCGAGGCAGACACAACAGAGCAATAAAAGACACTCATGAAAGAGAACTTCCAGAACTTCTTCAGAAAGTGGCAAGAATGATGAGATAAGTGCGTTCAAAGCGAGGTGGAGTATTTTGAGGGGGATTCATGGCAATGTGTCTTTTACTGTAATAATTTTTTAAAAACATTTACCGTATTGTTTGATCACACCTTATACAATCAAAAATATAGTAATAACTATATATAGTGCCAGGTGATTACTGTTGAATAACTATGATGTACACCTGAAACTAATATAAATATTGTATGTTAGCTATATTTTAATAAAAATCTTAAATAAAAAATAATATTAGATTATAACCCACTATATAATATAAATATGCATGAGTCTATAATGATATAGATAAATGATTGAGTAAATAATTAATGGAAGAGAGGAGACAAATCTCCCATGCAGAATTCCAAATAATCTATTCTCCACATTTAAGAAACTTGATGATAATGAAGCATTCAAGGGTGGATTGCACACAGTGAGTCCCTTCCAAAGAGTAGAGTGGAAGGGGAAAGAGAATAGTAACATGAAAATGGAAAAAAAACAAAACAAAAACAAAAACTAAGAAACACTACCTCAGTCAGGTGATCAAGTGCAACATCAATAGTGATAAGTCATTTTGCCAGTATTCATCCTTTATACGATGTACTATAGTAACATAAGATGCTAACTTGTGAAAATGGATGCATGGTAAAATGGTAATTCTCTGTACTATCTTCATAATTTTTCCTATAAATCTAAAACAAAATTTTTTAAATATAATTTTAATTATGATTATAGTTTTAATACCTAAAATATTTACCTCTCTCTATGTATTTCTTGCAAAATATGTAATTTTGTTCCATGCAAACTGAGAAAGTGTATAACATTCATTCCTGGCATCATTCCTACTCGTACATAGTTCATACCAGGATGTTTAACTCCCTATTCTAGATTTTTAAAACCCTCTTCGCCTGATAAAATCCAAACTGAATTAATCTCCTGATCTTTCTCTTTTCTATATTTTGAGAGTTAACCTCTATAAGGAAAAAAAAAATATCACAGCACCAATGTGATAAGTAACACATTATGACCTCCATAATCATTTGGGTCCTATAACTTTCAATAATTTAGCATGAAGTTGTATGAGAGATATCTCACCCCTCTGTATATTTTCACATCCTTTACACTTTTGTGCAGCTTCTAAGGGTGAAGAGTGCCTCGTTCTCTCAGCTATTGTTTCCATACCTGCACATTCTTCCTTTCTTTCTAGTTTTCTCAGATTTTTGGCTCACCAAAATCTTTTCTGTCTCCCATGTAGTCAGCTATTCTCTTTCTATACATAATTTCAACTTACAAACATTATCAAAAGATATTTATCAAGTAAAAACAACCAAATAAACAACAACAGCAATGGTAGACACACATATCTTTTCCATCTCCTTATTTTCTTCTCATTGATTGTCTTACTGATTTTTGCCTTTCCTGAAAAAAAAAAAAAATCCACTGACAGTATTATTGCTTTTGTTATCATTGATCTCTGAAGCTCTAAGGTCAATGACTAATTCATTCCTTATTTAATTGATCTATCTAAGACATATAACACTGTTTCTAGCCCCTGCTTTAAACTATTTTCTCTCTTATTTATTTGACATTGATTATTCATTCACCTTTATGATAAAGTAATTCTCTCAGAGATAAATTTGAGCAAAGATCAGGCTTCACAAAGATTTGAAGATACATGAGAGGGATATTCAGGGCAGAGGGTACAGAAAGTGCCAAAGTTCAGAAGCAGGAACAAACTTGGAGTAATCCAGTAATACACAACTAGAAAGCCAATGTGGTCAGAGTTAGTGAGTTAAAGACTCAGGCACAGGATTGTGGCAGAGGGCATCGGAAAGAGAGAGAGACCAGATGACTGGTGGGACTTTACATTATAGGAACATAATAATTTACTGTGTTCTGAATGTAATGGGGTAAAGTATTGTGATAGAATTATTTTATAAGATAACAGTGATATACAAAAGTGACTGCGGTGCAATGAAAGTGGGGATAAGCAGATTAGTTTGGAGGCCAGTACAGTTACCATGGTGAGAGTTGACGGTAGTAATGATAGAGGGGCCGAGATATGTCAAGCTGTATAATTTAAGAAAATTTTATAGTAAAACTATTTTAATTATTAATCAATATTAAATCTTTAAAGACTCAATAGACAAACACACATTACACAAACTATATAACACCTTACTGATATAGATACAAGTGAAAATGTAACAGAATTAAAAATAAAACAGATTTATATGTTATGTACATAAAACATTTTTATAAAATTTAGCAATTTCATGAAATAACTAAAATTATTTTTCAAAATATGTCAACAAAATATACTGATGTAGACAACCGCTTTTGTGATATAGTTGACAAACTTTATTTCTTGTGCCCATTTCAGTGCTGTTTATGATTAACTGACAGTAAAAAAGGCATCTTTAGATAAAAATATTTGAAAAATGGTATGAGTGTCCATTGCCTGTCAAATACAATAAATTTATCTGTAAATATATCTGTATGATATATTTAATTAATATATGATATACATTTGAGATACATTGTTCCTTTCTCAAAGGTAGGTCAAATACATTGCTAAAATTATTAAGAAATTGTCTCAAATAATAAGATCATTTATTAAAACACACACAATAAAATAAAACATTCTTACATTCACAGTGTTGTATAAAATAAAGATTACAGAACATCATTTACTTCAAAAATCTTTGCACTGGTAAAATTATATCAATTAATTCTTTTTTCTGTTAATGTGAAATAGGTTAATATTTCCTTGATAACATGATTTCTTTTTCTCTTAGGCTTTTCTTTTATTATAACAAAGAAGCTAACAACAGGTAAGACATTTCAAAGTAAATATGTGAACACATGAGCATTTTCTGTATTTCTTTTTTTTTTTTTCTCTCTCTCACAAACTACTGTCCTAGTGGGAACCTTTATGACATTTTAAATTAATCTTTTCAGAATGATATGATTTCTACCATTTCGAGGAAGACTTCCTTTACCCATCATTATTAAAAATTATGAACCAAGATACTTTATTAAATTTTAGCTTTATATTACATAACAGCATTGCAAAAATGTACCTGTTATTGATGTGAAGTTTGAGAATTAGGAATGACATGACTGATTAGAGCATTATTGTAGGTTACATGACATGAGAGGAGTTGGTAAAACAATATTAAGTCTTCAGCTTTCCTATACTATTCCAGAAAAAAATGCACTTGGTATTCTTTTACCTCCATTTACACACACACACACACACACACACACACACACACACACTTTTTCTTTTCTAACTGGAAAATATGGTAGCTATGCTAGAGAAGAAAATGTAGCTAGTTACCTTTACCATTGTATCCCCCTCGTTATATTTTGCTTCATGCGTTTTTGACACCTCAGCCAAACAGCATATTCTGAACTGAGAACTCCTTGGTCCACCAAATGCTAGTTTACTGCTAAGTTTTGAATACTTTTTAAAGATATTTAATTTCAGTCTTTTAAAAGGCAAAAGATTTACACGATCTGAAGAGAAACCAGAGTATGTAATTTCAATCTTTTATGATTTAATTTGATGAAAACCACTAAACCCAATAAATCCCATACTAGGAATCAACTAAAATATTTGATTTATGATGGGGGAATAGCTCTATATCAAAGACTTTGTCTTAAGTATTTTTGAGAATTTTATTTGGTTTATCATTAATAATTACTGTAATTGGTATACTAAAACCTTTGTTTTACTTTATGCAGACTAATTTGCAATACAAATATTCATTAACATGAATTTTTAAAAGTGTAGTGGATATTCTTTTTGTTGTCATTGTTTGGTTTACAATATTTTTAGCCTCTGGTCATTGTATAGGTATATTGTTATAACTGAGTTCACTGAACTGTGAAGTGTGGGTGTGTAGTTGAGAGCTGTTAGAAAAAACTTTATACATAAATGCCTGTAGGAGCAATCTGTTCATGTTCAAAATAGCATTCCTGTTACTTGCCCTGTGGTTCTCGGTATGAGACATATGGACTCCATTTCTGTGCATATCTGAGGATATAACTCAAATAAAAATAAAAATTTCTTCCTTCTGTTTATCATCATAACAGTAAAAACAAAAAAGTGTGATTTTTTAAAATTTTATTTTCATTTTATTTTTAAAGCACAGTGTCCATCTGACATTTTATTTCATACATAACAATCAGAAGTCATTATTTACTCAATGTTTAAATAAATGTCTTTCTATGTGCTACAATGTTTGAAACTAGTCTTAAATTGAAATTTAAAAATGCGTAATAATAGTTCAATAATTTTTGTATCATTAGACCAATTAAGTAATTCCCCAATGGTTTTTTATGTGATGAAAATTATAGATATGTTTTGTAATAAAATTTTAAAGATTTAAAAACATAAAACCTCCAAGTTTTTTTCTCATATTTAACATAAAAAACAGTAATTGTAAAATATTAAATATTCAACAGCTATGTCTTATCTTCAACATACATTCAACTCTAGTTTACCAAATTGTGAACACCGACTTCCATTAATTTAATCAAATAGAGAGCTTACTTTTTTTTTTCCCCCTAAATTCTGTAGAAGAGATGGAAAGAATTTGCTTTCATTTAGGAACTCTTCACATTAGACATCTTATAAAATCGCATATTTGATGTTCTCATTTAACAGGAGACAAATTGATACGCTATGGAAAAAAAAAAAAACTTTCAAGTTTCCAATTAATTTCAGTCTCCTTTTGATGTCGCTGGCATGGCCATTGTCTGCTGCAATGGGGAAGACAACCCAGTAAGACACTGTTCTGAGGTTTCATTTTAACATCTCCCAGTACAGTTTCTCAGGACTTATGAGTTTGTTTCCCTTTTTAATGACCATTTTCTAATTTCCTGATGTTCTTTCAGTCTCCATTCACTTCTCCTTATTTCCTACATATTCTGTGTTTTATTACTCTCAATATCACACATCTAAAATATAAACATTATCTCATGATTCTGTAAAGAATGTCCACATTTTTGCTACTTTGACTGACCTTGTTAGCTATGATTTCCTATCATAACTCATCATAGTATTGATTGACCTCTAAATTTGAATTTCACCATTTAAATTTGCCAATGTTTTATCTCAGCATATATTTACTAGGTTCTTCACAGAGGTCATACAGTAATAATGCTACTTTTACAAGTATGTAGTTGGTACCACGGACCTTTAGGAGTTTCTATTATGTAAGAACCATATAATAAATAAATGTCTCTTTTAAATTTTTTATTTAAGGACATCATTATGTCCTTAAATTTGATGATTTTCTGGCCAATGGGTAAAATCATAAATCCTGCAGGTGAAATTGAAATAAATATTTGACTATCTTTCTTTCGTTTGCTCAGTCAAATCTCTGTCATTCCAAATAACTGTCTCACTTAGCTTCAACCATCATATCTAAACCATTGATATCACTGCCTTTCCAACATCCATTACACTGTTTTCTTTTCTCTGTCTTATACCTACGTTATCACACTAATCCAAGTCGCCATCATCCCCCACCGAGATGTTTGAAAAAGTCTTTTAATTGATTTCCCATCATATAATATTTTTGCATGACAATACACTCTCCAAATATGAGGCAGAATGATCTCTCTAAATGAAATTATAAATATTAAGAAGGTGCTTAACTCTATTTATTCTCAAATGTCATCACATATAGGTACTTTCTCTGACCACCCAATAAAAATTGGTCTCCTTTTATTTTCTGATAAATTTACTTTTGTGTCAAGAGCACATTGTCTTTCAATTTTACATACCTAGTTCCCAATGTCAAAAGATAAATTATCATAAAAGGTAAAATCAAACCTCATACAAGTATAAAAATGAACACATGTTAAAGATTCTATTTTACTCATCAATCAATGAAATAAACAGAAGTTATAACTTATTCAAAACAGAATCTGAAAAACAGACACGCTAATAGTTCAGTAATACTGAATCAAATACGGAAATGGAGGCAAAACTGGTGTTCTTCAGAGTAGGAGAAAAACACCAGAGAGGACAGGAGGGAAATTGCATCTCTACCCTTTATCTACTTCTAATAGAAGTGCAAACAAAACAAAACAAAACAAAAAAGGTAAAGACAACTACTTATAAGGCTAGTATCACCTAACCTGAAAGTGTGTATTGTGTTTAGACAATGCATAGGTTTCATTGCAGCAAATACTTCTCTCTCTACAAAAAAACAATGCCTGTGAATAGCTGGCACACACAAAATCTCATGACTTTTTGAGAGAGTCCTTTTTTTTTTTATGGAATTGTCTAAAATTAACTCAATATTTACAAATATCAGAGGTATTTTTTGTGTATACAAATTGATAGTCTACATATAAAGATTTTTTCCCCATTTACACTTTTTTGAAAAAGGAAAAAATAAAGTTCTGTAAACTTATATAAAACCCACTATGAATTACATCAGATAATTTAGAGATTGAAACAGTCTTTAAATGTAATCTAGTATAATTTTTCTTTTGGTTGATAGGGACATTTAACCAGAAAGGTGCTAACTTAGAACCACTGTATTTCCCTGAAAATAAGCCCTAGCGTGATTTTTCAGGATGACATGCCCTGAACATAAGACCTAATGTATCTTTTGGAGCAAAAATTAATACAAGACCCGATCTTATTTTGGGGGAAATATGGTAGTTACACATTATTATATAGAATACGAGGTCTGACAATTAAGTTAGAGAACTCATCCTAGGAAAAGTGCTACATACCTCATTGCTGAACATCACTACGGTCACCTTCCAAGTACTCCCCTTGGGAAGCTGTACACTGACACCAGTGCCTAGTGTACCCTTCAAAGCAATTTTGGAACTCTTTTTCTGGAATGGCCATCAGAGCTGTCATTGTATTACCCCTGATGTCCTGAATATCATCAAAATGTCTTCCTTTCAATATTTTCTTTAGCTTCGGGTAAAGAAAGAAGTCATTGGGGGCCAGATCAGGTGAGTAGGGAGGGTGTTCCAATACAGTTATTTGTTTACTGGCTAAAAACTCCTTCACAGACAGTGCCATGTGAGCTGGTGTATTATTGTGATGCAAGAGCCATGAACTGTTGGTGAAAAATTCAGGTCATTTTCGTCTAACTTTTTCACACAGCCTTTTCAGCACTTCCAAATAGTAAACTTGGTTAACTCTTTGTCTGGTTGGTATAAATTCATAATGAATAATCCCTCTGATATCAAAAAAGATTAGCAACATCATTGCAACCAGTTCACGAACTTAATTGTCAGACCTCATATACTGATAACAAAAGATGAATACAAGTTATATGTATACATTTTTTTGGCACCCCTGGTATATATATTACATATTTTTAAAAGATGAATTGTGATTCTACTTCAAACAAAACGAACTCATGCATATTAGCGTACTCAACTCATTAATTCATATGGAAGTCAATAAGGTGTTAAAATTAGCTCAATGAGTATTTGAATAGATAAGTATATATGGGCAATTTCATAGATCATTGAACAGATACAAAACTGGTTAATGTCTAACAAGACCATAAAATACAACATTTAGATTATTCTGTTTTATTAAACAGAAATTATTTTTAACTCTACCAGACGAAATCTCCACATTAAGCTCCTTCCCTAAGAGTTGTAAAATAGCCCAGACAATAGAAAGTCAAGCCCAGAATGCACTTAGAAACACCTAGTAATCTCTTTTTCTATTTCTAAGCCTTGGATAATTTGTTTATGACATATTCCAGGAAAAACTCATAGAGAAGTTATTATCTGCTATTTGATTCATAATATTGTCTGCAGGAGTGTCTCTCTGTGTCTGCCATGTGCCCTTAGAAGACTCATTCTTCAAAATCTCTCTCTCATATGTTACCTGTCACTGAGTCCATGCCTAAAACCTGCCCCTTCTCTACCTTCAACATGATAGTTTGAGGTACTTCTTTGTGCTCCCATAACAATTTTGAATGCTTTAATTTTACATTTATGATATAATTCATTGAAAATAAAAAGGAATTATATTGTATTTATCATGTATTCCCAGCATTGCTTAATATATATGGTACATCTAAGATACAATATGTGATTCTAAACCAAGTGTTTCAGTCATTAATAGTGCATAATGGAAAATAAATCATTTTATATAAATATTTCACCTTACATCACAGACGTTTTAAGAAGTATATTAAATAAGAGGTCAGAATATTGGATACATTCTGACAGCATTTTGGAAGAGAAGGAAGCTGTGACCCATTAGGTGAAGAGATAAAAAAAATGTAAGTTAAGAGTGGAAGAGGCAGACGTAGGGGATAGGAGACCAAAAACTACCACAGTATCTATATTTAAGGGGCACACAATTACTGGGAGAAAAAAAAAAAGTAAGCCTTCAAAATAATAAGATATGCTGGCCTTCAAATTCAGTGTCCTTTTTACCGTACTTTAGTAATTCAAATAAAGTATACCAAGAAGATGATATTTAACCTTTTATTTTCTCAATTGAATTGTATTACTAAGGCAATAGGAGGTGTTCTTTTTAACCTAATTAGAACACTTTATATAAAGAAAAATACATCGTTCCTATATTTATCTATTTTTGCATTTAGGTTTGCTTTAGCACTATTTATTTACAAAATACGATTTTTACCTAGGTGTTATAAGATACACAGAAACTAAGTAAAACATTTTAGCCACATAAAAATATTTCAATATTCATCTGCAATTAAAGAAATTAAATAATCACTTATATATAAACTTTGTATCTGCTGATTGACAGGTACATGTTGTACATCTCTAGAAACTTATTTATTCCCATTGGCTTATATAGGGTTTTCTTAAGTGCAGATTCTGAAAAGCATGCAATGATCCGTTAAATGTTTATTCTCCTAACTTTCCATATAATTTTAAAGTAAGCTTTTGTTATTATTGGTTTATTGCAGTTTCAATAAGATTCATTTAGAAGGAAAGTCCTGTGAAGAATAAAGTTGACCTAAGTTCAACAGATACCAAGTCTTATTTCCCAACAATACCTATTATCAGAGTTGTTATTTGAGATTTTCATATTACTTAAAAGAGAATAAATGATTTAATGTGCCTATAAGATGTTATATTAATATATCATCAACCATTAACATAGATTAACAGACCAATTGAAACCCAACAGAAATCTTGGACACTGGAGCATCGGCAAATGAACACTGATGTGGATGGGGACATTTTTAGGAAAGGGGAAAGAGAAGGGAGGAAAAGTTTAATGATAATTTGAGGAAGCACGATGTATCAATAATTACATTGTGACTCTGGCACTGTCTTCAGTATTTTACATATATAAATAAACTTAACATATTTTTGAACTGCTTTACATAAATTAATAAAATGTGAAATATAAAAAAAATTCCGATCAGAGAATTTAAGTAAAGGTTTTCAAAATCATTTTTATAATAAAACCAACCCAGAGACATTAGAAATGATATTATTAGTAATACTGATTTTCAATTGTAAACTATTTTGAAAAAAAGCACTAACATTATTAGGCACAAGTATAAATAAAATAATTTATGTTTGATACATGCAGCAGCATTTTTACATCAAATGCTAGTAAGGTTAAGGGGAAACTGGATCACCCAAATATTGCTGGTAGGAATGTAAAATGGTACAGCCACTCTTGAAAAAAGAATTTGGCACTTTCTTAACAAAACTAAACGTATAATTACCATGAGACCCTTACACATGGATGTTCATAGCAGCCGTATTCATAATATCCAAGGTGGAAAACAACCCAGATGTCTTTCAACAGGTGAATGGTTAAACAATGTCTGTACCACAGAATACTGTGGAGCATGGAAAAAGTACAGATTTCCGATACATATTATACAAAAACTTAGATAACCCCAAAGATATTATGTTAAACGAAAAATGTCAGTCTCAAAGGTCTGACATCAATACAGCTTGGAAGTCATCACTCTCATACTTATAACAAGAAAAGTCCTCAACAAACTGAAATCAACATTTATTCTTTGAACCATCAGATACCTGATGTTGCAGGGTAAATTGCTGCTCCCAAATCTAGAGAGACAGACAAATTCAGGACTCACATCTATGATCTGCTTACTAGAGCACAGCCACTGCAGCCATGTGTTGATTTGAGCCCTTGTATGTAAGTGTGATGAATGGATGGAGGTAAAGTGTGGACTAGCTTGAAAGTGGGAAACTCCTGGAGCCACATTCTTAGGGGGTTCCCACACTTCCATAAGTTTTCTCTCCAGGAACTCCACCAGATTCTCATAATAAAGAGCCAAGAATGGAGCAAGGGGAAAGGTAGTCATTGTGAAACACACCAAAAGCATTTCCAATAAAAGGCTTATTTTCCAGGGGAAAATAATTTACCAGAGAATTTTCCAACATGAGGGAAAGACATCTACCCTACTCTAGCTGCCCCTAGTTTTCCTATCTTTCCTAAAAAGGACAAGCTAAGGAACACTTGCTGAGATTTAATCATTAGATTATAGAATATTTCCTTACCCTCAAACCTTATGACCACACCAAGAAGGCTCCGGTATAATAACAGATTATATCTGAAAGAGCAGCAAGATGCAACCTGTGTTTGAAGAAGAGTTAGTAAGAAAGCCCAAAGATAACAAGGGATAGAAAAACAAGGACACTAAGCCGCTGGCACCTTTAGTAGCAGCAAATACTAAACACAGCACAATTCCACAGAAAACCTCACATTAAAGTTTCTATTACCCAGTATATCATGTCTGACTTTGAACAAAAAATCAAAACAAATAAAACAAGACAGTTTGGAGAAGCAAAGCAAATACCAGAATCGGATTTGACACAGATTTTTAAACTACTAGAAAAGAAATGTAAAAGATCTGTAATATATCAAAAGGTTAATACTGCATGATTTCATTTATATGACATTCTTGAGACAACGAGATATAGATATGGAGAACAGATGAAGGATGGGGTTGGGTGTGCATGGCTATAAAGGATACTACAGGAACTCTTATAGCGATGGAAGTTCTTTATCTTGACTGGACTGTGATATAAAATTGTGTAGAACTAGATACACAACTCACAAATGGGTATATGTAAAACTTAGAAAATTTGAATACATTCAGTAGATTTTGCAAATTTTATTTTTCCGGGTGTGATATTGCACCATTGTTATGAAAATCTTACTATAGTCATGTGCTGCCTAATGACCTTTTGGTCGACAACAACCCACACATATGATGTTGGTCCCCTAATATCATAATGGAGCTGAATTGCCTATAAGAAATAGAAGGATGTGTGGTTCAGGAGGAATCTCTCTTTTTTTTTTTTTTTTTTTCTCACTGATGGAGGCAGTATCTGTGGGGTTTGACAATAGATTCCTCTCACAGCACCTCAGTTTTGAGTGCTGGCCCAGTCAGTGAGCCACTGACCTCTTTCAGCACACAGGGGCCTCCAGCAATACATATTCAAAAGGCCCCTATAGCCCTCCCAGATCTAGCTTGATGGTCTTCAGAGTATTGCTGTAAATTCTGTGTTGAGGCCCTAAGATCCTGTACAAGGACACAGGTCCACAGGAGCTACCTTAACAAGTACTGAGTGTCACTGCTACTTTAGGAAAAGCTTTCTGTGACAGTGTGGAGTCAGCCTGTCCCTGTACTTTGGAAATATTTTCATGTTGTAATGATGTAAAACATAAATAAGTTTTATGTCTTTCATCAATTCAATGCCAGAGAGAGCCCTTTGTGCCAGATAAGGTCAAGGGAACCAAACACAAATTTCCAAGTCAAAATACTGAGTCCTCAGTTCTACACCTCTCCATGTTAAACATCCTCTTTATTTTTTAATGAATACCACAGAATTCCTTAATCTGATCACTGCTCTAACATGCAATAGCCAAAACCACATTGCCATGACAATGCCCTGTGTTCCTGTATCCATCTTGTTTTCTTATACCTACTGATCCTCAGGCCACCTTTCACTCCCTGCTGACAGTCACTAGTAGGGTAATCTACATCTTTCAGCCAGGTCCTACTCGATATTTCCAATCAATCTAGGCCACATCCCTGTTCATGAAGCTGCACAGACAGCTTTGACATTCTATTTCTGAATCTGTCAGAAGGAAGTGGGGGGAACTCTTGTGGAACAGTGTATGTAAAGTCTGCATGAGTGTACAGTTATGTCCTAGGCCTTCACGTTCCCTCACCCCTGACTCACTGACTCACCCAGAGCAACTTCCAGTCCTGCAAGCTCTATTCATGGTAAGTGCCCTATACAAGTAAACTTATTTTTTCACCTTTTATACCGTATTTTTACAATAATTTTTCTATGTTTTGATATGTTTATATACACAGATACTATATCTGTACACAGAAGCTATATGTATATAGCCACTCTTTTTTTTCAGGGTTCATTTACCGGGATCCTTGAATCATACAAGGATGACTCAGTGGTATTCAGGTATAACCCCTTCAGATTAATCCATTGCTGACCTCCGTCTTAAAGTTAATGTTTCAGCCACGGTGAACATACCTTCTTTTATGGTCCCAGATATTTGTAAGGCTTTCAAATTTTGTGGAATAATATTATTTTCTATTCATGACATGCTTACAGGAAAACTGATGGTCCATTGTCACTCAGGCAAAATTGGAAAATAGCAATATTTTGTATATTAGTGGAATTATTAGAATTATATTTGATGCTTTTCTTTCCACTAGAACCCTATTAAGTGTCCATGGCAAAGAAATCTTATTTATCTTTTTACCTTAGGCCCAACAGATTTCCTGGTATATAGTCCAAATGCTGAATCAATTAATAAATGAGTACAAAGTCACCAAAAGTCTGTAGTTTTACTTAAAAGGCTTTTATCTTTACAGTTGGGCAGCACTAATCTATGTAACATTATGCCAATCATTTATTTGTAGAACAGCTGTACAGTACTATGCTATTAAGTAATAAGGTAAATGGCCTGCCATTTTTTCAATTGAAAAACGCTGTGGAATTGAATTGTTTTTGCCAATGTCATATATTTTCTTATTTCGTTACATGATGTCTGTGGAGAAAAAGGACTATACTCATTTTACTATGTTCCTTGGTTTTATAAGAGAAAGTAGGACAGGATGGTACTATTCCCTATTCTAAAGACAGTGTAATCTTGAGTAAATGGATCCTGATTTTACAAAATGGGCTGAAATGTTACTTGTGACCTCAAACAACATTCTATATTCTTATGTGAATCTATTTTTACAAAAAAAAAAAAAAGCTAGAAAAGAAATGACTTATTTTTACTATGAAAAACTTACTATGAAAAACTCATTTTTTACTATGAAAAACTTTGATAAGCCTGAAAACTTTTTACTGTATGTGTGTTTTGTAGGTCCAAGTGTTTCTCATCTTCTGATTTTTTAAAAAATTAAAAACACTTACACAAAACTGTTCAAATGATAGCACACTTTATAGTTCAGTGACTTCAACATAGTGGAAAGGCAATTAGTAAATTTCATGGGCCCAAAGTTTCCAAAAATATTTTATAGATTTTGATTTCCCCTTGTCTCTAGAATCACTTTTTTGCACACGCATATTCAGTTGGTCATTTGCATAGTTGAAATGAATATCCTTTTTTCATTTAATTGTTTTTGCTTGTTGTCAAATATCAGTTGACTATATTTGCAGGGGTTTATGTCTGGGCTTTCTAATCTGTTTCATTATTTTATTCTTCTGCCGATACCACAGTCTTTACGAAAGTAGCTTTATATTAAGTCTTCAAGTCAGGTTGTGTCAGTATTCTGACTTTGTTGTTATTCAGTATTGTGTCTGCTGTTGTGGGTTTTTTGCTTTTCCCTATAAACTTTGGAATCAGTTTGGTGATATCCATAAAATAATTGGCTGGAATTTCTGATTGGGATTATGTTGAATCTATAGATCAAATTGGGAAGAATTTACATCTTGGAAAAATTGAGTTCTTCTCAATATGAACATGGAATTCTCTGCGTGAGCATGGAAGATCTATCCATTTATTTTGATCTTCAGTTCTTTTTACCAGAATTTTATAGTTCTCCCATATAGGTCTTGTACATATACTACATTTGTTATATTTACACCTAAATATTTCATGTTTTTGATGCTAATGCAAATAACTGTGTTCTTAAATTCAAATTCCAAATGTTCATTACTGGCATATCGTCAAGTGATTCATTTTTGTATATTAATCCTGCATCCGCCACCTTGCTATATAGTTGCTTATTGATTCAAGGAGTGTTTTCGGTTAATCCTTTGGATTTTTCTATGTAGACAATTTTTTTTTTTTTAAACAAAGAGTTCTATTTCTTCTCTTTCAAACTGTATATCCTTTGTTTCCTTTATTTTTCTTATTATATTAAGTATGGCTTCTAGTACAATGTTGAATAAGATTCATAAGAGGGGACATCCTTGCCTTTTTTTCAATTTTAGGGAGAAAGCATCTAATTTCTTACCATTAAGTATGATGTTAGCTGTAGGTTATCTTGTAGGGTGTCTTTATCAAGTTGAGGAAATTCCCCTGTGTTCCTAGTATGATGAAAATTTTTATCATGAATGAGTGCTGAATTTGCCAAATGGCTTCTTTTGGTATTTATTGATTTTTATCATGTGATTTGTTTTTCTTTAGTTTGTTGATAAGATAAATTGATTTTCTAACATTGAAATTGCCTTGCATACCTGAAATAAACCCCAATAATTATTATGTATAATTATTTTATACATTATTGGATTCTATTTGCATATATATATATATATATATATATATATATATATATATATAATACATTATTGGATTCTATTTGCATATATATGTGTGTGTGTGTATATATGTGTATATATATATATATATATATATATATATATATATATATATATATATATGGAGAGAGAGAGAGAGAGAGAGAGAGAAGGAAAATTTTTTCTTTATTAATGACCTCAACCATATTTCTTTAGATGCAGAAGTTTTGAACTCAAATCTTAGGAGAAAACAAGTTAAGCTACATTATTTTAAGCTGCAACTCATTACCATTACCAGTAACATATTGCAAAGCACAACAGTTTGGAAAGAGGGTGGAAGGGAAGAGGAGTGAGGGAGGGACAATAAAGAAAAGGAATTAAGTTGATCAAATGGAATTTCTTTTTTTAATTGGACACTGGAAAATGTCTTTCCAGTGATTGCTGTTTTCATTTCCTTCTTCTCTGCATTAGGGCCTGCACGGTTCAATACATTCAGCAAGTCGGATGTTTTTGCCTGCCTACCTGTGTGAATATAGGCCTTAGAGCACTTGATGTGGCAGTGCAGGTAGTCCCAGAACGTGTGGGTCAGGAAGATGGTGTTGTGGAGCACTGGCGGTGATGTGGGCAGGGAACAGCAAGAAAGTAATATAACCAGTGTTGTCACTCATAGCAGCACCGATGTCTTTCAGCCCCATAGGAGGTTCCCTAGGGCTAAAGAGGACCTGTGGGGCTGTGTGGCTGGCTCTGCATCCTTCTTTGACCTCCTGCATGAACACCTTTCCAATGACCATGTCATGGTCTTCCTTAAACACCGTGCTGAAGACTAGTGACTCTGAACTTTTTAGACTCAACATATATGGTCTCATCATCCCTATAATGGATAACTGCCCTGTTCTTTTCTTCCTTGCCCTCTTCCTGGAACTGAAAGTATTTCTCAAAGACAGAGAAAAAACAATTTCCTTCAACATGCCAGCCTGATGTACAATGGAATTCTTGGATGCAGGCATATTTTCAAGGTCCTATAGCAAACAGACATTATATCCTGATTCTGGATTTTCCAAGAAACTCCTGTACACTCTCTATTAATTAATCAGCACCATGTGCCTGAAGGTCACCACAGAATTCCAAAGAAATACTGACCATTGCTTTTATTTTGTCCTCAGTAGTAACTGAAATATGATAGAGGACTTCATCAAAATCTGCAGATGTTATAATACTTCTACTGCTTCTGGTTTGTTTCCGGCAGCCACGTTCTTGAACTTGAGCCTGAGTATCTCTTCCATGATGCGGTTGTCCCCTCCAGCAGAATCCTGTTGGCAGCTGGCCTCAGGAGTCTGAACCTGCCTGGCAAACAGCTGCCACCACCGCCTCACCAACCTATTTGCTAATACTGGGATGCCAAAAAAATGTATACACATGACTTATATTCATCTTTTGTTATCAGTATATATTGAGCATTACAATTTTAATACAGTTTTTTCCTTTCTTAAAATGTGTATACATTTTTTTGGCACCTTCTGTATTTTGGTGATGATTTTTATATCTATGTTTATGAAAGATTTTAGTCTGTAGGTTCCTTTTAAGTAATGTCTCTCTCTAGTTTACATTTTGAATTGATGTCAGGCTCATAGAAAGAGTTAGGAAGTGTTGCCTCTGCTTCTATTTTCTGGAGGACAAGATAGAGAACAGATTTAACTTTTTCCTTAAATGTTTGACAGCATTTATTTATGATGAAACTATCTGGGCCTTCTTCTTTCTGTCTGGGAAGATTAATAGTTGTTGATTAAATTCCTTTAATAGATATAGACCTATTCAGATTATCTATTTCTCTTTGTATGAGTTTTGGTAGATAGTGTCTTTCAACAAATTGGTCCATTTTATCTTATCAAAGTTGTGATTATAACATTGTCTATAATATTCCTTTAGTCTTTGATATCCTTTTAATGTGCATGGGATCAGTAGTGATTACAACCAACCTTTCATTTCTGATAGTAATAATTTGTTTTCTTTAGTTATTACATCTAGAGATTTATCAATTTTATTATCATTTCAATAATCAACTTTTTGTTTTCACTTTTCTATCAATTTTGTATTTTCAACTTCAATAATTTCTGATCTAATTCTTATTTTATTTTCCAGTTACTTTGGATTAAATTTTTCTCCTTTTTCTAGTTTCCTAAGATAAAAGTTAAATTATTAATTGTAGAACTTTCTTTTCTAAATATAAATCCAATGTCATAAATTTCCATATTGCTTTCACTGTATCCCACAATTTGTGATTATTTGTATTTACATTTTTATTTAATTCAAAATATATCTTAAAATTTTGTTTTGACACTTCTTTCACCCATGTGTTATTTCAAAGTGCCTTGTTTAATCTTCATATATTTAAGGACTTTCCAGCTATCTTTCTATTATTGACAGAATTCCATTATGATTTAATTTCATTGTAATATGAGAGTATAATTTGTATAATTTCCATTCTAAAATTTGATAATTTGGGGGGGGTGGCTGTAAATGCGGTCTATCTTGGTGAATGTTTCATGAGAGCTTAAGAATAAAGTGTATTCTGAAGCTGTTAGATAGTCTACTGATATAAACTATTTCCTGTTGATTGATGGTTTTATTGATCTCAATTAGGTCCTTAGTGATTTTCTGCCTGCTGATCTGTCCATTTCTGATAGAGAATTGTTGAAATCTCTAACTATAGTAGTGAATTTATCTATTTATCCTTGCATTTCCAACATTTTTTTACTTTTATATCTTGATCTCTTTTTCAGTCACATACATGTTAAGAATCATTATGTCTTCTTGCAGAATTGACCGTATGTCATTAAGTAATAAAGCTATTTATTCCTGATAACTTTTCTTACTCTGAAGTCTGCTCTGTCTGAAATTAATATAGCTACTCATATCTTCTTTTGATTAGTGTTAGTGCAGTATATTCTTCTCCATTCATTTACTTTTAATTTATAATATATGTCTTTATATTTAACATCAGTTTCTTGTAGATAACATATAGTTTTGCCTTGTTTTCCAATCCAGTCTAACAATCTCTGGTTTATACCTGGGGTATTTACCATTGATATTTAAAGAAGTTACTGCTATGTTGGATTAATATATATCATACGTGTTACTGTTTTCTACTTGTTCCCCTTGTTCTTTGTTTTGATTTTTGTCTTCCACACATTTTTACAGCTTTTGTGGTTTTATTTGAAAATTTTATGTGATTCCATTTTCCCCTCCTTTCTTAGCATATCAGCTATATATCTTTTATTACCTTGTTAATGTTTCATCTAAATATTGCAATATACATTTACAAATAATTTGAGGCCACCTTCAAACCATATCATATTACTTCAAAGGCAGTGTGAGTTCCTTATAATAACAAATTAGAAAATAGTCCTAATTTCTCTCTTCCATCCTTTGTATCATTGTATCAATCCTGTCATTCATTTGTTACACATAAGTGTGCATTTACATATATATACATATATACATATATATACATATATACATATATATATATATATATATATATATATATATATATATATGTGCACTTACATATACACACACACACATATTCAAATACAGTATTTTGTACTGGTATCTACTGGATCAATTAAGAAATATGAAAGTTTTTATTTTACCTTAACGTATTCCTTCTGTGTTCTTCCTTTATTTGTATAGATCTGAGTTTCTGACCTATATCTTTTTCCAGCTCTTTAAAGAACAAACAGATACACAAAACAACTCCCATGACTCTCCATGACAAGGAAAGGCTCCTAGTCAAAGTGTTTGATGCTAGGGTTATGAAGACTTGCAGTTTTAATAGCCTGGATCTAGATTAGCAAGAAGGGTCAAATTAGAAACAAACAAACAAACAGACAATAACACTTCATTTCTTAGTTTAGTTTTAAGGTTGGCTATATTTTCTGCTACAGGATAGCTGGATTATACATGAGGAAAGAACTATTCTTCTACTTCAGAAAACTCCTTAATTGTAAATTTGCAATTAAGGTGAGGAAACATAGAAAAGAAAAGCAAACATAGTCTGTCAATTAAATTAACAGGTATATTGGAAGTTTTAAGAAAATCTAGTAATTTGGAGGCCACCAATGAGAACTTGTCTATGGAGGAATAATTTCAAGAATATGCATTCCCTGATGTCTAATATTGGATTTTTAATTTGGGTACTATTCTGTGCTTTACTTACCCTCCATTATTCATAAAACTTCAGTGAAATTATGTTGTCCTTCAAAACAGTATTATTGATAATTTGGTGAATAAAGGAAGAAAGGTAAACACTGCTTTTAGCAGACGTTAGGAGGTGAGATAGTAAGAGGAGAACAATAATTAAGGATATTTCAGAAATTTGGAGTGTTGGTGACAGGGACAACTCTTTTAAACCCTCATCATCCCACTAATAATGTCATAGTACATTTTCTCAGACACATTAAGGTAGGAGGATTTGGGAATGTAAGCACTAGTTTTATTTGGGTATTAAAATAAAGGATGCTTAGAGAATGCCGAAGGATTTGAGGTAAACCTGAGTAACTACTTTTTACATAACAATTGTCGAGAATTTAGGAGGCATTTAATAGCTTTTTGTATTTTTCAGAAACGGAATAGGTATTGGTACATAACTATTAGAAATGTTAGTCTAATATAAGAAACTGCTAAGTACAAAATTTACAACAGTTCAATATAAAATATAAAAATATATTTAGAATGATAATACATTTAATTCTGGATATCTCTGTGTGACTCAGGATGGATGTGCAGTAAAAAATCTGTTGTATTGGACAAGCTTGGGTAAATTCCAATTACTGATTACTGGAAGGCAGGTTTATTATGGAACAGATATCAAAATGAAAACTGGGGTTAAAGAAGAATATTTCTCTAATCATGTGAAGATTACTGTTGGAAGAATAGATATTAATTAAATTTCTAAGAGAAAGAGAAAGGAGATATGGTTTGATAACAAATCATCTCCTATATCAACCATTGGCAGGATAAGTAAGGCCACCAAAACAAGTGAAATCTTAACCCTTAAGCTTAGAGAATCCACATGATGTTGCTATAAAGCCAAAGAGGATTAAGTTTGAAGATGGTGCGAGTAATTAATCACGATAACGTTCTGGAAGGAACTGAAAGATACCTAAGATTGATAATGTGTGAAGATATGAAGGTAGCGGGTACATAAAATTTTTAAAAGATGAAAAAAAATGCTGTTGAAATAATCCAGAAATAATAGTACCTTGTAGGAAAAATAAGACCTAGCTTAGCTATTTCTTTTAGGATTGGTTACATTTGAGTATAATTTTGAGTTCACAAGAAAGAGCTACCGGAAATTTAGAAAATAAAGCAAGCCAAGTGATCCTCAAATCCCTCTGTGAAGTTCAGAAGGCTGCCAGTTCCCTCATTTAATTTCACTGGAGTTTTATGCCATTGGATAGAATTTTATACAAGTGTGTGTATGTGTGTGTGTGTGTGTGTGTGTGTGTGTGTTTTGTGTACACACACACTAGAGAATGGTATGAAAACTTGAATCAACTGTAGAGGAAAAGCACAAAGAATTATTAGTGTTTTTAAAATATAACTTTTGAAAAACAGTATTTTCAGATTTATCCACAATGTTGATTAAATAAAAGCCATATCTCTGTGTAAAATGTATTACAATTCTACAAATCATTCTCAAACTTTTCCTGTCTGATAAAAGTCTTGGGAGATACTTTAGTTTACACTGCCCTTGACAGTCACAATAAATTTAGAAATTTCAGTCTAGTTTTTGAAATAAAAACATAGGACTTTGTCTATTTTTGGCCTGGTGAGAACTATTTATGACTAATTTGTATATTTGCAAATTATTCTTTACTGTGAAAGGTTTTATGAAAATCCAAAAACGTTTAAAGCAAACATATAAATCAAGCTTTAGCCAGTGAAAAATAGGTATTTGTCATTATATGCTTTGCCTTTATTTTCTTTGTGGAAATCATAGAGGTCAGGAAAACTAATTAGTGAAAGGTTAGTTCATTTTTTTCGCCTGCTGGCTTTTCATTAATCTCTTCTAAAGTACTCCATAAGCACTCAGATTACTCAATCAGAAGTGTAAAAAACGTAGTTTTTTAAATTCCAGCTGTCTACAACTCAGATTAATGGGTGTGATTACATTTAAGTTTACTCAATTAACAAAAAAAGGTATTCTAAAATGCTAAAGTTCTCATTTCATTAATGTTAATTTTACTGATAAAGACAAAAACTACAGCTATAAAATAAGCTTTTAAGTTCCATAAGAGAATTAAAATCAGAATTGCTACATTCCAATGTAGTCTCCTTTCTGTCATTGGAATACGACTACTACTAAATCCTCAAAAAGGAAAGGTTAAGGCTTTGAAGTTTGTGAGGCAGTTTCTATGAAGCTGTTATTCACATAAATTTCAGAGTATGAAAAGAAGTCGCCATACATTTTAAAACCCATTTTTGTACTTTCTGATAACTCAGATATTAGAAGTTTATAAGTGGTATTCCTTAAAATGACAGAGTGATAGCAAAAAGACAGAAAATTTTGTAATTAGTCTATTTTCCATTTCCTTATGGTGTTCTTTAAACAAAGCCATGCAAACTAGTCTTCAACTTGTATGGAATCTTCTCTAGGTATTAGAAACTATTTTTAGAATAATAAATTACATTATTTATTTATTGATTTTTAATTTGCTACATTTCCTTGGACTTAATTTGTACAAAGTTTTCATTTTTTTCTGGGATACATGTAGAGAGAGTGTGTGTGTGTGTGTGTGTGTGTGTGTGTGTATGTGTGCACGCGTGAAAGAAAATGAAATAAACACCAAATGTGTTCGAAATACAAGACTTCTGTATTATAATCACCCGTGAACAACTGAATTGCTTTCACTGAATAGGTATTAAAAGACTTTATTCAATGAAACCCTGATTTGAACTGTAAAGTCCATTTTGGATTGCACCTCTGACTAACATAGCCCTACTGAGAAGAGACCCAGATGTCCCACTGAAGTGCATCTTGGAGAAACCTCCCCATTAGGTAAAGTCAGACTTTCCCTCTGCAGATGTATGAACTTAGAATCATGCTGACTTAAATGAACAGCCAGATAAATGATAATAAATGAACACTGATGATCATATAGATATGAAACAAATGCAAATAATGTCAGAAGCTCTAAGAACACTACCAAAATATGTATGATACTTATTTTCATTGTAATTGCATCTGGGACTCATTTCTAGGCAAGAGTAACTACTGCATCCTATTCATTCATTCATTCATTCATTCATTCAGCAAACATTGATTGACTGCCAACTCTGTCATCTGCACTGTTCTAGGCATTTAAGGATAGATCAGAGAACAAAACAGACTAACTTATTTGTTCCCATAATTCCTACATTCTAGTGGGTTGGTGTGGGGTGTGATGAGGATACAGAGAATAACTCAAATAAATGAATACATGTGCCTGGTATTTCACATGTTGAAAAATTCTCTGGAGGAAAATACAATAGAAAGGTGGAATGGAGTTGTGCACAGGCAGAATGAGAGTAAGCAAATGGGAGACTGTTAACTAGGAGGTGAAGTTAGATGATATTTAGGGTGTGACAAACTTTAGTTTTTACTTGGGAGAGATGAGAGATCATTGGAGGATTTTGAGCACAGGAATATTTTTCTATTTTAATGGTATCAATTTAACTAGTTTGTTAAAATACACTACAAAAAGGGAAAGGGTAAATTTAGGCATCCAGTTGGAGTAATTATTATGGTAATTTAGGCCAGAGATGATGGTAGTTTAGGCTAGGTGGTGGCAATGTAGGTGTTGAGAATCGGTTTTATCCTGAGTATGTTTTGAGGCATGATAACAGTATTTCTTTGCCTTTGTTTGAATTTCTCTGGTCTCTAGAGATTAGTGCATTTATTTTTTTAGTGGGGATTTATGATTGCCTCCCCTACTCCCTATAGTAATTTCCTATTGCTGCATAATACATTGCCACAAAGTTCGCAACTTAAAACAAAATAAATTTACTATCTTATTATTTCTGTGGGTCAGGAGGACCCAAAGCTGGCTAGCGAGGTCTTCTGTTCAAGGTCTTAACAGCAGGAAATCACACTACTGGCCAGTGAGGATTCATCTTGAGGCTTCATGAGGGAACTATTGAACTATTGACTTCTTAGCTCCCTCAAGTTGATGGATAAATTCAGTTTCATTCCATTGTAAAAATGAAGTACCTGTTTTCTTGCTGCCTGATAGCTAAAGACCACTCTTGGCTCCTTGGGTCCTGGGCATGTGCCGCCCCCCCCCCCCCCAGGCAGTTCAGGACATGGATATTTGCTGTTCAAGGCCAAAGAGAAAAATTTTCCTTTCTTCAAATATCTTCCTTAAGGAAGGGACAAGCCCACTTTAATCATTTTTTGATTATGTCAAGCCTACCCAGGATAATCTTCCTTTTGATTTAACTTGAAGTTAACTGATTTGGGGTATTAGCTGCATCTGCAAACCTCTTAATTTTAATGATAAAATATAACCTAATCATGGGAGTGAATCGTTATACGCAGTTTTACCCATATTCAAGGGAACTTGTAAACCATTCGGTGCTGATCCTGGGGCCATCTTAGAATTATGCCTACCACTCTCTCCAAAAGAAAATGTAAACAGCCTCTGAGTATAAATGATGCCATATTACATGATTTTTACCTACTTGGCTTAGGACATTCAGTTTCATCAGAGATCGTGTCCCTTAAACTTATTTCTAATACTCCCTATTACATACAAGTATATAAAACCTATTAATTATTGTTAGCATGAAATAATTTCAATCATTTTATAACCAGAGCATATCAAATGGAAAATCTCATGCATGTGCCCTCAGAAAAACAAAACTAAAGGACTAAGAAACTGATTTCCCATAAATGCCTGATTTATAGTCAACTGATAATCTTGGAATTTCTTGAACAATACTGAATTGGTCAGGGGTTGCCTCATATCAGCGTTTGTAAGTTTTGCTTATGGTTTCCAGAGGCATGGACAAGAAATGGCCCAGATCATGCTGGTCTCACAGAATAGGCTGAATCCAGCTTTGATTGTATGACTGGACCCATTTTGTCTGCTTGAGGAATTTTCAACACTGGTCTCCATTTGTTTTTTATTTTAACAGATTCTAACTGAATCCCCACTCCCTCTTTACATTCCTTGCCCATAAATAGAGCATAACCAAAATTATCAACAGATTTACCTGTAGCTTGCTAAAGTTTACCTGTCCTGAATTGCAATTCCTCTGCTATTCCTGAATAAACTCTTATTTTTATAATTTTGAGCTTGCCTCAGTTTACCTCTTTATTTAGGTTGACATGGGTTATTGCTCATAGCCTCCAATGCTTAGGAGAATAGAGATTTAGAAGGCCTATAAATGTTCCAAGTCTGTGTACACTGCTGCCCAATATTCCCAAGGATGTGATACATCAGCGAAGTTATGGAACAGATGCCTCCTAGTATTACTGGCCTTGAGCACTCAAGTAGCGATGCTGTGCTCCTGTAATCAGAGCCACAACTACTACTCACTAATACAGTGATCTCTGGATAAGCTATGCCCACACGGTATGCCTCGTGGACCTCAGCGGGCACTTGGCAAAGTCCAACAGAAAAGCCTGAGCCTACATTATGTACACGGTGTCAGTTCTCTCCCACAGAGGACTGGGCCCCTTGCAAACCAGAAGGCATTCATGGTTCTCAGTATCTCTGACTCTTTGACTTTTCAGCTCTTTCACAAAGTGAATTTATTCCCTGACTACAGGACACGGATTTATAAAACTAAAATTAAGCTATTTCCTTTTCCTGAAAGAAAAACAAAAAGCAATTTATCTCAAAGACAATCTTTACCATCATAACCCTGCAATCAAAATCAATACAGTCAATGTTTTTTGGATGATAATGCTAAATAGCTTTGATTTTTATGAAAGATTATATCAGTCAACATTTTTATTATTTTACATATTTTCCAAATTTTAGAAGCTTTTCTTCTTGTTATCTATACATGCTCCCTTTTATTACACTGTCTAAAGTATCAGATGTGATACAAGTATAATTCCAAGCTGATTGTCTAAGGGGTAAGATATGGATTTTAAAAGGACCTCATAAGCTTTCAGACTCACAATATACATAATACTGTATTTTCATATATACTTATAGGAAGCACACTTTTCTGGGCATTGTACTAAATACTTAATAAGTATGATGTAATTTAATGCTATTTAGTAATCAAAATTTTTTAGAGGAAGATACGCTTATGAACTTGCTCTTACAGATGCAGAAAGAAAGCACATGAAATTAAAGTTACCTAGTAAGCCATCCAGTTAGCTTTTTATAGAGCTAGAATGTATGATCCTGGTCACTGCACTCTGGTGCTTCTCTGGTCACTGAGAGAATTAATGACAAACCAGCAGTCCTGTCATCAGTAACTCCTGGATTCAAGATTCCTTAAGATTAATATGAAAAAAAAAAAAAAAAAAAAAAAAAGAAAGTAGAACATGGAAATCCTGCAGGAAAAGGAGAAAAACAAGGGGAAAACAAAATCCCCTTACATAATCACTTTTTGTAGGGGATCTTTCTACATTCCAGAAACTCTAATGCTTCTAGAGCAGTTTCACTTTATGCTAGAAAGATATTTTTTTGACAACCTCTGTGAAAATTCAGTGATAGAGATCAGCTCATGGTGTATTTATTTATTTATTTATTTGTTATGTATTCATGATTCATTAGCTACTTTGAACAGAAAGTCGCTTGCTGTGACATTACATATTTCCTTCCAAAAGATAAGTTGACACATTTCAGCAAGCACATATGTTAATATCTCATATTTTATAAGTTTGTTATTCTTCCACTCAGAATTTTTTGTTATTGTTTTATTTATATATGTATGAATGTATTTACCATAAGCATGTATTATATATATATATATATATATATATATATATATATATATATATATATATACACATATATACACACACACACAAATCCATATATATGCACACAAATACATATATATTATATCTGCTTTGTCCCCCAAATATATATGTTATGACTTTCTTTTTGTAGGGCAATGGTGATTGTGACTGCCTTATCAACAATTACAATTCAAAGAAACAGACTATTGTCCACAGGAATTTTATTCTAATCTAGACTCATTATCTTAACCCCCTGTGATACAAACCAATTTATAGTTTCAAGTGATGGTACAGTGATATTGAGAGAATCAATAGGAAGTTGCAGAATGCTTGAGAAATTTGCTTCCTGGTGTCTTTTGCAGGATTCAAATGCAAAGGACACAAGGATACTAGGACACAAAGGAATATGTCTAGACTGCTTAACTATTATATTATAAAGTAATACAGTTAGAATTACATTTGTACTCAGTGTCGTTTACTGATGAGAGTAATAATAATAAAAATAATCCAGTGACAAAGACCTGAGAACACAGAAACTCCAGTTACCATTGACTTACTTTGCTTTTCATCAACACACCACACAGTTCCATGATGAAGGCTGCCAGTTGTCTTCCCAGCATATATATCATCATCAGAAATTTCTTTGTTTATCAGTTCTTATTCAAATTTTAAGGTGGGAAAGTAAGAATTCTACTTTGTGTCATCTTGAAATTTCAAAAGCATTATTAAATAAAAGATCAATTCTTAAAGCTGAGGTAATTTGAAAAACATGTAGAGCATGGCATGACTGAGTATGTCCTCTTGTTGAGAAATATGTTGTGTAATGTAATCCCACCACATCCCAAACAGTTATTTGCAAATAATAGTTGAACTGTAGTGCCAGCCTGATTGATTAAAGATGAGTAACATCAATACGACACCTTCTGATTTAAGGTAAATTAAAAGTTGTAGGCATACAGACAGAGGAGAAGAACACTATTTCACAGCTATCTCTTCAAAGGGTTCTCACATCTATTATATAAATTGCTTTTTAAAGTACACTTCTGAAGTAAAAAAGAAATAATAATAATAATAATGTTTGTCCTCACTTTTCAGAAGAAAAATAAAAGACTGGAATTCAGTCAGGTTAGAATGTTTATCCAAAATGACATAAATTTTAGAACTGTCACTAGAATCCATATATTCTGATTCCATATCAAGCGTTGATTATACTATATTGTGCTTTCAAAAACAGATTCAATTATTGATACAATAGTGTACTCAATAAATCAAGACATTCAGTAAATATTTAAATAATATTGCCAGACACACTTACAGGGTTTGTGTTTACATAAATGATACAACAAAATCCTTACCCTCACAGAACTATAATAATATGCTTGAGGGGAAAACAGGTAATGAACACAAAACAGCATGAATATGTACATTAAAAAGAAAAAAACAACATAACACAAACTGATTGTTATATTTCATGCTTTAAAAAAACTACTTCAGCTCACCTCCCCTTCTAGATTTTACTTTTGCTGATTTTTATAGAAAAATCTCCCCAAAGTGTTAAATACAGTTACTGGGAAATGATTATTTTTCATACCTGATGTTTCTTCCTCTGAAAGGAGTTTTGCTAGTATAATTGATAGTGTCTCTCTGCCTTTTTTACTTCAGTTCAGAAAAGGTGTTCTGATGGATCATATTTGGAAAGTACATTCGGTATAACTACCTTTTTCTTCTTGCAGATGAATGGTCTGCAAGGTGCTAGCTAGCATTCCCGTGGTCCTTCAGGGGAAGGCCTTCTAGAACAACCTAGGACTGAGCCTGCGTATGAGTCTGAGATTCGGTTAGGAGACTCATCTGGCCAATAGATACAAAGCCACATTATCTACTTTAGCTTTCAGAATTAGTAAACATGCAATTTTGGTTTTGTATCCACTGTCTCCTTTGTTTTATTTCTCAACGTCTTCAGAAGCCAAGTGGGAAAGAAAATGCCATGGGGGTGGGGGACTAAGGTACATCCGCGTCTGTTTAGTTGTCTTGGTTTCTTTCATCCCTTTGACTCTTGCTCCTGTTCTACTAGGATTATCATCAGCATCCATTAGTAACATGGCTCTTGTTAAAGTCATCAATGAATTCCGCAATACAAAATCCGTGTTGCACTGAACATAGTTGCTTACTTCCTACTTCTTAAAACACTATCTATCTATTTACTTTCTTAGACAGCTGCCATACTTACCTGGTTTTCTTCTACCTCACTGGACAGCATTTCTCAATTTCCTGTGCTGATCCTTCTTAGTCTCTACTTTGAGTATGACGTTTCTTAGGACTCAGTCTTTGATTCTCTTTTCTCCTCTATTTAGATGTACTCTGCAACTGTGACATCAGTCACAAGGCTTTAAATCCTAACTTTATACAGTGATTATTCCAAATTACTATCTTTGACACTGACTCTCCCCTGAATTTTGTGCTTGAACCGAAATGTCACTTGTCATCTTTACTAGGCATCTCAAAAGTATCTTGAAACCTTACTTATTTCCACCCCTACAACTCTAACCTGACTATCCTTTAATGATTCTATTTCAGTAAATTACAAGACCATCTACCCAGGTGTTTAGAATAAAAACCATGGGTCTCTCTCTTTGCATTAAGCCTCATCCAACAATCAGAAAGTCTGCTGACTCCACTTTTAAAATGCATCCAGCTTTGAACACTTCTCATCACCTCTAAGCCTATATCCTACTTCCAAGGAACAGTTATCCTTTAATAACTGAACTCCCTTTCTGGCTCCATCAGAGGCTATTCTCCACAGAGAAGCTGAACCGAGCCTTCAGATTATAATTCAAATTATTCCACTACTCAAGCTTTCACTGACTTCCCTTTATACTCAGAGTGTCACCGAAGACCTACCCATGGCCTCCTGCCATGTCAAACTTTGTGATCTTGCCCCAGGATTACTCTCTGACTACTCTATTATGTTATTGAAAATGTTCACTGCTTTCGAGCCATACTGACCTCCTTTCTGTTTCCTGAATAGGCCAAGCATGCCTCCATCTCAGGGCCTCTGCAAACAAGAATGCTCCTTCACCCCAATGCTTATTCTTTCACTTTACTCAAGGTCTGAACAAATGTGACCTCCAAAGAGACATCTATCTATCCAGCTAGCTAAAGTATCTACCTCTAGAATATAAGATCTGTGCAGGCAAGTGATTTGTGTTTATTTCTTTCTGTATATCCAGGGTCTAAAATAGTGGCTGGCACATAGTAGGTGCACAATAACTACTTCTTGAATAAATACATAAGGGGATCTTCCAATCCTGTAAACTGTAAATAACATGAAAAAGGATAAAAATACAGAAAAAAAAGTGAAAAAAGGTCAATGACAAAGAATAGGTTACAGAACTAGCCTTGAAATATCAGGTGCATTATCACACACACACACACACACACACACACACACACACAGTACTAGGATTTTTTTTTCTTTTTTTGGTTTATCCAATGTAGTTTCAAATCCATAATATTTCTAGTCTTTTGCTTCTTGTTATTAAAGGAAACACCACATTCTAAGCTCAGTCCCACAAAGTTGTTACAACTATCTGCATTTATATAGTTTATAAACAATTGAAGACAGAGCCTGGATACATTTATTCCAAACCTACGCTCCCTTCAATGTCTGACCAAAAGTTCTTTGCATTTCACAATAATGTAATTTCCTTTAATATCAGATAATCCACTTGAGAAAATTTTACCTATGAACTATTCAGATAAGTATAAGCATCAGAGTAGAATTGGGTTGATAATACTGTTATGACATAATGATAGAATGGTGAAACAACAGAATAAAAACAACAGTAAGAAAATGAAGGAACGATACTGAGAACATGTTCTGCTTTGTGACCATTGTCATATGGCTGACAAATAAGATAGCGAGGTTTCTTTCTCCTCTTCAAAAGTATGGCAAAATTGCTGTCAGGAGTTGAGTGCACAATGGCTTGCCTGAGTATGGAATAAAGCAGAGAAATACCTGGAAATAAAGGTGGTGAGGGAGTTTTAGCAACATGGCGGATTGACCAGTGGTAAACTTTACATGGCAAACCCACCTGATTGCCAGAGAGGATGCACATGGCTCTTTGTTATCTAAAGTATTTTAGAATGATGTAGGTAGAAGATGAGCTTAAAAACATACATTTGTTAATATGTTAACTCTATTGAATTCCACTAGTAGTTTATTTGAGAAAACTTGCCTTACATAACATTGGATCTTAAGTAAATTGACATACTTTTTATCTTCTCTCTATATTTTTTCTTTAACCTTTCACATAATTTTGATAAGGTTTTCTCATTCATCAGATATTCCTGATATCCCTAATATCTGATATCCCTAGTGTGTGTGTGTGTGTGTGTGTGTGTGTGTGTGTGTGTGTGTGTGTGAATTTTCATCTGGCTTCATACTATTCCTCAAATTTTATGTTTTGTAAATACATTTACAGTATTATTTAAGAATATTCTATTCTGCTTTGAAAAATAAGAAAAGCAAACATACTAGGTTGATAGATAAAACTAAGTATAGAAGAAGATTGAGATGTGCTAGACATAAATAATGTGAGTAGACCATATACCTATTGAATATTTGCAGAAAGGATAAAAGACCAAGAAGTAACAAATATCCATGACACATTTACATTGGACATATGGGACACAGGATAATAATGACAATAAAATACGGGAGTCACATAGACACTCAATATTTATGTGTGACTCCCACTCTAGCCATGTTGATTCTGTTCCCAAGTGCCCTTTACCCTAAAAAACTCGTAGCTGATCAACAGGTATTTTTTTTACCCCTGGGTGTCACTCGCATAGAAAGTGTGCATTAGCTCCAGGCACTGTCTATCTGCTAAGCCCCCTTTTCAACCTCACCATCAGAGGAGATGGCTTAAGTGTGACGGGAGAGACAGGACATACGAACAAGGCTGGTAACACAAAGATCCAGGTAGCAGGCCACTTCTACTACATGTGGAAACTGTTCTGAGTATGTTACCTTATCCTTTCTCTTTCCCCTGGAGTTTTTGTTGTTGTTGTTGTTGTTGCTATACCTTTAAGTTCATTCACAAAACTGTGCAATGAAAGACCCCCTCAAATGATAATCAACTGCAATGTCTCCTGTCATTTGTCATTATCTTAGATTTGTTACTGCAACTTTGATGGTGCCCTCCACAGGAAAAGCATATAAGAAAACTAATCTTAATAAAGTGAAATCGATCACTTAAATCATCTAGTAAGTCCAAGGAAGTATTTTTCAATGCAAAAATGAAATATGTTTGCTTTGACAAGTATATATTTTCTTTCCAATTAAATAACATTCATATTATAGCATACTGGTATTTAATAGGCTGGCTCAGTTCTAGGAAAACTAATATATTTAACAGAAGGATAGATCAGGACATACTGTGAGAGAAAGGAAATCACAAATGGCCCGAGGTATGACTACATTAACTGAAGTTAGCAACCAAGAACAGATTATTTTAAAATATAGAATGAGAAAGGTTTTGTTCAAAAAATTATAAGCATGCATATGTGTTACACTCATATCTATAAACTGTAGCAAGATTTAGATTAATATTACCCCAAACTACATCTTACTATTTAGCTAAACAAGGTTGAGGGCAGATTGGGAAGATGAATGGTAGTTATAAAGGGTAGAAATGCCAATTTCATGATAAGAAAGAAGGGAGCACACTTTAGATTGTGATATGCAAATGATTTAAGACATTTAAAAACAGATGGAGATGTTTCTCAACCAAGGGCCAGAATCAAAATAATAATAATAATAATAATAATAATAATAATAAATAAAGATAACAAAAACAATAAAGAAAGAGAACAAGAAAGAAGGAGAGAAAGATAGAATGGAGGGAGGGATGCAGAGATAGAGGGAAGAAGGGAAGATTCAAATAGCAAAGCACTTCTAAGACGTGCATTCTGAGAAGCAGGGAGGGAGGGAGTGACGAAAGGAAGGAGGACAGGAGAGAAGGTGGAAGGAAGGAAGAGAAAGGAAGGGAAATGAAGGGAAGGGAAGGAGGGAAAAAGGAAAGGAAGGGAAAGGAAGAAGGGAGTGGAGAGAGGAAAAAAAAATAAAGACTGCAGATGTGTATCTTGGTGTGACTGCTTTTGACTCTAAAAGCCTGAAGAGATCTATGGATACATCCTTAATCTTGCTTGAGTGACTAATGAAAGTTTAACTTGACTCTCTACTTGATTACATTTAAAACTATAAATTGTAATTCGATTTTTTTTTTTTCTGCTCAGGTGATAAGATACAGACAGTGTGAAACACTACCGTATTTTGAATGTTTAAGGGACTGATTTTTTTTTTTTTGGTTAAATTACCCAGGATTCCTGCTTATTCCCTCCTGCATCCTGATGTATGCCTTTGGGACATTTCACTACTCTTCAACACCTCCACCTCTGTGAGTAAAGTGTTAGAGAGGGAAATTAAACCAATATCCTGTGCTTTGGATAAAAGGAAGAACAGGATAAAAGTTATTAGTAGAAAATTAAGTTTGACTAATAAATAAGAAGTTTAATTATCCTGAATTGTTCTTTCTCTATTTCTATAAGAAACTGAGAAATTATTGCATTGGTATTTTATTCACTTTTCTACATATTTTCTCCAAAATCAATCGTTTTAGTAGAGAGACTGAGAATGGATTAACCATTCCACCAACCTGGATTGCATTTACTGCTTCACTGCTATGAAATATGTGGCCTTGGAAATTTATGTGAACATTGTAATTCTCAGTTTTCTCTAAACATACTGTGATAAATACAGCTCTGCTAAAGGGGTTGAAACATATTAGGGCCTAACACGTTAGAAACATTCCTTCTTCACTTTCCTTCTTTATATAAGTAAAAAGAGGAAATTTAATATTTTACCATCTTTAGAATATTACCTTTTTCAAAACAATTCTTAAGGATGAGATTGTATTTTTTATGACTCCTACTACTCTATACTTGTTTAGTAACTTGGGAGACTCTGTGGCATAATTCACACAAAATATTTTTTTAAAACAACTTTTTGAGGTTCTGTATCATGGGTTAAGCCTGTTTCACATAAGAGGGAATATAAAAGGAGGCTTTCTTTTCAAAGTCTATTACAAAAAACTGCATTTTCCGTGAAACAGAATAAAACGATTTATGAGTACCTGGAAAAAACACAATGCATGATACAAATACTCTATTTTTTAAAAAGTTCACATTCTGATGCATACTTTTATGGGTGTGTTACAATTTTTTAATTTTGTTAAACTGTAGGTTTATTGTTTAGTGTTTTAATTTAACAATATTATTAAAAATATTGACCACAACTCAAATTTTAATGTATCATATATAATTCCTAGGCATTTAAATGTATTTTCTCTTGCTGTCATAATAAATTACCATAAATTGAACAGCTTAAAACAACATCAATTATTATCTTACAGTTCTGTAGATCAGAAGTCCTACACCAGTGTCACTGGGCTAAAATTATGGTTTAATCAGGGCTGTATTCCTTTCCGGAAACTTTAGGGGAGAATGAGTTTCCTCAGTCATTCACAGCAGTGGCAGACTGAAGTTTCTTGTGGTTGTAGAACTGAGGTTCCTATTAGCCTTCTTGGCTGTCAGCTAGTGACTGACTACCAAAATGCTTTCACTTTAGGGTGACACTCTTACATGAGTCCTTCCCATGTGTGTTCCTATGGCTATCTCTTTAAAAAAACAAAAACAAACAAAAAAAAAACGACTGTTCATTACTTCTTTCCTAGTTTTAAATAACAGTTCAGTGTACATAGAATTTATATACATAATTTTATAGACTTTTACTAAATAATAACTACAAATTCCGTTAAAATTATACAACTTTGGAAATAAGGCAAATAACCTCAAAGTTTTCCTCATTAAATGAGGAGCCACCCCGGCCATAATTCATTTGAATTCCACTGTTCTCCTTGTGAGTAAAATAGAAATGCATTTCTGAGGTCCCATTTTTAATCAACAATTGTATATTGACTACCCACATGAGATAATAGATAACAATGACTGATTTTTTAAATGATATTATATATGAGATAACTTATAAATTATGTCTCCTGATAAACTCTAGATGGATATGCATAATAACTTAAAAATACTGATTTATTTATAAATTTAATATCATAACAATAATCCACTATAAGAAAAAAAATACATTTGTGTGTGTCAGTGTGTGTATGTGTATGTGTGTGTGTGTGTGTGTGTGTGTTTTCTTCTGTTTAGTGAGAAAAATTAACAATGACTTACAGTTTATATTTCTGAAGCATATCTTCCTTTTCTAGGTAGAATTACCTTTTTTTTTTTCTTTTTAATACACATGTAAGTAAAATAATCCAAAGTATTGTAGAAGAAGGGCAAATTACTTTGGGAATAACTCTCTGATTATATTCTTCCTTAGTATGATGAAAGTACTTTCATCAGGTCCTTCCATTTTGGCTTCTACTTTTTTTCCGATGGGGTGGGGGCAGGTGTGTGGAATAGGAAGTTGATGTGAACCATTCCAAATATCTCCTCTCATTTATTAAGTAAGTATTCAATTAGACTAAACATACTTATTATTCTTGATGAAGAGTATAACCACACTTTTGCTTTGTTTTTTGTTGTTGTTTTTCCTTCTGGTTGTTGTTATTTTTATATTTAGGAGTTTAATTCCTTCATTTAGGTGATTTGATCATCTGGGAGAAAGAGTAGGAGAGTTAATTCTGGGGTAGCAGATATTGGGACTGCTATGGACCAGCACCTCCAGGAGGAACTTGTATCCTGAGAAACAACTGTCTCATGAAGTAAAATAACTGGTTTTGGTTCGTGAAACAGTTATGATTTAACACAAACATACCCAGATATTTTGAGAATCCTTCATTTGAGTGTAACTTTCAGGAGTAAGCAGCTCAGTCCAATTCTGAAAGTACACTGACTGAGGGCTCTACATATCCTCACAAAACCAGGTCCTAATACATATAGAAATTTTGCCCAGGATTTTATGATTTTCACGGACACCGTATGGAAAGTATCAAGCATTTCTTTGGCACACTAAGCAGAGGTTATGTAGGAAACATTTGGAGGAATACCCGAATAATAGGTGACATTTGGGTAATTTGCCCTCTACATTATGCAGGGTAGAACACCTCATATGTCCACATACGTATACACACACACATATCCATCTGCAAATTTATTTTGAGTTTCACTATTTTGAAACACATGGTTTTCACCAATGGCAAATCATTAAACACACATATGATGTAATTCATGTTTATTCCATTTTATTTTAATGAATATATATAAATAGTCTTTAGATTTTCCCACATGTCACTATGAAGTTCTTGGTTGACTTTGAAGTAAGTTGGCACCACCACTCTTTGACCACAATTTAAAAATCAACCCAGATTTACCCAGATTTTATGTAACAGATTATAATTTTTTTCATACAGCTCATGAGCTCAATGACATAATCTTAAGTTCATAATAAAATCAGGAGCTGTTTATATCTAGTTTCAAAGGTCATCATGAATTTCATTAGTGTTTAAGTTAGCATAATTAAATTGTATAAACCTATATTCTTATCAAAACATAGTATGCAGTATTCCAGGTTGTTGTTTGTTTTTTTTCTTACAACTTGAGTAAGAGGAAATATAAATCTGGATTCATGGGAAGTATTAAAATATATCTTTCTCCTTGAATGTCCAGTTTTTATAAATATTATCATAATAGAAACATGCTCTATATCAATTCCTTTTTAAAAATAAATCTGTCATTATGTCATGATGACTGACATGCATTATGTTCATTATTCAGAAAGACAGTGTTATTCCAATAAAACAAATTATTCAATGCTACTCACCATGACCTTGCAGAACACACTAATAATAGTTTTCTCTTCCAAAATATTTCTACATGTGACAATTCTTATTTCCTGTGGCATTTTAAGAAAAGCTGTCCAATCAGGCATAAATACATTAGTCTACCTATAAATGTTCACCACCTAAGTGGCAATTTCATTTTCAATTTTCCTTGGTAAACAGATATTGAATATTTGAAGGAATAGGGTGTTTCAAAAGTCTAGAAGATGAAAATGGTATTCCTGTGAGAGCTCCTTTTAGTCTGGTGGACAACCAAAGTGTCATTTAGAAAGTTACCTTGATGTTGCCGTAGCTTCCAAGAGATTACCAAGTAGATTATCCCAGAGACAGGGTCACAAACCAAAATAAGTTGTGGAGAGCACATGACTTCTTATATAACTTGTAAACACAGCGAGCAGCCAAGGGGAAGATAAATAAGGGTTTGGCTAACAGCTAGGACCGGGTGAAAGTGGGGTAGAAAGAACACTCTACCATAATCCTGTATTAACCAATATTCTTAGATACCCTCCCTCTCTCCCTCTTCTTTTTTCCCTTATTCCCTCTCTCTCCACTTGTCCCTTCTCTCTTTCTCTCACTTCCCATATCAGACATGCCCTTTGATTATATGTACAAGACCAGAGATATGGATGAACAAGGGGTTCAGCAGACAGAAGACACACAGAGCAACCAGTTACTTGCTCTTTCAGAGTGATTCAAAACCAACTACTCCTTGTTACAGTTGTAGTTACCACACACACGTAGGACGGTTGTGTTTTTTATCTCTTTCTGGGGAATAATAGGTATGGGACCAGAATGAGATCATACCAGTTGTCACTAGTTGGTGGGGAGGAGGTGAGCTTAGGGATGATATAGCTACAAATCTGGAAGTAACATGACCTGCACAACATGATGCAGTTTTTCCATCTCTTTCCATTTATATGTAATATTCTTGTTTGCACTTCTATCATTTTAATCATAGGTATCCCATTTGTAATATCTTTAATGACTCTTACAAGTTCTGACTTACTCTCTGTATTTCATATATCTTATGAATTCTGCCTATATATCATAAGCTATTAGACAATTCACTATCTATAATTAGTGTTGTCAAAAGTTTAATATCACTTTTTCTTTGTGTTTGTCCTTTACAGCAGAATTAAATATTTCCAAATACAACGCAAGATTCATCAATATTTTGCCAATTAATTCAAACAGTTAGTCACAACAAAAATTTCCTTGTATCTGCAACAGCTTACGGATGATTGAAATGGCATAACATGACTGCTATATTTTATTACTGTTAAAAATATGTGGAGTTCATGAGATACTAGATTTTGTTTGGGCTACTTTTTGTTCTGTGTTATAATTTGATGGAGGGGTACCAAAGAAGTTTGTTTTGAGCTTCACTCAACTTCTTCAAAAATGACTTTGCCACTAAACTAAATGAGCCTTTACACAATAGATGGATTTCCTACAAGCTTCTTTAATGGAATACCAGAAAAAATATAGGTCATGTTATTAAAGTAAAAAGTAAATAAAGACATCTAAAGTTGTTAAGTTTGGCGTAATATTACAAAGTAACTACTTCAACACCAATCATTTTGGCAGTTGACAATCTAAATTCTGGATTTATGACCATGGCCCAAACTTTACCCTATTCTACTATTCTCAGGATTCCTGACATATCATGACTGCTCTGATGACTGACCCTTTCCCTTACTTTCAGTTTCTGGATTAATGTGTCACTATTATCTCAGCTAAAATATTTATATCTGCAAGAAAGTCGGCAATAGAATCAGAAATAGTACAAGCACAAAGAATAGCCATACTCATTTTTAAAGATGACATTAACATAAATAGACTGTTTTATATAAGTATATAGTAATTATTTATATTTGAAGAATTACATATGAAGAATTACATAATCACATAAATAGATATTCTCCTTGGTATACTAGTATCTTTAGATAAATATATCAATCAATAAATTTCAAGCCAATCATGGAACTTCTCTTTTCCATCCTGAAAGTTCAAAAAATTGCAGATTTTAAGGTGACATGGGATCAAACAGTGAGTTTTTTATTTATTGTAATATGACCCTTTTAATTCTAATCTTAAAGACTCCCAGTGTTTAGAATAATAATTCTTTGAAAGTATTGTTCTGTACCCACTAGGTAGCTGTATTTTGTTTTCTTTGCTGTAGTTTTTGTTGGTTTGTTTTGAACACTTGTCCCCATACTGCTGAGGGTCTCACAAGGCTTCAATCAAGCTGTTGGCTGGGTTCCCTTCTATAGCCTGTGGCCCTCCTCCAAGTTTATGTGCTGTGGCAGACATTTTCCTGACTCTAGGCTCGGACTTACTTGTTTTTGTTTTTTTTATTGTTGTTTTATAACTTCTTTAGATGACTTTTAATTGTGGATTTATTCTCTGTCTCTTTGAGACATAAACACTTTTTTAAAAAGCTCTCCCAGTTTTACAACTTAGAAATTTCTCTTTCAAGGATCTGGGAAACATCTCTTTGAAATGTGATCACCAAGGCAGATAGATCCCCAATCTTCCAGTTCCTGTAGGAGGATAGGAGCGTAACTTCAATGGGGGTCTTGCTTCAAGTTATAAAATTACCTCCTGTCATGAAGATAGAAGAATTTTACTTTCCCTTTGAATAAGGCCAATTAGCAAACAGATGTAACTTACCAGTTTTCAATTGCTGGCTGAATTATTATAACTATTTTAATAAAACATGTTTAGATTCGTTTGAAGAAGTATTAAATCATTTTAGTATGTCTTATGGATAGAACTGTGACCTCTTATATATATATATATATATATATTTTGAAGCCATGACCCTCAAGGTCACTATATCTGGAGGTAGGACCCGTAAGGAGGAAATTAAGGTGAAATAAGGTCATACGGTGGGGCCCTAATACAATAGAACTCTGTCCTAGAAGAAGAATGAGACACCAGACCTTTCTCTCCTTGTGCCCACAAAGGAAAGGCCATGTGAGCCACATGTGAGCCACATGTTGCTCATGTGAAGAAAGTGAACCACCACAAGCCAAAGAGACAGGCCTCACCATAGACCAGCCTTGATTTTGGACATCTAGCCTACAGAACTGTGAGAAAATAAATTTCTGCTGTTTAAGCCACCCAGTCTGTGTTGTTGTGGAAGCCAGAGATGAGCTGACCAAGATAGTATGGGAGGTTTGTTTGTTTTGTTGTTGCTGTTGTTTTATTTTTCTTTTTATCTTTTGACCCCTTTCACCCAATTCTCTTATCTTCAAATCCCTTTCTTGCAACCACAATTCTGTTCTCTGTATCTATGAACAGACATGTAATAAAGTTCTAACTCACTTCTGAACTACAAACACAATGAAAAAAATCTGACCCTGTGAATTATATGTCCTTGTGAATTATACAGTAAAATCTAGTAGGGGAGAAAAACAGTAAATAAAAACTTATATAACATTGTATAAAACTGTGTTTCCCTGAAAATAAGACCTAGCCAGACCATCAGCTCTAATGTCTTTTGGAGCAAAAAATAATATAAGAGCCGGTTTTATTTTAATATAATATAAAGCCGGGCCTAATATAATGTAATATAATATTGGGTCTTATATTAATTTTTGCTCCAAAAGATGCATTAGAGCTGATGGTCCAGCTAGGTCTTATTTTCAGGTAAACACAGTATATCTATTTTATAAAAAGTTATGCACACAAATAAAACAAGATGAAAGTATAGGAGTTGAAGAAGGAATGTGGAGGGAGAACTGTTAAATAGATGTTATATTTGAGGAGAGACATGAAAGAAATATGGGATTGACTTATATAAACTATGCAACATATTAAAATAAATTAAGCAAGTCCAAAGGCCCTGAAGAAAAAATGAGTATTGTGTTATTAGAGTAATGTGATGATCATTAGTGTGGCAAGAGAAGAGTGAGCTTGGTAATACTGGGAAATGAAGTTGGAGATTTTAGCAGGAGCAAGTTTAAGATTACATACAGGGAGACTGATTATCTTAATCCAGTCAGGGACTGATAAGAGTTGAAGCTGGGTTGCATCTGTTTTGCTCCTTTTCTAGGGTATTGTCCAGGGCTTTCAACTAATAACTTGATGCTCCACTGGGGATGCTCTGGAAGGGTCCTATATTTTAATCTTTCTTCCTAGAACTATATGACTGAAATAAATCCCTACTTCACTTGATTTTTTAGGCTTATATTAAATCTCCCACTTTTCAAAGCTTCTGCATCACCGATTGTTTCCAGATAAAATGCTGCAGATGATTAGTTTGCCTTTCCTAAATTATTCCCTCCTTGTAATATCTGCCCCTCTCTCTTGCCTCCAGATTTCTGATGCCAGCATATAGATTTTTTAACAGTACCTCAGTTTTGCATTTTGTTTCTTCTTGAAATATTTGTCTTCTACAAATGTTTTTATCTTATAAGTTTGAAGCCCTTAATTCTATACTTTAAAAAAATTATACAATTACTTCCAGTTTTTATTCCATTTCCCTATTCTTTCTGTCATTTTATTACCTCATATTTCTCTCTTTATTCTGGGTCCATTTTTTCTCCTGAGAATAGAGAGAAGTATATTCTTTTATTTTGTTTATGCTATTTTTGGTTTTTGTTTTGGTTTGCTTTATTTATTATATGCTACGTGCTTTCTATCATTTCCTGTCATTTTAGTGTTTGCTTTCTTTTCGAGAATAAAATTGAAAAGAATGTTTGGAGTCAACTGAAAATCTAGCATGCTATATTTTATATGTTGCCTCAAAAAAGTCTCACAGAAATGCTGCATATCTCTGACCTTATGTATATCTGCCCCAACTTCTACTACTATATAGAAAACTATCCAAAGACTTACTGGCTTAAAACAATGATCACTGTATTCTATTTCATCAGTTTGTGCTCATAAATTCAGGCAGGTTGACTGTTCTATTCCACAAATTGTCAATAGATGTCAATGAGTGGTTTCCAGCTGGGAATGGGGCTGGTCTGGAAGATTCAAGAAAGTTGAACTCATGTGTTGTGCCTTGGCAGGAATAGTTGGAAGGATGGGCTCAATTGGAATTGTGGGTCAGAGTATCTACAATGTTGTAGTCAACTTCTTACATGACAGCTCAGAGATCCCTGAGATAGGGAGACCTGGGTGGAAGCTGGAAAAACTCTTATGTTCTTGTTTCAAATGTTCCACAGTGTCATTGTTGCTATATTTATTGGTCTAATCATTAAGGCCAATTCAAATTCAAGGTAGAGGAAACAGGTGTGCCTATGCATGGAGAAATGGCAAACATGTGGCCATCCTTAATATTTCACAATATCACACCTCAGTTTTCAGTGTTTGCCTCTGTTCCCTTCCTCTCTGCCACCCATACATCCCTTTCAGGGAGAGCAGGTTATAACGGTGGGTTTATAAAATAGTTCACAGTAAAGCCCTATAAGCCAATTATTACATTAGGTTATTTAGTGCTTAATTATCACAACTTAGCTTAGTCTCTCTGCAGCTATCAAGCCAAATGTTTTATAGCTTCCATGCACTGAGCCATAAAGCTAGGACATTACTCAGGGTTAGAAGCTCTAATTAGAGATTAAAATTATGTGTTTTATTCATCCTGGTTATGAAGCCATTTGACTGTCAGATTTAAATCCATATTTTTATTCTTTGCTTTTTGATGCTGGGGTGGGAATTCGGCAACCTACAATTCTTTGTTATGCGGATACTTATGCTTTTTCTGTACAGGTACTGGAGGAGACTGAAAGACAGGAGGAAGAAAGAAGGGACTTGTTCATTTCAGTTTGCCTGTGGTTTCTATCAATGTCACTTCACTTTAGTGTTGCTTCACCATGCCTGAGCAGTGCTTTCCAATTTCCAGCATATTTTGGTTCTTCCTGAACCATTCTTATCACCCACACCTCTGTCCCGGGGCCTTACCAGGACGAGGCTTACTTCCAGCTCTACAAGATCCCTTCTCTGAACAAATACGATACCAGCAACAACAGGCGATGCCATCTCCTGGGAAAGTTACATCCCTGGCTCTGTGGGACTCTTATTTTGAGCTCCTGAAATACTAGGTAGCACTCCTTGCTCCGAGGTCTGACTTATTGTCCACAAGACCCCACCTGCCCACGTCTGAGGTACCAGAGGAGCTGACTGGCACTTCCTCTTCATATGTCTGATTCCTAATTCTCCATGGATCCCACTCTTGGTATCCAGGTTCTGAAAACCCCAAACTTTTCTCACCTCTAAAGGCAACACACATGTCCTCGTTTATTATTTCCCACCTTTATTCCTTCTTATTTTGCTATTTAAGTGTTTTAGTATCTGTTCAATCAACTTCTTATATTAAATTCAATGTTGAAATAGCTAGTAGAGTTGGTTCTTTTTTTTTTTTTTTTTTTTTCCTAATTGAACTCTCTTTCTGATATATCATACTGATTCTCCTTCATTTATCATCCCCTTATCGACTGCCTCAGGAAAACACAAGGTGAAATTCTGAGACATTTGTGGTTGGCTTAACTTTCTTCAATCAATTTAATAATGCCAAAAGAACCAAATTCATGCATAAAGTCCCTTTCTGCCTAGAAGAACTTCAGGAGTTTCTTCACCCTGAAAGTAAACCCAGCCATATACACAGACAGAACTTGATCTGGAGAAAACAACAGAAAGGCTCCTGACATCAGGACCTAGGAGGGAACACCTGAAAATAATAAATTAAACCCCTTCCTTTGCCATTTTTACTTAAAACTGTTTCTTTTCTGTTGGTAATAATACAACTTTCTAGAGGTACTTGGATAATAGTTTCTGTTTTTTCTCAGGAATTATTATTTGCCCCTGACCTTGACTACTGAACTTCAATTGCAAACTATACTTACTCTAGGCTTCTTCCTTCCTCCTTTATGTAAGTAAAAACTGCATTACAATTCACAATATATTAAGTACTATAAGAAGTGTTATTGCAATTTCAGAAAATAGTTATATAATTCTGCATGAAGGGCTTCAGGTAAGACTTTAGAGGTAAAATAATGCAGCAGAGGGGTGTGTTTGAATTACCAGGCTTCAGGGGATAAAGAAATGTACAGGCTGAAATAACAGCATGTGAAAACTGTATTATAAACCAATATTTGGTTTACTCTTATGGGTTTTGATGAGCCTTATGTCAGTAATTCAGCATTTAATCTGATTTTATCACATTTGCTTATCATTTTACTCTGATACTGGACTAAAATTGCACCCCGAAACATATTTTATTATTTTTGCTTTATGTTGTCTCCTTACTCAAGAACCAGTATCTCTTTTATATCTCCCACAAATCACTGATCTCCTCCTTAACTTAATCTTATTATCCACCTTTCCTTTAAGCATGGCATAGATTCCATGCCCAGGTGTTGTGACTGGGTCACTCTAGCTCCAATGAGGTCTCACAAATGCTAACTTCTATCCATTCAAGTGAGTTCCCATGATATTACAATTATTTCATGATCTGTATATCTAATACAATTTCCCACTTGCTCCTATACTTTACCCTCTCATTGATGGCTTCTCTTATAAGGCCTCGATGACTCTGTGCTGCCAAACTCCCTTGATGTTCTTACCAGAAGAATTGTGCCTACTGCTCCCTGCTGAGAGTTTCAGAACCTGGTGTATTGGATCACTGTAATCTTTGTGCATAGTTCTGATCTCAAAGTAAAAGAAGAGTGAATACAGTTAATAAGAATTTTTTTTTCTTTTCTTTTTTTCTTTTTTTTTTTTTTCTGTGAGACTGAAATGTAAGGATCGCAGATAGAGAAATAGAAACAACTGAAGGAGAAAAATTTCTGGGTACTTTGGGAGAATATAGGACAACAACTAGGGATTCATTATGAAACTTAAAGGGCTATTAATGAAAATGCATATAAAAAGTTGCTAGTGAATTTTCAGTTAGATGAAGAGAAAGACTTACAAAATAAATATATTACAGTTGTTATTTTCTAAAAGGCAACTATTCAGCACAGTGGTTTTCTAATCTCTTTTAAAAATGTAAGTTATGGACATATTACAGTGGCCATAGTTTTAGCACCACTTATAAATTCTTCTGGATGTCACATTTAAGATGGAATCATTAAATTGTCCTTGCAAGCCTACCACGATTGCATGCACAATATGACTATGTTGACCTGGCAATGATAACAGAGTAAGTCAAACTCAGGCACCCCTTATTCCAAATCCCTTGGTACTTTTCACACTAAATCTTACTTCTTAATATAGCATATTAATATAATACAGGCTACATTACAGTATATTCAAGGTAAGGGAAGTAATAAAATTACTATTCTGACACATTCCAATTTTAAATTTCATAAGACAAATACCGTTAGTATGGTTTTGTTTCAATATCTCATTTCATTTGTTATTCAATTTACTATGCAGTGATATGAAATAGAAAAAAAAAAGAAGTTAATATCATCTACTGATCTGGCTTCCCCACTAGAGACCAGCTTTCTTACTAATTCAGTCATCTTTCTCTTACTAGATAAATTTGTGCAGCCATTCAGTCTTTTACGCTAATTGAAAAAAATGCTGATTTTTGCACTAATGGACTACAAAACTTCATGAGAGATTTTCTGTGATCATAAGTACATTTGATCATTTTAAATAGAGCTCAGGGACTAGACAGCAGAGAGACTATTTCATCTTTGTTTGGAAGGTCTGTACCCGGCATAAAAAAGGCATTTCTAATTCTACTTATTACTTCTGAATAAAATAATTTTGAGCATATTATCAGAGTTCGAATGAAGAAAATTTCATTTATGATGAAATCTGGAATCTATATGTGATTTTTAAATATAATATTTAGAATGGGCATGCATATTTAGTGAACACAATTATCAATGGGACTTAAAATTTCCTTGTCTTTATTTAAATTAGATGCCAATATCAATATTTAAGAGTATAATTCACATCTTCATATCACATCAAACTGTGGGTACAAATGATGCTAGCATGATGTTAACATTAATAGCAGATTTTCTAATCTTCACAGCTGTCACTTAGCCTGCAGATCTTCATCCTCTTTGCCATTTTAAGGAACCCCATTGTCACTAATGAAGGACATTAATGGTTTTCTGACACTCTTAAGAGATAATACTTCAGAAGTTTTGCCCCAAAATATAAGCATGGGTTGGGAATAATTGCCTTTCTATAAACCCTGTATTTTCTTGTATCCTGAAGTACTATTTTTATTGAAAATCACTGCAGCAGTCTTTACATTTTCGATGCTAGGGATTTAATGATGAATATGAACATATAGGAAGGACTATGCTCTCATGAACTACACATCCGCAAAGATTATGAGAGATTAATAATAAATAAGAAAACAAATAGAAAAGGAAGAAAAATGTAAATGAGGTAGTAGAATGAACAGGTGGATGTTGTAGAGAGTGACAAGAGTAGATGCTTCTTTATGTATTAGAAGGATTAAGGGAAGGACTTCCAGAGAAAATGACATCAACTGAAACTTAAGGGATGAAGAAGAGCTAGCCACAAAAATAAACCAACCGACAAACAAAAAACTAGAGAAAAAATGGCTAAGGTAGAAGGAAGAGCTAATGTAAATCCCTTGAAGAGTGATTAGACAGGTTGAGTTAGAAACAAACAAACAAACAAATCATAAAGGAGATAAGTGAATTGGAACCACAATCTTGGAATCATTTAAGAAAACAGCTAAATGCATGGCTCCCTGCTTGTGTCCTTTCTCTAAGTCTACCAAAACAATCTTCTGCTTTCTTACCCCTTTAAACATCATTTATATGCATCTGTTATAGCCCCTATAAGAAATAGAAAACAGTGAAAATAATTCAAGAAAGCATAATAAAATGACAAATTTCAGACATGTGGGAAAAATTAAGGCACCTGATAAGGGATGTTAACCATATAAACAGTACCTAAAAGTTGTTATCAACCCTGAGATTAAAGAGAAAAAGTTGGAAAATTATGTTCTTGGAATCCAGGGAGAGCTGAAACCATTGATTAGTGGCCAACAGGGAAAACAAACAAAAAAACAAAAAAAAAGTCCAAGAGATTCAACCACTGCCTAAATATGGCTGAAACAGAGAGAAAGAGGAGAAGAACTATCGCAATTGTTCTTTGTTTCTCAGCTTCTCATCTCCTGTCAGTATTTTCTAGTGACTGAACACAACAGCATACTATGCAAGAGGCCAAATAAGTGTCCTTTGTTTGGAAATATGTTCTTTTAAATCTTAAAACTATAAAACCACATGTTGATTGAGCTTAGTCATTGTCTAAATCCAGCCCTAGGAGAGAATTTGCATCATTGTTAATAAACAAGTTAGAGTGCCTTTAGTTTTCTTTTGGGAAGAAAATTGGGAGTTGGATAACAAAAAAGCTGTGGTAACCACACATGGAGATTACTTGATGACAAATTAATGGCTATTACTTTGAGAGTGAGTAAAAATCTATAACTGTGAGTACACTACCTTTAGCACTCCTAGGGCAAAGAATTGATAAACTGAACTTAACTAAAAAACAAAAAAATCTACTTGGTAAAAGACAGTGTCAAGAAAATGAGAAGGAAAACCTTAGACTGGTAGAAAATATTTGTGAAAGACACAGCTGACAAAGGACTGTTATAAAAAATCTACAAATAACTCTTTAAAACTTAACATGAAAATAAACAACACAATTCATAAAAAGAGCCAAATAACTGAATGGAAACCTAACCATACATGATATACAGTTGACAAATAAGCATATGAAAAGATTCTTCACATCATATGTCATCAGGGAAATGTAAATTAAAACAATCAGATATCACTACACACTTATTAGAATGGCCAAAATCAGAACACTGACAACACTAAATGCTGACAAGGATGTGGAACAAGAACTCTCATTCATTGTTGGTGGGAATGCAAAATGGTACAGCCACTTCAGAAGACAGTTTGATGACTTCTCACAAAACTGAACAAACTTTTGCCATATGAACCAGCAACGATGTTCCTTGATATTTATGCAAAGGATCTGAAAATTTATGGTCACAGGAAAATCTGCACATTAATATTTACAATGGCTTTATTCATGACTGCCAACATTTGGCAGCAACCAGGCTGTACTTTGGTAGGTTAATGAATAAATAAACTGTGGTACATCCAGATAATGTAATATTATTTAGTGCTAAAAAGAATGAACCATCAATCCATGAAAAGACATGGAAGAAACTTATGTGCATATTACTAAGTAAAACAAGCCAATCTGAAAAGGCTATATACTAAATGATTTCAACTAATGGCACTTTGGAAAGGGCAAAACTGTGGAGGTATTAAAAAAAAAAAGAAAAAAAGTCAGTGGTTGCCTGGGGTTGGTTGGTACAACGGGGGGAATAGAAGTAACACAGAGAATTTTTAGGAAAATGAAACTACTGTAATGGTGGATACATGTCATTATAAATTTGTCCAAAACCAGAGAATATACATCACCAACAGTGAATCATAATATAAACTATGGACTTTGTGTGATTGTGATGTGTCAATGAAGTTTTATCAGTTGCAACAAATGTATCACTCTGGTGAAAGGATGCTGATAATGGGCGAGCCTATATGTATGTGTACGAATAAAGTACATGGGACATTACCTCCTTTTTCAGCTTTGCTAAATCTTAAACTTTTCTTAAAAACAAAGTTCTTAATTTTTTGAGGACCCTTCATACTGATTTCCATGGCAGCTGTACCAATTTATACAGCACCAACATTTTATGAGGGTTCCTTTTTCTCCACAGCCTCTCCAACACTTGTTATTATTTGTCTTGTTGATGATAGCCATTCTAGCAGGTGTGAGATGATACTTCATTGTGGTTTTGATCTGCATTTACCTAATAGCTAGTGAAGTTGAACATTTTTTCATATGTCTGTTGGCTGCTTGTTAGTCTTGTTAGGAGAAGTTTCTGTTCATGTCCTCTGCCCATTTTTTCATTGCATTATTTGTCTTTTTGTTGAGTTGTATGTGTTCCTTATATATTTTGGGTATTAGCCCTTTGTCAAAGGCGTTGTTTGCAAACGTCTTCTCCCATTCAGTTGGTTGCCTCTTTGTTTTGTTGATGATTTATTTTGCTGTGCAGAAGCTTTTTTAGTTTGATATAGAATAACCATATGATCCAGTAATCCCTCTCCTGGTTATCTACTCCCAAAATTTGAAAACGTTTATCCATAAAGATATCTGTACTTAGATGTTCATTGCAGCATTATTTATGGTGGCCAAGACATGGAAACAACCGAAGTGTCCTGTGATAGATGATTGGATAAAGAAGATGTGGCACATATACACAATGGAATACTGTTCTGCCATAAGAAAAGATGAAATACTACCATTTGCGACAACGTGGGTGGATGTTGGGATTATTACACTATGTGAAATAAGTCAGACAGAAAAAGTCAAGAACCATATGACTTCACTCATATGTGAAATATAAAACTGAAGGCAACAAAGGAACAAGACAAACAAATAAAGAAACAAAATCTCATAGACACAGAAAACAGTTTAATGGGTACCAGAGGTTAAGGGTGGAGGGAGGAAGGTTGGGGGAATCAAATATATGGTGATGGAAGGAGAACTGACTCTGGGTGGCAAACATATAATGTAATATATAGATGTTGTATTATAGAATTGTATACTTGAAACCTATGTAGTTATGTTAACCATTGTCACCCCAGTAAATTTTAATTTTAAAAGTCCTAATAATAATTTAAAAGATTGAATAGTATTTACCCTGCTATGTTTCAGACTTGCTTGGAACCTGTGATGGCTTTCTTCTTTGTGATTTATTCTTTTCGGAAAGGCTATATCAACCCTTTGACTCTCTCATCATTGTATTTAGGAAGCACATTACTTGTCTGGTTTCAAAATTTCACAGCTCAGACCTTGAGTCTTACTCATATTTGATTTAGATGAGATTTTGGACTAAGACTTGATGATATAATGAGATAAGACTTCTGGTGGCTTTTGGGAAAGGTTGAATACATTTTGGATATGAGAAGGACACAAATTTTGAGGAGTTAGAGGGTAGAATGTTGTAAGCTTAATTATGCCCAACCCCAATAATTTATATGTTGAAGTCTTAATCCATAGTACCTCAGAATGTGACTATTTTTGGAGATAGAGCTTTTACATGGGTGATTAAGTTAAAATGAGGTCATTAGTGTGGGACATAATCCAATATGACTGGTACCCTAATGAAAAGAGGAAATTTGGATACAGACAAAAGCAAACGGAAGACAACATGAAGACACAGGGAGAACACAACCATCTACAAGGCAAGGAGAGAGTCCTGAAATGATCCTTCACTCATGACCCTCATTAGGAAACAACTATGCTGATACCTGATCTTGGATTTCGAGAACTGTAAAACATAGTAATAAATGTCCATTATTTAAGCCATTCATTCTGTGGTACTTTGCTATAGCAGCCCTAACAGACTAATATACATACCAATATTTGTAATCAAGGAAGCTGTTAAGTACACAGCTATCACCCAAGACACAAAAAGAGATCTGCATGACACAAAATGCAATGCTTTAATCTTCATATATTTCTTCTTTACATTTCTGACTTTTTGGATAAATGATGTATTTTATTGCTTAATTGTGAAATTGATGTCCCTATTTTTATATCACTTTTTCATTGTCATTGTTTTTAATATATGTGCAATACCTGGATATTATATGCTCATTATCTAGCTACACCATGCAATTTAACCAACCAACTGCTGAGATTTTACTTGAGGGGAAACCCAGCTTCTTTTGATACCATTTTCTGGTAAATTATTATTATTATTTTTAACTGAGTAGCTGAAATCAACCACAAAGTGACTCTTGATTAGAAATGGGATCAGTTGTATTGAACTAAGTTCAGCACTCTTGGTTGTCTGCGTGGAAATCATCAGCAAACTCTAATCATAATCCTTCCCTTAATATTTGTCTCTATTATATTAGTAAAATGTGCATTCTCCAGAATCTTTATTGCTGCTGGGCAGTCACTGTGCTCTCAGTGATGCAACAAATTGTCTTCCAAAGAAAAAAAATAAAATCTGACACTTGCAATGGTTCAAACAGTACTGCCAAAAACTCCACACATGACTCTGACATATCAGACAATGATACAGACCTATATTGATTATATTCTGTGATGGAAATCATTTACCATTCATCTTAGTCTACTGAATGACCAAACACACTATTTGTTCTTCTCTGTCTGACTTATTTCACTCAGCATAATACCCTCGAGATCTATTCATGTCATTGCAAATGACAAGATATCACTCTTTTTTATGGATGAATGATATTCCACTGTATATGCATACCACATTTTCCTTATCCATTAATCAATAAGTGGACACAAGATGCTTACATGTCTTGGCTATTGTATATAATGAATGCTGCAATGAACATGGGGATGTAAGGATATTTTTGAGTTATAATTTTTGTTTCCCAGAATATTGGACTTTGAAAAAAACACTAAATTAGCTTTTATGTGCATACGGAAATTTTGTCTATTAAGGCTTTTCCACCAATACAACACTATTTTGTCACAAACCCTGCTCAATTCCAACCAGTCTTTTATTGAGGATGATCTGTTTCAAAAATCATTGAGTCTGTAAGTATTATGTCATAAATTGTGATTATGAGGCAAAAATATGATTTGCTCAATATGGTATTATCCACAAAAATAGTAAGTTCAATATAAGTAGCTTTGCTTGATCAACTGCTCAAAGGCTTGGGACAATATCTTTTAAAGCAATGAAGAATTTGTATGGATTTTAAGCAGACTTATTATATTCAAATCTGCATTTAAAAAAGGTTACTCAGAATGAGATATGCAGAGGATAATGGATAGGCTTAAGTTTCTAAACTTTTATTTTAATACATTTAACTTATTATTTTTCATGTAGCCTTTCTTACAGTTAAAATGATAGATTTTTAGATATGTTCTGGACTTGCTTGAAAATTTATTGTATCAGTATAAATCAGTTAATATGCTATAAAATCAAATCAACAATAAGTTTTTATGAAGTTGCTGTGTGAAAATATTGAGACTTGGGCTATTAGAGCTGAGAACCTGATCCCAATTTCGAATACCTGCAAGCAGGAATTGCCTACCTGAAAAGAACTGGAGAAATGATGAAGTCTGTTTTCCATCTCTTAGCAGCAATGTTAGGATCAATCAATCCAGTTATCCAGTTTTAAAGATCAAGTATTGACATGATAAATAAAATTATTTAATGGAAAAATACTCCTTTTTATTGCTTGCTGAATGATTTCATATAATTCACTAGTCAAGAGTTCCCATTAAATTCACACTTATTTCAATAAACATGTAATTATACTGCATTTAGGAGCATTCAAAGTACATTCTTATACATTGAACTCTGATCCTAACACCTACGTTGTATTCATGTCAGAATTTGGGATTACTGAGAATATTTCTCCTAGAATTATGCAGCCCCTAAGGCTATTGATCTGATGCCGAACCTTAGTGCGTTTCTCCATCTATTTTCAACTGATGTACTGGAGTTGACCTTTGCTATACTCTGTCATTTTGTTTTGTGTGGTTTCTAATAACGAGTATGTCTATGACAATAAATCTTCATTTGAATGTAGTTCTTCAATCCACTATTATTTATAACAGAGTAGCTTATTTACCACAGCTTATTTTGGATACTTCCAAAATATTATCTTAATATGCTTAATCACTGACTGCACTTGTATTTGTTTAGAAAGCTGTGCATAATCGCATAATTAAAGCTTTTGTGATGTATTTCCATATATGCATGGCATTTTTAATTTGAAAGCTATGGAAATGTGTAAATTATTATACAAATACTATGTGTTCTGTAACCAATTTCACTACAGTATGGATTTTCATTCTTCAGATAAATTGCATTATACAATGTAAATACTTTTAAAGAAATTCTTGAATCATGGTGATGGAGTGGGTTTGTGTAGCTATGAATGAACCTATACCTCATTTCAATGTTGCTGTGTTTCTCAGATGATTTTTAAAGGCTTCCTTCCCCTTGACCCTAAATCAAACTATTTTCGGGCCCAAACTTTAAGCCATTAAATTTCATTCACACCCATTTCCAAGATTAAGGGCTTTCAGAATGTTCGATTTCACTGAAAATTCTGCTTCTAATGTATGATTTGAAGTTCTTGTGGAGCAAACCTTAGGGATGTCTGTGAAATTTATATGAGAGATGCTTCTTCAGCTTTTCAAAACAGTCTTAGCAAGATTAATTAAAACCTGAGTGATATGCATTTGGGGTGTTTCTAATAGGCAAAAGTAATATCTGAACTAATTTAAAGCTTGAGCTCTATAATTCAGGGGAAGGTAGTAAACATAATTTAGCTCAACAGCACAACTTTGATAACAAATCAGGTAGTGTGGACTTTGGTGTCTTTATCAAGGACAAAACTGATGTTTCTCCTAGATGGGTACACTTTAAACTGCATAATCTAATGATCTTTCAATTTTTAGATGGCGATTTTAGATGATTTGGAATCATCTCAGCTTTCTGATTAAAATTATAGGGGATAATTTGGGGGAGGGGGTTATAGAAAAGGAAGGTTGAGGTGGAGATATAGTGATTTGGGATAAATTAGTGACGCAGAAAACATACATTTTAGACATCATGCAGCAAATATATCTGGCTCCCCTCTATCTATATTTCTACTTTTAAAGTAATGCAAAGTAATGCTACTTAATTTGACCAATGAATTGTCAGTGTAAAGTAGAAGCTAAAGAGCCTGTATTAAGCATTCGTCTTCTGTTCCCTGCGTTAACAATCATGGAAGCATGTACCAAGATAGAATCTCAGTCTGCATCCCTGAAATGTTTATGTACTTTGAATAATAAGCCTACCTGTCTTTTCTAAGCCATTGAGATTTGTGGATATATTTTTGATGCAGTCTAGTTTAGCTCATTCTTACAGATACAATTGTTTGTTAAGTTTCATTCATTTTTATTGTGATCTGTAAATCTATCCTAGAATGTTTATTTAATTTGACAAGTCAATTGAGTGTTCAAAGAGTAGAATCCTGTCTCTATTATAGCTCTCCTATGTTTATTGTTAGGTTAATAGAAAGAGTTATATTAGTTTCATTTTTTCTGGCTTTCCCTTTAATTCTTAGACCACTGAAATCTAGCTTGCTTTATGCCTCCCAAAATGACACTTTAATTTCTTAATGACAAAGGTAATCAACATTTTTCAAATCTCCTCATATTCATAGCTCTCCAATATTTGATTCTTCCTCTTTGGATTCCATCTTCTTTGGTTTCCAGGGAATAATTTACTTTTGAATCATTGCCTACCTTCTTGGACTCTCATTCTCAATCCCTCAAGGGTTTTGCCCCATTCCAATATTCTAAATACTAACATTTCCCAATGTTAGCATTATCCTCAGCAGTGTTTCTCTCATCAACCATTGCTTTTCAATAATCTTACCTACTCCATGACCTTCCACCTTCACCTAAAGAGTCTTTCCTCAGCTTTCTTGTTTCTTATGAATTTCAGATTAGAATCCCTCACCACCTAAAGGGTATTCTTTATGTTCTGAGACAAGTTACTTTCATCACACTTACCCATTTCCCCCATTATTTCTACTATAAGACAGTATTAAAATAAATTGAAAGACACAAAGAAAATGAAAGCTATTCATGTTCATGAATTGGAAGATACTTTGCCTCCTTTGTTAAGTATAAACCTAGGTATTTGCTTCTTTTTGTTGTAATTGCAAAAGAAATTGTTTTTCTCTCTTTTTTATTTTTTTCCTGAAACTTCATTTTTAGTATGAAGGATTACAATGGATTTTTGTTCACTGACTTTGTATCCTGTCACTTTACTGCAATTGTTTATTGTTTATAATAACTTTTTGGTGGAATTTTTAGAGTTTGCTTAATCTCTTGAACATGTTCTTAATTAAGATGATCATTACTGTTGCATTTATGTAGGACTTTATCTATTTCTTTGGAATAGTGTAGTCACCTCTGTACTGTATTAGTACTTCAAGTTCCATTAATCCCCTCTTTCCTCCATGAGGCAGAATAATTCTATAATTAAAATTTTATCTTGTATAGAACACCAAATAGACAAGGGAATCTTGACAAAGAAGAATAAAGTTGAAGGCATGACATTTCCTGATTTTAAAATATATTATAAAGCTATACTAACCAAAATAGGATGACATTGGCAGAAAAACAAGCATATATCAATGAAACAGAAAAGAGATTTCAGAAATAAACCCACCCATACATATCAATTATTTATAACAAATGGGTAAGGATATAAAATGGGGAAAGGAAAGTCTCTTCAGTAAATGGTGTTGTAAAAACTGGACAGCCACATGTAAAAGAATAAAAACGGACCCCTATCTTACACTGCGAACAAAAATCAACACAAAATAGATTAAGACTTGAATGTAAGTCCTGAAAACATAAAACTCCTAGAATACAACATAGGTGGTAAGCTCCTTGACATTGGTCTTGGTGATGATTTTTTTGGATTTGACACAAACAGAAATGGCAACAAGAGCAAAATAAACAAGTGGGGCTATATCAAACTAAAAAGCTTCTGTACAGAAAAGGAAACCATCAACAAAATGAAAAGTTAGCCTATGACACAGGAGAAAATATTTGCAAAACATACATCTGATGAGGGGTTGATATCCAAAATGTAGAAATAACTCATACAATGTAATACTAAAAAAAAAAAAAAAAAAAAAGAGAGAGAGAGAGAGAGAGAGAGAGAGAGAGAGAGAAAAGAAATAAATCCAATAAAAAAATAAGCAAAAGATCTGAATGGCCGTTTTCCCCAAGAAGACATACAAATAGCCAACAAGTACATTAGAAAGTCCTGAACCTCACTAATCATCAGGGAAATGAAAATCAAAACCGCAGTGAAATATCATCTCACATCTGTTAGAATGGCTATTATCAAAAAGACAAAAAATAACAAGTTTTGACAAGAACATGGAGTAAAGAGAACCCTTGTACTTTGTTGGTGTGAATGTAAATTGGTGCAGTAACTATGAAACACAGTATGGAAGATCCTCAAAAAATTAAAAATAAGGACTGTCATATGATCCAACAATACCACTCTGGTTATTTATTTGAAGGAAAGCAACACACTAACTCAAAAAGATATCTACATCCCAATGTTCATTGCATCGTTATTTACAATAGCCAAGACATGGAAGCAGCTTGTGTCCACTGAGAGATTAATGTGTAAAGAAAATGTAGTAGGCATATACAATGGGAAATCATTCTTCCATAAAAAAGGAATTGTTTCTTTTATTTATTTTTCTGAAATTGCATTGTTAGTATATAAATGTAATGGATTTTTATACATTGATTTTGTAGCTGGCAACTTTACTGTGTTTGTTTATTGTTTCTAATAGATTTTTGGTGGAGTTTTTAGGGTTTTCTCCATACAGCATCATGTCATGTGCAAAAAGTGACAATTTAACGTCTTTATTCCCAATTTGGATGCCTTTTCTTTCTTTCTCTTGCCTGATTGCTCTGGTTAGGACTTCCAATATGATTTTGAAAAGCAGTGGTGATAGGGGACAGTTCTGTCCTGTTCCTGGACGTAGGGCAAAGAGTTTCAGTTTTTCACCATTCATTAGGATAGTTGCTGAGGGCTTGTCACATGTTGCCTTTTTTATGTTAATGTATTTTCCTTCTACACCTATTTTATTAAGTGTTTTAATCATAAATGGATGTTGTATTTTATCAAATGCTTCTTCTGCATCTACTGATATGATCATATGAGTTTTGTCTTTTATTTTGTGTCTGTGGTGTAACATATTGATTAATTTGTGTATGTTGAATCATCCTTGTGCCCTGGGATGAACCCCACTTGGTCGTGATGAATAATCTTTTCAATGCATTGTTGTATTCAATCTGCTAGAATTTTGTTTAGGATGTTTGCATCTGTATTCATCAGAGATATTGGTCTATAATTTTCTTTTTTTTGTTATCATTACCAGGTTTTGGTATCAGGGTAATGTTGGCCTCATAAAATAAGTTAGTGAGTATTGTCTCTTTTTCAAATTTTTGGAAGAGTTTGAGTAGGACAGGTATGAAATCCTCTTTGAATATTTAGTAGAATTCACTAGTGAAGCCATCTGGTCCTGGACTTCTGCTTTTGGGAAGGTTTCAGATGACTGATTTAATTTCCTTACTGTTGATCAGTCTATTTAGATTTTCCAATTTTCATGGTTCAGCCTAGGAAGGCTATATGTTTCTAAGAACATGTCAATTTCTTCTAGGTTATTGAATTTGGTGGCATATAGCTCTTCATAGTATTCTTGGATAATCTTTTGTATTTCTGTGGCATCCATGATAACTTCCCCTCTTTCACTTCTAATGTTGTTTATTTGTGTCTTTTCCCTTTTTATCTTCGTTTGTCTAGACAAGGGTTTGTCAATTTTATTAATCTTTTCAAAGAACCAGCTCTTTTTCACATTAATTTTTGTATTGTCTTTTTGTTCTCTATTTTTTTTTTTTTTTTTTGCTCTGATTTTTATTATTTCCTTCCTTCTGCTGACTTTGGGTTTCATTTATTCTTCTTTTTCTAGCTCTTTAAGGTGTCACGTGAGGTTATTTATCTGGGATTTTTCTTCTGTCTTGAGATAGGCCAGTAATGATATAAGTTTCCCTCTTAAAACTGCTTTTGCTATATCCCAAAAATTTCGGTAGGAGGTATTTTCATTGTCATTTGTTTCTATGTATCTTTTGATCTCTCCTCTTATTTCTTCTTTGACCCAGTCGTTCTTTAAAAGTATGTTGTTTAATTTTCACATATTTGTGTTTTTTTCTGCTTTCTTTTTGCAGTTGATATCCAATTTCAAAGCTTTGTAGTCAGAGAATATGCTTGGTATGATTTCAATCTTCTTAAATTTGCTGAGGCTAGTTTTATGTCCCAATATATGGTTCATCCTGGATACGGTTCCATGTACACTAGAAAAGAATGCGCAGTCTGACACTCTAGGATGTATTGCTCTATAAATGTCAATTTTGTCCATTTCATCTAATGTGTCATTTAGGGCTGGAATTTATTTATTTATTTTCTGGTTGGATGATCTATCCATAGATGTCAATGATGTATTTTGGTCCCCTACTATAATTGTGTTTTGATCAATTTCTCCCTTTAGTTCTGTTAGTAGTCGCTTAGTATATTTTGGTGCTCCCTGATTGGGGGCATAAATATTGATGACTGTTATGTCTTCTTGTTGTATAGTCCCCTTTATCATTATGAAATGTCCATCTTTGTCTCTTAATACCTTTTTTATCCTGAAGTCTGTTTCATCTGATATAATTACGGCTACGGCTGCTTTTCTCTGAATACCATTTGCTTGGAGTGTGAATTTCCACCCTTCACTTTGAGTCTATATTTGTCCTTGTAGCTGAGATGTGTCTCTTGGATACAGCATGTGGTTGGGTTTAGTTTTTTGATAAATATCTATTCTTAATAGTCCTTGACTGCTGGTACCCACTTCTGTTTATATATGGTATTGCTTCAATGAGAAATTGTTCAATCAATAGATAATTCTACTTGTGCAAATTAACACACAATCTCAATGCTAATTTTTAATCCCCATAATGATATGAGGATTAAAATAGAAAATACTTATGCTTTAAATTACTTATTTGTCAGGTAGGCCTGCCCTACCACAGATTGGGTGGCAACATATAATAATAAACAATCTAAGGGATTCTTTAGCAATGAGGAATCTCTCTCCTATTACAATCTACTTCATAATCTTGGTAATTTCAGCTTCTCTGAGTTAAAGGCAGGTTTGGTGAGAGGAAGTCTGTATGCTTGAGACTGAAAGGACAAGTAGATGAGAGTATTAAAAAGGCTTCAGGTCTCCATACCTCTGACATATTTACTTAGATAAAAAATTGCTGGTGGAGGTGGTCTTCTCCTTTGGTTGAGACAATGGGGAATGGGGTGTAGTCAGAGATTTCTTACCGATAATTTTCCTCCTAGGTATCCCTATGAAAATATTAAAACACCTTTGGAGAGCAAGAAAATATGTATATTTTTGGTGATCTTTTGGCTGCTTTAGAGCAACTGGATGCACTCCTTGTTACAATAAAATAGTCAAAAATTTCTTTTCAATTTTTCTAGATATTTTCCAGATACAGTGTTTTCCAAAAAGCCCATCCTGCACATATTTAACAAAATAAATTCAAGATTTTTGAATAATCATCTTCATTACAGGTTATATGTACATTGTAGCTTCAAAAAGTTTAGAAATTGTTACAGCAGAGAAAGAGCAATGTTTTGGTTATTAAGGCAACCATCCAAGCTATTTCTGAAAAACAGACTACATGTGTAGAGAGAAGAAAAAAATAAACATTCATAAAGATATCTGTACTGTAGAAGCATTATGGTAAAATGTATGTTAACAAAAATGTTAAACATGTAGATTAACTCATTTATGTTTTCTAATATATAATTCTATAATTACATTGATTATATAAATATATTTTCTCTGAAGAGAAATCTAATGCAATATTACATTCAAACATGTTCTCCTTTCTTGATAATTTTTAGTAAACATAGAAATAAAATTATTGTTTGTGTAGCATAAATATTTTTATGTTCTCTGTTCTGGTTATGTGATGATCATGGGCCTAATGCATTTATCGGAAAGCAGCTTGCATTTCCCAATAAAAAAATATTTATATAGTATTTTTAAATTAAATAAAGAAAAGCAGAAAATAGATCAGTGACTAGTTTTAATTATATTTTATGTAAATTTGTATATATGTAATTTCTTTCAGTTTCCCTTCTTGTTTTAAACTCATTGATGTTTATCCTAACATACACATTTGTTATTCTTGTATGAAAATTCAAGTGACTATTTTCTATCTTAAATTGCATTCCGAAAAACACATTGTTTTGAGTGAATTTGATCAGAATATAGAATTTATTTTTATTATGTGATAATGTAAACTTATCCTGCAATATTTATTTTGAAGTAAAGAGAAGAAAATCTCAGATAAGTAGTTGGCCTACAAGATACTATGGTGTATAACTTCTGAATATGGTTACATATAATAGTTTAAGAGCATTCATAGTTTTTTGGAGAGCATCTAAAAGATTACAGTTAAATACTGTACATATGCATTTGATATGTGTGTATGTGTGTGTTATATATGTATATTAGTGTTTACCTTTCAATCAGGCCTATAAAAAACAAGACTCATATGAACAAACAAAAAAGTTATTCAAAATATTTTTCATTACTCTTAGTGTCATTAAAAGAAATTGCAAAGATTAATTCTTTCCTGACTTTTTTCTCTGACTATCCTTGGGTAAACTTGGACCCTAAAATGTAATTCTAAATGAGACTCTACATAAAACATTAATTTTTATAATCATAATTTGAGAAATAGCAAATTTCTCAATAGAATATTTACATAAATTAATTGATGTGTTCGAACTTGTCTATAAGTTCTTACACAAATCCAAGCCAATAATAAATTCTAAATAAAATATTATTTTTTAAATTATAAACACTAGAATTAATGAAAGAGTAAAAAAAGGTTTTATATTTCTGAAACATACGGTTTATCCTTGGTTCAAACATTGCTTTCTGTAAACAGAATCTCTTGAGAGTCAATAATATAATGAATAATACTCATTAGCATTAGCCTGCATTTATATGTGCTGACACATATTTCATGTTACTTGTAATCGGCTGGTATTTTGCAACGCTAAGAAAACCTATTTGGTTAGAAAATTACAGCGGCATAGAAAAGTAGATTATCATCTTTCTGGGCAGCCTTTATTTATAAGGCAATTCCTTTAGCAGTATTTCTCATTTGATTAGTTTAATGTAGGAGTAGAAGTATAAATATTTAAGTACATTATGAAAACAAGATGGTAGGTAATTATTGGAAAGGCTTTTATTTTCATGACTAACTTCTCCTAAAAGAGAATTGTTAACAGAGTAATTTTTGAAGGATACAGAGAGTCTCAGGTTAATAGTGCATGGTACTTTCTGTTTTACCAAAAGAAACCAAATCAAAAGAATGTTGCTGAAAAAGAAAAACATACATTTGAAGTCCGTCAAGATATCTTCCTTCATTAGCCTCGAAACTCTGAGTAGGAAAAAACAACACAGTGTCTAGTTCATGAAATATTAGTAATTTTGAAACACTGAAAATAAAAAACATAGGTATTTTTTGAAGGAAGATTACAAATTAATATTCAAATAACGGATTGTTATAACAATTCAGAATTTTCATTGTGGTTAGCATATATCATCAGATTTGTTCTTCACAATGAGCCTGTGTAAACATCTTTGGTTTAAAGAACTGCATGAGAGAAAAATAGCAGGAGGATGATTACAGTAACAGACAGTTTTCTGAGAGCTAGGCTAGTGTTCTTTACTCATGCCAGGATTAGAACTTCCGAACCTTCCACAGAAAGATGATAATAGCTTTACTGGGGTACAGCACCAAGGAAAAAGATGTGAATGTAAACAAAAGGCAGGATTTTTGTTAGCAAATCAAAATGAACCAGACTTATTTGTCTTAGCTCTCCATTGTTCATTTGTATTAAAAATGTTGTGTGTCAAAAGGCAATGCTGGATTTCTAATTGTGCATAAGGATCCTACATTAATTTACTTTATCTCACCAGCCCATGTCCTTACTCCTGGAGATTATTAGTGAGAATATTTATTTATCTTTTTATTTATTTACAGAAGAAACATTGATAGTCCAATCTCTTTATCTCTCTTTCTGTCCTTCATTATTTATGTGTTTGTTTGCAAAAGATACCTTCAGATAATTCTACCACACTATAGAAGTCTTAATTGTTGTTCTTTTATGCGACTGACTTGTCTTTGCTAATCTCCAGATTTTTATGTATATCTATGTTACATGTATCTTAGCCTACATACATACATAGAAACATACATACATATATATATATATGACTATATCAATGTAGATATATTTTACAGTTGTTCTTTCAATTTAACCCAGTAGTTTCTCCAGACATAGCAAACTCTGACTTATAAACACATAAATACATTGAGTTATAAATGATATCTTTTTTTAATATTTGCATCTTTAGATTATTTTAATGTGTTATGTTCTAGATGGATAATAGCATATTGATAGGGCTTTAATTTTTTTTTCTTCTGTACTCTTTTGCCATGGTTTCTCTATTTATCCCAATCCCTAGCCCCTGGAAACCTCTTTTGTACTACCCATTTCTATGAATCTGACTTTTAAAAATTATTATTATTATTTATTATTATTATTATTATTATTATTACTATATTCCAAATATAAGCAATACCATGTGGTATTTGTTTTTCTCTGTCTGGTTTATTTTACATAGCAAGATACTTTCTAGGTTCAATTGATGTAATGGCAAATGACAAGATTTCCTTTTTTAAGGCTGAATTATATTCCATTGTATATATGTACCATATTCTCTTAATCCATTCATCTGTTAATGGAAACAGGTTTTGGATCCCGTTTACCCTCATCTATCACCCCCCTCCTCCCTTCCCTCTACTAACCACTAAACTATTGTGTATGTCTATGAGTTTTTGTTTCTTCATTTGTTTCTCCTTTTCCTTTGTTGTTTTCAATTTTATATCCTACATATCAGTGAAATCATATAGTTCTCGACTTTTTCTGTCTGACTTACTTCACTTAGCATAATAATTTTAAGATCCACTCATGCTGTTGCAAATGGCACTATCTATCTGTCACCCTGTATCAAAATTAACACAAAATGGATCAAAGACCTAAACATAAGATCTGAAACAATAAACTGCATAGAAGAATACATAGGTACTAAACCTATGGACCTTGGGTTCAAAGCACATTTTATGAATTTGACTTCAAAGGAAAGGGAAGTAAAAGCTAAAATAAATGAATGGGATTATACGAAACTTAAAAGCTTCTGCACAGCAAAAGAAACCATCGACAAAATAAATAGGCAACCGACTGAATGGGACAAGATTTTTGCAAACAGTGCCTCCGATAAGGGGCTAATATCCAAAATATATAAGGAACTCATACACCTCAACAACAACAACAACAACAACAACAATCCAATTAAAAAATGGGCAGAGGACCTGAATAGACATTTCTCTAAGGAGGACATACAAATGGCAAATAGACATATGAAAAACATGTACAACATCAATAATAATCAGAGAAATACAAATAAAAACCACAATGAGATATCACCTCACCCCAGTCAGAATGGCTATCATCAACAAGACAAATAATAACAAGTGTTGGAGAGGCTGTGGGGAAAAAGGAACCCTCATACACTGTTGGTGGGAATGCAGATTGGTTCAGCCGCTATGGCAGGCAGTGTGGAGGTTCCTCAAAAAATTAGCAACGGAATTAACATATGACCCAGCAAACTCTCTCCTGGGTATCTACCCAAAAAATCTGAATACATTTATCTGTAAAGATATATGTGCTCCGATGTTTATTGCAGCTTTATGTAGGGTAGCCAAGACATGGAAACAACCAAAATGTCCTTCCATAGATGATTGGATACAGATGATATGGTATATATACACAATAGAATACTATTCTCCCATAAGAAAAGACGAAACCATTCTGGTTTTGATTTGCAATTTTCTGTTGATTAATGCTGTTGAGCACCTTTTCATGAACCTGTTGGCTACTAGTATTTCTTTGGAAAACGTCTATTTAGAAACTTTGCCCATTTTTAATTTGTTCGTTGTTTTCTGGTATGACTTGTATGATTTTCTTGTATATTTAGGATATTAATCCCTTGTCGGATATGCAGTTGAAAATATTTTCTCCCATCTCATAGATTGCCTTTTTATCTTGTTGATGGTTTCTCATGCTCTGTAGAAGCTTTTTAGTTTGTTAGAGCCTCACTTGTTGAGTTTTGCTTCGTTGCTACTGATTTTGGAGTCAACTCCAAAATATCACTGCCAAGACCAATGTCAAAGGACTTACCCTACTTTGTTTTCTTCTAGAAGTTTTATGGATTCAGGTGTTATATTTAAGTCTAATCCACTTTTAGTCAATTTTTGTGTATATTATAAGATAGGGGTTCATGTTTGTTCTTCTTCATGTAGGTGTCCAGTTTCCTCAACACCATTTATTGAAGAGACTATCTTTTCCCCATTGTATATTCCTGGCTCCTTTGTCAACGATTAATTAATCATATATGCATGGGTTTATTTTCCATTGTATCATTGACCTATGTATTTATTTTTATGCCCATACCTTATTGTTTTTATTACTATAAATTTGTAATATAGTTTGAAATCAGGAAGTATGAATCCTCCAGATTTCTTCTTCTATTTTAAGATTGCTTTGACTATTCAGGATCTTTTGTGGTTACAAACAAATTTTTGAGTATGTTTTTTCTATATCTGCGAAAAAAATGCCACTGGAATTTTAATAGGAATTTTATTGAATCTATAGATCACTTTGGGTAGTATGGACATTTTAACAATACTCATTCTTCCAATTCATGAATATGGAATATCTTTCCATTAACCTGTGTCCTCTTCAATTTCTTTCAGCAATGTCCTTGTATTTTATATTTTTGGTGTATTGTAAATTGTATTTTTTACTTAATTTCTCTTTTGGATAGCTAGTTGTTGGTGTATAGAAACAATTGATTTTGGTATATTGATTTTGCATTCTGCCACTTTACTGTAATAGTTTATTTCTAACAGGTTTTTTTTGTTTTGTTTTTTTTTGTTTTTTGGTACAGTCTTTAGGGTTTTCTACATATAAATCATGCTGCCTGAAAATAGAGTAAATTTTACGTTTTTTTCTTTCTGATTTGATTGCCTTTTATTTTTGTGGCCTAACGCTCTAACTAAGAGTTCCAGTACTATGTTGAATAACAGTGGTGAGAGTTGGCATACTTGTCTTGTTACTTAGTGATCTTTGAGGAAAATTTTTATTGTTTCACCATAGAGTATCATGTTGGCCCGGTGCTTGCAATATTATGGTCTTTATTATGTTGAGGTATGTTCCTTCTATACCCAGCTTGTTGAGAGTTTTTTTTCCCTTAATTAAGAATGGATGTTGACTGTTTTGTCAATTTTTTTTTTTTTTGCTTCTATTGAGATGATAATAGTTTATGCTTCATTTTTTAATGTGTATTATATTGACTGCTTTGTAGATGTTGAACCAATATCACACATCTGGAATAAATCCTACATGATCATGTTATATGATCACGTTTTTTTGTTGTTTGTTTGTTTTTTTGCTTATATTTTGTTGAGAGTTTTTGCATCTATGTTCATCAGGGATGTTGATCTGAAATTTTCTTTTCTTGTAGTGTCCTTGTCTAGCTTTGGTATCAGGGTAATTCTGGCTTCATGAAATAATTTTGGAAGCATACCCTCCTTATCTATTTATTTATTTATTTATTTACTTATGTTTTTGGTACACTTTGAGAAGGACCGGTATTAGTTCTGCTTTAAATGTTTGGTAGAATTCACCAGTGAAATCATCTGTTTTTTTATTTTGTTTATGGGGAGGTTTTTAATTACTGATTCAATATATTCACTAGTAATTGGTCTATTAAAATTTTCCACTTCTTTATGATTTACTCTTCATTTCACTGATCTTTTACTTTCACTGGTCTTTTCCATTTCTCTTTTAGTCTCTATTTAGTTTATTTCCAGTCTGTTCTTTGTTATTTCCTTGCCTTTTCTAATTCTGGGCTTAGTTTCACTGATCTTTTCCATTTCCCTTTTAGTCTCCATTTAATTTATATCCAGTGTGATTTCTGTTATTTCCTTGCTTATTCTAACTGTGGGCTTAGTTTGTTCTTCTTTTTTTAGGTAGTTGAGTTGTAAAGTTATGTTGTTTATTTGTGATCTTTCTTACCTCTTAACGTAGGCATTTATTGCTATAAATTTCCCATTTAGAACTCCTTTTCTACATCTTGTAAGTAATCATTGGACTTACACTACACATTAGACCAGATGTAACTAGCATAAATATACAGTATATTTCCTCCAACAGCAGAATGATACACATTCTTCTCAAGCACACTTGAAACACACTCAGATCATATGTTAGGCCACAAATCAGGTCTTAATAAATTTAAGATAAATAATGTATCAAGCATCCACTATGATATGCAACTAGAAATTACACAAAATAAAACTGGAAAATACACAAATATGTGGAGATTAAGCAACATGCTCCTGAATAACCAATGGCGAAAAGAAGAAATCAAAAGAAAAACCAAAAACTATCTTAATTTTCATTTCTTATTCATTTCTACCCATTTTGGAAATCTCTAGATATTATAGCAGCAAAATAACTATCTTTTCTTCCCCTGTATCTTTTTGTGACAAAGTGAAATCCATTTCCTCAACTCTGAGCTGCAAAACAAAATTTTTTTAGCAACAGAAAGAACATTATGAATGACTGTTAGCTCCATAGCATAACTAAATAAATTATATCATACAAGCTCTGCAAATTTTCGTGAACTTGCCACCCTGTGCTTACACTGGCAGCACTGTACAAACAGCTCTGTAAAGTTCCATAACCTTGGTATATCAGTTTCTTACAGATTGTTCGTGTTGATGTGTGGCGGTGTTTTGCTGAGTGACGTTCATTATTGTTGTTGTGTGTTTTGGTGTGCTGTCGCGAGAATGTCTGAGCTTGAATTAGAGCAATAAGCAAACATCAAATTTCTTGTTAAACTTGGCAAGAGTGGAAATAAAATCAGGGACATGTTAGTCTGAGTTTATAGGGATAAGGCCATGAAGAAAACAGCAGTATGTGAATGGATTAAACATTTTTCTGAGGGGAGAGAACACGTCACTAATAAAGAGAGATCAAGGAGGCCAGTAAGGAGCAGAACTGATGAAAACATTGCAAAAAATTGTCAAATTATGCATCAAAATCATCAGCTGACTGTGAGAAGCATAGCAGACAAAGTAAACATCGACAGAGAAACAGGAAAATCTTAACTGAAAATCTTTGCATGAGAAAGGTGTGCGCAAAAATGGTCCCGAAGGAACTAACGGATGAACAAACTAAGGGAGGTTTTAGCAAGTAACCAAATTACAATGTTGGAACACCCTTCCTACTCACCTGATCCAGTCCTCAATGACTTCTTTCTTTACCCAGTGATAAAGGAAATATTGAAAGGAAGACATTTTGACGGCATTCAGGACATCAAGGGTAATATGACAACAGCTCTGATGACCATTCCAGAAAAAAAGTTCCAAAATTGCTTTGAAGGGTGGACTAGGCACTGGCATCAGTGCACAGCTTCCCAAGGGGAATATTTCGAAGGTGACTGTAGTGATGTTCAGCAATGAGGTATGTAGCACTTTGTCTAGGATGAGTTCACAAACTTAATTGTCTGACCTCATATACATGTTAAAAGATGCAAAGTAGTTTAAGACTTGCTTTCTGTCTTCATGAGAATTAGAAACGTCATAAACACGATGATGGTAAAATACAAATCTTACGTAGAAATTTACAGATAAATTTATTAATTTCTTCCACAATACTCCTAATTAAAAAAAAAAAAAAATCCCCGACCCTTAACTCATGGATTCTAATTTTGTGGTAAAGTGAGGCAGTCCATTCTATATTTTGAATATTTCTGATTGTCAGGAAGTTGTTACCTGACTGAAATTGTACCTGGTGGATTTTGTCAATTTTTCAAGTTTCCTCTAGCAGTCTTCTTCTAAATATCATCCACTCTTTCAACTGTATTTTAAATCTCTTTCTGCTTTTTCTTCTCTACACGTAGATATGCTTGAAAATTTTGTTATAATACATTTCCCTCCAAGAATTCTTCTATTTGTCTCTTCCTTTCACAGCAAAAGTGAGCTAAATTGCTCTATATTTTCTTGAGTATGAGTGTGTTTTTACCTACACATACAAAGCTCTATGCTCACCACTTAAAGACATGCAAAGGGAATAACAAACAATGGGAAGAAACAAAGTAGGTGAAAATAATTAATAATAATACCAGGCAGTGATTTGGGTCAAATATATTATAGCAATGTGTGTTATATATATTTAAAGGAGAGAGAGAACCTTGTGTAGGGAAGCAGGAAGATATTTATATATGAAATGCAGTTTACAGAGATACAATCTTAAAGGTGGAATAGAAATGTGATGATGAAAAAGGTAGAATTAAACCGTAAGTGAGAAAGAGAGAGAATTTGGTGTAGGGGGCCATGACAAAAAATAGTTCAAGTGTTTTTTTTTTGTTTGTTTGTTTGCTTTTTTTAATAGTTCAAGTTTAAAAGTTAAGATACTGATGTGGAAGGCATTATTTTGGACATATATACTATTTCTCAAATTACAAAGCCAATATTTGTATGACTTAACCAGGTTTTTGGTGAGCTTTAAATTGGTTAATTACCGTACCCTAACACAAAAAGTTAGTTTGCCAATAATTGTGAGAATTCTTATTCCCCTTTCATCCCATTTCATCTATATATATCTAGATAGATCTAGATCTAGATTTTGATATATATCTATATCCATATCTATATAGATATATAATAGATAGATAGATATCTAGATAGATACATATCTATATATATCTATATCTATATCTATAGCTATATCTATCTATCTATCTGTGCTATTCTGACATGGAGAGCTACAAATGATATTTCTTTCTCCTACTTCATATGTTACAGCAGTGAAGTAGTTAGGATGAGTGAAATAGATACTATGTACAATGTATTTTAATTATTAATCAAATCTGACCCTATCATAATATGAAATTATATATTTAACAATGCAACTGTGTAAAAGACCCTAAACATTCTACTGTATAATTTTATTCTAAAAATTTACTTTTAATATTTCTGAAATATCATTATGAAAGTAATTAATATGCAGACTTCATTTTAATTTCTTATGAAATATGTATGCAATGCTATCATGAATATCTTGCAACTAATTTGAAGGTAATTATTAAATTTATTATTCATTATGCATTAATTATTAAAAGACTTAATAGATATGCAAATGGAAAAATATTTTTGAAACAGAAAAAGCGTGTGAAAATTGCAAAATTCAGTTCAACATGAACATAATAGCCTCTAGTAAATAAAGCTTTTGATGGTGAGGGGAGGGAAATGATCAGTTACTACTAAGCAAGATATAATTAAAATAGTAAAGAGTTGATAACAATTGTGCTAGAAAAAACATTTTAAACCTATGAATGACTTAAAAATTCTACTAAATATTGGTTGATTTTTGGTATTTTTAAGTATTTCATTCTTTTGAAATAAAATTATGTTGATAAATAAAAAAAATTGACAACTGGATGAGTTAGCAAATATGTGGAACTGGAAATCTCATAAACTGATGATGGGAGTATAAAATAGTACCACATTGAAGAATTGTTTAGCTGTTTTTATAATATTAACTGTACATGTAAAATGTGATTTAGCAATTCCACTCCAGAAGACGAAATAGTATATGTCCCTATGAAGTCTTGTATAGTAAAGGTCCTTACATTGTGATATATATTAGGCACTTGTATATACAAGTACCAAACCGGAAACAATCCAAACGTCCATTAACAGGTGGATAAAAAAAACACAGTGTGATAAAAATATTCTGCCCTGTTTTGGTTTGTAGTTACAGGAAGGTATAGTTACTGCCTTATGACAGAGGACACAAGTTCCGTGCATTTTATGTTATATAAATTATACCTCAAATAAAATTTAAAATTAAAAAGCTTCTTAATATAACTTCAAATCAAGTTTCACACTAAAATAAATGCTTATTTCTATAACTGAAATATTTTTAAGATTAAACATTTCTGAAATTTTGTTTATAAAGTTATTCTTTAAAAACGCAAAACTATTAAATTGGAAAATATTGTTGTCAAATAAGAAATTTGTTTTAAACAAGACCAGTGAAGTTCAATGAATTATTAAAAGGAAAATACTGAAATGCAGAGCTCTATTTTAATGTTTCACTTGTATGTTAGATTTTACTAGTAAAATGGTGAAATTATAAGCTTGTTCTGTAATTTTTCTCTTTATTAAAATGTAGTTAGCCTTTGATAAGCCAAATAACTTATTTGCCATGAAGTGGATTTCATTTATTAATGTGACTACTTCAGAAAATGTGAATTGTGGTATAATATAAATAATACTTGAAGAAAAATGAAACAAACACAAATATAAATATAGATAGCTGTTATTGCCCAATTAACTTAGTTCACTTCTGAAAGAAAGATTCATTGCTCTTTTATTCAGTCATCCTTTTAGAGTAGATATACTATTGTATCATTTATTATATATAAAGTAAATACAAAATAAATTTTTTATTAAATTTTACTGTACAGAGAGTTATGGGAGTCTACAGAAAGGCAAGTTTGAATTTTCAACTAGGGGATTAAGATATAGAAGGAAGACTATGTAACTCTTCACTAACCCTTGGTCAAACATGATACTATAGAATTTATATTTTCCTATTTTAATATGGAAGTAAATTAGATAAGCAAATTAAGTCTCTTGCCTTTTGTTCTTATGTAAGTCAATAAAACAATCCTTCTATATATAGTACATGAATTATAAATACCTGAATGAGAAAATTAACATCATGTTTACCATATTTCTCTGAGAAATATCTTTTGGTTTAAAAAGTTTGAGCTTTCAATTTCAGGTTCTCTTAAAAATAAAGGAAGTATCTACTGAAGATACCTTAATAAAATAATGAAGGTGTGATTGGATTTTACCACAGATCAACATTTTTTTTATTTCCCCAAAGAAGATGATGAATGCAGTCACAACACTTGTCTCTTTCAAAGTCATAAAGTTTGGCATTCCTTGTTCAATTCTCCTTCTGTTTATCATCCTTCTCCCCAAAGGAGAGCAAGTTAGTTATGCAATTTCAACAGGCCTTAGGCTTTCATGGTGATAATTAATAATCATACTTACATGGCACTTAGTTTGTGCCAGTACTAATCCCTTTAAAAATATTAAATGATTTATTCTTCCAACATTCTGAGGCATGTTATTATTATCAGACATTTTTAATAACTCATGCAAGGTCACTTTTTTAATGATGGACACAGGCTTCTAACCTAGGCTGACAGGCTCATGCTCCACACTCAGTCTCTATTTCTCTATTGTGATGTACAAGGAAGGCAGTGCATGTAATAAGTGAATTTGATTTGGCATCAACTTAATAAAGAGTTATGGAATATAATACTTTTTTCCTTAACTCTGCTGTTTTTGTCGTACAGTCAAAACACATAACAATGTTTTGGTCAATAATAGACCACATATATATGGTGTTCCAATAGATTAAAATAGAGCTGAAAAATTCTGATTGCCTAGTAATGTTGTAGCCGTCAGAATGTCGTAATAGTGCAGTACATTACTCGTATTTGTGGTGATGCTAATGTAGAGAGACCTACTCATAAGAGTCCCGCATATAAAATTATGTACAGTACATATTACCTGAGGGTTTGTCATATATAGACTTTATGATGTTGAGGTAGGTTTCAATAAAGAAAGTTTAAAAAGAAAAACAATGATTTTCTTTTTAAAATAGAAAAAGGCTTGTATAATAAGGGTATAAAAATTTTTTTACAGCTCTAAACTTGGTTGAGTTTTAAACTGTTATTACAAAGAGTCAAAGAGTTTTTTTTTAAAAAAAAGGTTTATAAATTGTAAAAGTTATAGTAAGCTAAGGTTGATTTATTATTGAAGAAAATATATATAATTTTAATAAATTTCCTGCAGACTACGTATATATAAAGTCTGTAGTAATGTACAGTAATGTCCTAGGCCTTCACATTCCCTCATCCCCCACTTACTGACTCAGCCTAAACAACTTCCAGTCATGCAAGGTTCATTCATGGTAAGTGCCATGAATGTGTACCATTTTTTGTTGTTGTTTTATACTGTATTTTTACTGCGTAGGTTCTATGTTTAGATATGTTCAGATGCAAAGTTATTTATCATTGTCTTACAATAGCCTACAGTATTCAGTATAGTAACATGAGTTACACGCTGTACAGACTTGTAGCCTAAGAGCTGTACGCTATACTACATAGCCTAAGTGCGTAGTAGGCTATGCCATCTAGGTTTCTACCTCTATGAAGGTCGTACAATGACAATATCGCCAAAAGACATATTTCTCAGAATGTACCCCCATTGTTAAATGACACATGTTTAATATCATTTTTAAATATAACGTATTTTGCCATGTATAATGTGTTCCCGTGTATAATGCGCACCCACATTTTTTGCTCAAACTTTCAGGGAAAAAAATCTTTCATTTTAATTTTCTAATTCAAATTTTTATTTGTTTACATTAAGGTACTTGTTTTTTGTATTATAAAGGGATTTTAGCATTTATTTTTTAGCATATTATGGTAAAAGAAATTGTATGTAACAAAAAATTACAAAATTCAAGAACAGATACAAGGTACAAGAAATTGTTTGTACAGGTAATTATGTTACGATATTTATGCATCATAGAAAGCCAAGAACTCTTCGTAGATGCTAGTTCATCCTAATTAAACAGAACGGACTATCATATTCCAGGGTATTATTTTGTATACAGATATCATTTTTGATTTCTAGAGTTACACTTTAACTCATAAGCATAAATAAAATAATTAAAAACATTTATATAGATACAGAATTAGTACTACCCAGGTAAAATTACATCCTTATTTTTCCCTCACATATTTGGACAAAAAAGGGCGCATTACACGTTGCAAAATATGGTAATCAGTTAGACTTGATCCAGAACAGCAGTCATTAGTTCTAAAATATATCCTTTTTTAGACCACTCTCATTGTTCACTACTTCTCTGGATATCCCATTATGGGCTCATTTTCCCAGGCTCCATGCTGTCCATTCTTGCTTTTTAGGGTCCCTATGGTTGAACATGGTTAAGAAAAGTTTTTACTTTTCTAGTATTAGTATTGATATTTGTTCTTTTTTGTTTAAGATTTGGAGATTTGTTGTCAAGAAAGAGTTCTCTAGCTTGTAAGAACCCAGAGAAAAAGTGTTATCATCTGGTTTAGAACATTTTTTCCAGCACCTAGTACATAATATTCCCTCAGTAAATGATGGAACATAAATCTATAAATAAATAACTGCATGAATCAATTAATTAGTTAAATGGTCTGTTTAACTGAGGCTCAATGCTTTTACCATAATGATTGGCTGGCGTCAACTAGCTGATTATTGGTCATCTTAAAAATCAGTGAACTATTTCCTTAAACATATTTGTTTGCGATCATACCATCTGTCATATTCTGCTATTTCATAGATCATAAAAAAAAATTCCACAGAATTTAACCCCCCCCCCCGAAAAACTAATAGCTAGAAAAACTTGGATAAGTTTCACGCATAGAGATTATTTTGTGCAGTCTTTTGTAAAATATTTATTGAGAATTACTTGATTATAACAAACTATGATGAATATTTAAAGTGCACAATTTGATCAATATTTATACATTCACACTCCATGCAATGACCCTCACAATCAAGATTATGCAGGTTTTTTGATAATTTATAAAAATATTAATGAATACCTATCTCAATTCTCAATACCTATCTCAATAGCTCACTGGACAACAACACTTTTACTATTCTACACTGAGGCAGTGCACATCTATTCCTGCTCTTCATTACCTGCATTAAAGTTATTTCCTATCTGTGACAAATGTGTGTGTGTGGTGGGGGGCCGGGCAAAAGGGGCATAAGGTTACATAGCACATACATTTATACCATGCATCAGAAGTTTGGTCAAGGATAACTTCTTTCTTTAGAAAATTTTTCTTACATTTTAATGTAATATTACATTGGTTTACGATATACATTATTTTTATTTTTATCTTCCTGCCTGAGATACATATGTAGAAACTCTAATGACAGTAATTCTTTTGGTCCATTTTGGAATATTTTAATGTTTGGGTTTCAGAAGGAAATTGTCCATCCACACTGAGAACCAGTTAAAACAAAATTTAACACTTTTTATTCGAAAGTAGAATATTTCATTAAACTTCCTTCCAAATGATAAGTGTATGGCCACTACATTCTGGCTGTTTCTTTATATTAAAATTATCACTTATATGCAAAAAATCCTGCATCTTATAATAAAAACAAAATAATCATAAAATTTGACTAATTTCTATACAACTGAAACAACTATATTAGAGAACATTTTCCTGAGTTTTGTGTCACAAATAATAAATAAAAGAAATAAGGAATATATTTAAATATATAAAGCAGGTAATTTAACACGTCTTTTATCTATTACTCTAAGGAACTCAAATGTATTAGGTATTCCCTGAAGGGTGGATAAATTTAATATGATTAAATTATAATGGAAAAACTTAAAAAATATATTCTACACAGAAGCTGACACCATAGAAAATGTCCAAACGGAGATATAGTATGAAAAACATTCTTCTTATGTATCTGACCTGGTTTAAAGTGGTTTTCAACAATCTTCTTTGCTGTTTTCCCTATCCTTATTGACAATACATAAAAATAAACAGCAGTTTTAGTTCTTGATATTTCATCTGTCTGTTTCTTATTGTCAGCATATTATCTTAATTCTTTCTTTGTAAATTTTTCTTATTATTTTCTGAAGCCAATTGTGATAGGAGACAACCTTTTGGATTGAGGTGGGGAAAAGACTAACTGGAATACAGAGAAAGCTTTCATGTGGCTAATCTGAGAGAATGAGAGTATGAGAAGAGGAAATAAAGACAGGACATCTAAATGTGATTGTGACAGTCATATTTAAGGTTATCCTGGTTGATATAGTGTATTTAAACCAAAACAAAGGTTTTTCTTTGTTCAACACATTTATCATAAACAGCTTTGAGGAAGTTTGTTTATAAATGCAGTATCTTAAAGTTTTGTTTCATTTAAATATATTAGGATAATAAAGAATTTAATTTAAGAGAGAAATTACATAGGGCTATTAGGAAGCCATATTAAAGTATAAACTGAGTATGAAATAAATAAATAAGGGCTTTATTTTTAATATGAGAAGGATTCTAGGTAGTTTATGTTTTATCACATCAAGAAACAGGATTCTAAACTAAGTCATTTAAATGAAAATATTTTTATTTGCATTTCTCTGATGATTAATGATGTTGAGCATTTTTTCATATATCTATTGACCATCTGTATGTTTTCTTTGGAAAAATGTCTATTCAGGTCCTCTACCCATTTTTTAACTGGATTGTTTGTTTTTTTGTTATTGAGTTGTCTGAGTTCCTTATATATTTTGGATATTAGCCCCTTATTGGAGGAGTTGTTTGCAAAAATCTTCTCCCATCCATTTGGTTGCCTCTTTATTTTGTTGATTTTTTCTTTTGCTGTGCAGAAGCTTTTTGATTTGATACAATCCCATTAATTTATTTTAGCTTTTACTTCTTCCCTTGCCCTTGAAGTCACATTAATTAAATCCTCTTTGAACCCTAGGTCAGTAAGTTTAGTATCTATGTTTTCTTCTATGCAGTTTATTGATTCAGGTCTTATGTTTAGGTCCTTGATCCACTTTGAGTTAATTTTGGTATATGGTGACAGATAGCAGTCTAATTTCATTTGTTTGCACGTGGCTTTCCAATTCTTCCAGCACCACTTATTAAAGAGGCTGTCTTTTCTCCATTGTATGTTTTTTTGGCTTCCTTGTCGAAAATTATCTGTCCATATTTATGTGGGTTTATTTCTGGATTCTCAATTCTATTCCATTGGTCTGCACGTCTCTTTTTCTGCCAATGCCATGCTGTTTTTATTATTGTTGCCCTGCAGTACAAGGTGAAGTCAGGGAGTGTGATACCTCCAGCATTGTTCTTTTTTCTTAGGATTGCTTTGGCTATTCGGGGTCTTTTGTGGTTTCATACAAATCTGATGATTTTTCGTTCTATTTCTTTAAAAAATGTTATTGGGATTTTGAGTCATCAGAGAAATATAGATAAAAAACACAATGAGATATCACCTCACACCAGTTAGAATGGCTATAATCAGCAAGACAAATCATAATAAGTGTTGGAGAGTCTGTGGAGAAAAAGGAACCCTCATACACTGTTGGTTGGAATGCAGACTGGTGCAGCCACTATGGAAGGCAGTGTGGAGGTGCCTCAAAAAATTATGAATAGAATTACCATATGACCCACAAATCTCTCTCCTGAGTATCTACCCAAAGATTTGAAAACATTTATCCATAAAGATGTATGTGCTCCAGTGTTCATTGCAGCTTTATTTACAGTGGCCAACATATGGAAACAACCAAAGTGTCATTCGATAGATGATTGGGTAAAGAAGATGTAGTATATATACACAATGGAATACTATTGTGCCATAAGAAAAGATGAAATAATGTCATTTGTGACAACATTGATGGATCTTGACATTATTATGCTAAGCAAAATAAGTCAGGAAAAGTCGAGAATCAAATGATTTTGCTGATATATGATATATAAAAAGAAAACAACAAAAGGACAAGACAAACAAATGAATAAACAAAAACTTATAGACACAGACAATAGTTTAGTGGTTACCAGAGGGTAAATGGGACGGCGAGTGGTAGATGAGGGTAAAGGGGATCAAATATAGGGTGATGGAAGGAGAACTGAGTCTGGGTGGTGAACATACAATGTGACATATAGATGATGTATTATAGAAATTTACACATGAAACCTATGTAACTTTACTAACCATAGTCAACCCACTAAACTTTAGTTAAAACAATTTTTAAATTAATACTTGTAAAGTTTTATGTATAAATAGATTTTATTCTTATTGTATGACTATGCCCTGCATTCATAGTAGATTATGTAAAGTGAGGTAAAATTGGAAAACATGTTGTAATAAGTTATGACTATGATAGAAGGAATCTACAAAGATGTTAAATGAATATGGGTCACGAATGCAGAGATATGATGTGGTTGCTCTCATTTTTGTAATGATGATATAGCAACTGCAGCAACAATGATAATAGTAATAAAATGCTAATTATTATTTATGAATCACTATGTGCTGGAAAAATTTTTGTTTCAAGTATAGTAACTCTTTTTATTCCAGTTTATTGAGATATAACCAACATATAATATTGCATTAGTTTAAGATGAATAACTCAATGATTTTATATATGTATGTACATATACATATATGTGTACATATACATATATATGTATATATATTTATATATTTTATATATATCATATATATTATAATATATACACACATATGAGGTCTGCGAACTTGTTTTCAATGATGTTGCTAACATTTTTTGATATCAGAGGGATTATTCATTATGAATTTGTACCAACTGGACAAACAGTTAACCAAGTTTACTATTTGGAAGTGCTGAAAAGGCTGCATGAAAGTTAGATGAAAATGACCTGAACTTTTTGCCAACAATTCATGGCTCTTGCATCACGACAATGCATCAGCTCACACTGTCTGAGGATGAGTTTTAGCCAGTAAACAAATAACTGTGTTGCAACACTCTCCCTACTCACCTGATCTGGCCACTAATGACTTCTTTCTTTACCCAAAGCTAAAGGAAAAATTGAAAGAAAGACATTTTGATGACATTCAGGACATTAAGCGTAATATGACGACAGCTCTGATGGCCATTCCCGAAAAAGAGTTCCAAAATGGCTTTGAAGGATGGACTAGGCGCTGGCATCAGTGCATAGCTTCCCAAGGGGAGTACATTGAAGGTGACCATAGTGATATTTAGCAATGAGGTATGTAGCACTTTTTCTTGAAGAGTTTGCAAACTTAATTGTCTGACCTCGTATGTTATTTACATGATTATTGACATATATTGTTTTATTGCTAAACTTGATTCTAGATATATTCCATAATCAGGAACCTACTGGACTCCAAAGAAAATGGCAGATAGCAACCTAGCTCCTAAGCACTCCTTCCATTTGGTGAACAGGTCTGCTCTATTTCTTCCATGGCTCCCCCACCCTTCATCCTCCAAACTGGACCTGTTCAGTAGGGTCCTTGAGAACGTCTTCGACCTATTTCCTGTACCTTTTCCTGTATCATAAAATACATACTGTATTTTGTCATGTGTTAATTCCTGGATCTACTGTGAATTGTAGAAGTCTAATTTTTATTCATCAGCTATTGTTCAGAGTTTGTGGTGTGAGGCTAGGTTCTCGCCTATGTTCAGAGTAAATAAAATGCTCTACTTGAATGAGCTGTGCCCTTACACTCCTTTTTTTCCTGGAGATCAACAATCAAGTATTGATTAGAGCACTGTTGTCCACAGATTCTTCCTCTAGAAGTATCTGCATAAAAAGCTTCACTTCTTACTTACCTACATAGCTGACATTGCCTGTGCATTACTTTGCAGCTCTATAATTCTCTTTAATAAAAGTGCTGTCTTCTATGATCTCTAACAAAATCATTTTTTTTTCTTAAATCTGAATAAAGTTGTTTTAATGACTTTTGCAGAAAGAGTCAATCTCTCACTGGGATCTGGACTAAAACTTACTCCTCTAATTTTAATGTACAGTTATACATTAAAAGTATATAAAATTATATTTTTATTAAAAGTAGGTAACACAGTATGTTTGTTTAAAATGAAATGGAATTCTCTTGAATCCTGTATGGATTTCTTTTGTGGTATTTTTATTTATTGTTTCTGACAATAACACCATCACTATATAAAAAAGACTATTCAAATAAATGCGGAAATCTTAGAGTAGTAGCATGACAAAATTATTGAAGAACTTCCTATATGTTTCCTGTTCGTAAAATAGTATGTAATAACTAACTTCTTTTGTTATTTACTAAGTAATCATAGTTTTAGAGAATCAGAAACAAACATACAAATAAATAAACCAGTGATAAGACAAACATTAAATGAAGTGGAATACATTTTGGAGCATAACATTAATAGATCACATTAGCTGTATACTTATTATCTGTTGGGTTCAATTATAAATCCTTTATAGGAGTTGTCTCATTTAACTCTTAGAATAACTACATAAAATAGATATTGCTGATACCTCCATTTTATAAATGAAGTAACTGAGGCGTTAAGAAGGAAGTAACTTGCCCAACTCTGCATGTCTAGTAAGTGATGAGGGTAATATCAGAATGCAAAGGATTTAATTCCAAAGCCCAGGCTTTTAATTACTACATAATATGTTTTTTTTCACTATAAAGTCATTATATTGAGGATGTTTGAAATTTGGAGACAGTCTAAAAACATTGTTCTTTTACCATAAGTGTTAAATGATCTGTGTTTCATAGGTGTGGATGATACAATTGTGTCACAACCAATATGTAGGTCATAGCACTACTGTATCATTTTGTTGTCCTTGCTTATGTCTTGTTTTTCAGTGTTTCAAGATTAGATGTATAACATAATATAGATACTCCCATTCCATCATGTGTAATCCAATTATCCTATAGCTAGTCAGTGAAATGAAACTAATTTGAGACTACTCCTCCTAATTAGCAGTTTTGTCCTGATGCCATGCACAGCAAGTGATGTTGCCATTGATTCTAAACTACAAATATAGAAAACTGTGATTATCTCCCAAGTCATAATATATATTTAACATACATAGGTAAATGAACTATGAGTTAACCATGCTATGTTGAGTTTGTTTCTGTGATTCAGCTCTGATTATGAGCATCCCTAGGATGTCTGAGTTGCCCCACTCCCAGTAATTCTGCTCACTAAAAATCTCCGCTAAAGTTTTTCAAGAATTCTTATAAGTATTCAAAGGCACCTAAGGAGTAAGAAGGCTGCCTCAGCTAGATTTACAAGGTCTGTCAAATAAGGTCGCGAACACATCCTAGAGAAAGGGCTACATACCTCATTGCTGAACAGCACTACGGTTATCTCCCCCTGGGAAGCTATACACTGACACCAGTGCCTAGTCCACCCTTCAAAGCAATTTTGGAACTCTTTTTCTGGAATGGCCATCAGAGATGTCGTCATATTACCCTTGATGTCCTGAATGTCATCAAAATGTCTTCCTTTCGATATTTCTTTTATCTTCTGATAAAGAAAGAAGTCATTGGGGCCCAGATCAGGTGAGTTGAAAGGGTGTTTCAATACAGTTATTTGTTTACTGGCTAAAAACTCCCTTGTAGACAGTGCCATGTGAACTGGTGCATTGTCGTGATGCAAGGGCCAAGAATTGTTGGTGAAAAGTTCAGGTTGTTTTCATCTAACTTTTTCATGCAGCTTTTTCAGCACTTCCAAATAATAAACTTGGTTAACTGTTTGTCCAGTTGGTACAAATTCATAATGAATAATCCCTCTGATGTCACTGCAACAAGTTTGTGAACTTAATTGTCCGACCGTGTGTGTGTGTGTGTGTGTGTGTGTGTGTGTGTGTGTTATTATTATTTTTTTCTATCTCACTCTTAGGAAATGAAGGAAAGTAAGCCACAGGGCTACACTTTTGATGTAGGATTTCTCCATATGTAGCATCTAAACCATACTGTAGCACATTGTTATTTGTAAAAGGAGAGAAAGAATCATCTATATCTCTGTTTCTAAATTAAATTTGCAATATCAGATAATATTTTGAAAAATGCATCTTCCTTTTGATTCACTTAGAAAATTCTAATTCAACAGGACAAGGGATCATCCATGGACTGTACATGCTTTCAAGACATCCATTACCTGCAGCTCTGTATCTAAATTATTGAGTTCACCGTCTTCTTTTGCAGATGGAGGACAAGCTGAGTTACAACATCAAATTTATTTTCCAGGCCGAAGGAGCCAATCAAATATTTCTTCGTTACATATCTGTAGTGAAATGATTGTGATTTTATGGTGCAAAATGGGTAATTTCCTTCTTTATTTTCTCTATTTGTTCATTCCAGGAAATCCCTTTGAATAGGCATATGCACTTTTTCAAATATACCTTCAGTTGAGATGCTTACTATATTCAGAATTAGCTATGTCTTAAATACACTAATTTTTTAGAACACTGGCCTTGAAAAATAAATGCATATACTATAAAAATCTATCCTTTGATGAGTTGGAAAATGGAATTAATTAAATTTGCCAAAAAGATTTTTTTGTGAATTTATGTATTAATGGTCAGAGACATATTTTCTCTACAAAATGACAAGATTATAATTTTAGTTCTACTTCTCAGAGCTTTCTATTTGTATCAGGGTAACTTTTGGCTAACATCCCTAGTGTTGGAAAGGTGGCCTTTGACTTCTATTGAGCTACTTTTACATACTTTTGACAGAACAATAGGGATACATTATGTGGCTTTTCTTTCCCAGCTCATTAGTAGAGGGTCAAGCACATAGAAAGTATCTGCCTTAAAAAGACTCAATGACTAACTAGCTTAACCAATATGTGAGTTGATTTTTCTAGTCATTATAAGTAAGTTGTGTATTGTGGATAAGAAATGGTGCTCTGAGAAAAGTAAAATTTCAGAATAAAACTTTCAGGCAAGCAATGATGTTTCTAAAGACAAATAATACCTCATTTACAAGAAATACTCACTATTTCCTGGAACAGAGTGGATAATTTGCAACCATGTCATGTCTACTGTTTAGATTCTTATTTGAGTAATTTGTTTGGGCCTAGTAGATTTGTTATTGAGTGATGCTTGTGGACTAAAAGTTACTAGTTGCTCAAAATGATAAAAAAGTACTATCACATAGCTAAATGCTGTACCAGAATGTTATATTTACAATTAAAATTGATCTACTCTGGAAAGTCTAAGGTAGTAAGTGGGCTGTGACAGTTACATTAAAAAAAAAAAAAAAAAGAATGAAATCTTGCCATTTGCAACAACATGGATGGACCTACAGTATTACACTAAATGAAATAAGACAGAGGAAACAAATATTGTATGGTTTCACTTAAAAGTAGAATCTACAAATAGTAAATGAATAAATAAAATGAAACAAAAACAGACTCTTAGAAACAGAGACCAAAGTGATGGTAACCAGAGGTGAGGGGGTGGGGGATGAAAGAATAAGGTGAAAGGGAATATAGTCAATAACATTGTGATAAGTTTGCATGGTGACAAATGATTAGCAGAATTAGTGCAGTGATCGTATTGTAAGGTATGAAAAATGTTGAGTCACTATATTGTACACCTGAATCTAACTAATATAATATTGTATACCACCTATTCTTAAATTAAAAAAAAAAAAAAAAGCACCATCAAAAGTTTAAGCCAATATGTTACTGCTTATTACTGGGTCAGTAATAAAATTTTTTCCTTTTCCTTAAGAAGTATTTTGATCATGATTAATCTCTGACACTGCCCTTTTGCACTTTTCGGTATAGTATCAAAGATAGGTTGCCTGTGACCCTAATATACATGTCGATTATCATATTAGAGTATTCATCCATCTCACCTCTTAGAACACACAACCATACATCTTAGCATGTGAAAAGGTTCACAATCCCCTGACTGTACCTATTGTTTTCATGCCTTTGTTCTTTTTGAAAAGCAATAACCATCCACCTCTACTCGTTAAAACATAATTCACCATTTACAATTACCTCAAATAACATTGATAGCCATAAAAAATCTGATGTTTTATTGAATCAAACTTCTTCATTTTATAACAGTTTGTAAAATGAAATTATTATATAACTAATCATATTTTATTCACAATATATGATTTAAATGTCTTTTATATTAAACAGTAAACTCCTCATACCTCAACGGCATGAGAATTTCATATTTAATACCCCAGTATTGAATAGAGTACTTTATACAAAAAAGGTTTTTAAATAGGTTTTGAAATGAGTTTGAGAATTAAAGAAAGTTATACAGGGGTTCGTTTTCTAAAATAAAGAAAATAGGAATAATTCATAAAAATGTAAAAATGTCAATGAAAAATTTCCAGTTACCGAATCTCTACAGATATAGAGGTATTTAAAACACATAAAATTATGAAAAAAGTGTTCCATTCTGTTATTTACTAATAAATAACTATCTTCTCTAACCCTTTGCCTTGAAATGAGAGGGAATACTTTATGGTCTGCTATTCCTTTCATCACTAACATTTAGGTATGTAGGCTCTCTTTAAGTCAAGTTGATGCAAATTGCTAGGTATTTCACACTTTCTATTTAATGAATGATGTGTCAATCACTATTGCTACATAGCAAATTACCCCAAAACTGAATTATTTTAAATAATCTTTTATTTTACCCATAATTTTGCGGGCTAAAGATTTAGGAAGGTCTTGATTGGCTAATTCTTACTTGGCTCTCATGAGGCTAAGTCAGTGGTTACCTGGATAGCCACTTGAAGCTGTGGTCATTTGAAGGCTCAGCTTGGCTGGTGATCTAAGATGCTCACTCATATGGCCATCTGTCCATTGGGAGTTTAGCAGGTCTGTTTACTCAATTACCTAAATATGGTATCTCCAGCATGTGAGTCTCAGAATAGTAGAATTTCTGACATGCCAAATAAATGCTCCGGCAAAAAAAAAAAAAAAAGCTGCCTCGCCTATTATGGCATAACTTTGGAAGTCTTGTAGCTTCATGTCTGTCATATTCTTCTTGTTGCAAGCCAGACACATGCTTGCCAAGATTCAAGGGAAAGAAATTAAAATCCAGGTCTTCATGAAGCAGTGAACGTTTCTTGAAGAATGTGTGGGATGAAAATACTGTTACATCCCTTTTATGGGAAATAAAACTGGCCACATTTGATAAACACTGAATTTGAGTTTTATTAAACTCAAATAAAATATTAAATTAAAATGTATGAATCAATTTTAACTTATCAAAATATAGTACTGAAAATTTTAGTGATGATTTCCTCACTAAAATAATAAAAAATTCTATGACACATAGTTCATGTCCCTGACAAGTTCCCAAATATTGACAAGACTTTTATAATAAATATCAGATGTAAGTTAATGGTTTTTACCATGAAGAACAAGGGAAAGTCGTGTGCATTTATTTTCAAAGTTGTTATCAGAGATACCTTGATATATTTATATGGAAGGGAGAGAGAAAATGCAACATAGTTTATCTCACTTATTAGTTTTGTTCCATATTGGTATATGGAGAAAGGGATGCTAACTTATTTCAGGGAGAGGTTTGTGAATATTCCTGAAGGGGAATAAAAAGTCAATCCAGAGTTACTCTTCTTATTATCACAAAACTCATATACTGTTTAAAAAGAATAATTATTCTATAAATCAACCTTGTTTCTATATTAACTATATTAACCAATATTATATATTTTTTAGTATTTATTTCAAAGTACATTGTACTCATTTCTCCTTGCCTTTAACTCTAATATAGTTTATTCACTTCCTATTTTCAATCTTTATTTATAAACATGTGATATATAAATAATTGCTCATATTTGATGTATGTATCTTGAAGTTTTGGTCATATGCATATACCCATGATACTATCACCAAACCAAGGTCCCAAGCATATACATCATCTCTAAAAATTTCCTTCTATCAAACCAACTTTCTGCTAAGGGTTAATATCCATAATACATAAGAATCTCCTATAACTCAATAACAAAAAAATACAAATAGCCAGATTAAAAAACAAACTTGTCTTTTCAGAAGAATTTGAGTATCTTTTTCTATATTAATCATTTCAATTTGTTTGGTTTGAGTATGTACTCCCATGTTTGCCCATTTTAATATTTGATTTTGTTTGCTTTCTTAAAAATAGTAGCAAGCTTTGAATAGCATATTTGTCACATGCTTTGCAATATATTTGATGATAAATAATGCATCAATAGTTTCAGCTTGTACACACTCGAGAGATGAAAAGAAGTATTGATTTACTTTTTTAAAAAATATGTTTCCTTAATAAATTTCATGAACTATAACGCATTATCAGTATTATTTCTGTATACAAATTTTTAAAATCTAGCATAGACTAGATAATATAGGCAAAGCCAATTGATAGCTTATAGTGATGAGGTATTTGATAGTGAATGTTTAGAAAAGTAGGTAAACTCATATATTCCTATAGTTTTTATAGCTGCAACTTTTAAAAATAATCTAGTTGTAGATGTTAAAGTAAAAATTATGCATATCCTTTGTAAAAACTGTAGTTTTTAGAACTTAATAGACATCAAAAATAAACTGTTACATATATGTACAATGATATTTTATACAACATTTTTGCATCAAATATCCTGGGGAAAAACAGCTACACATATTGAACCGTAGAAAGATTAGGCTATGGTTTGTCCATACTATGGAATATATGTTGTCGAAAACTGGAATGAGTTAGGGCTCTGAGACTTGACCTGGAAAGATGTCCATGCTATATTTTCCATATGATAAAGCAATCATAGTGGTTTTTGTAAATTATAAACAGGGACACAACATTGTTTATGTATGTGTATAGAAAAAAATCATGAACAAAATATGAACTAAACTATTAGTTTTTCATACCTCTTGAAAAAGGAGTTGAAGTGGAACTTATAACAATGGGTATGAAATGCCTTTGTCGATCTACAAAAAAAAGACTTGCAAAGTTTTAAAGTTAAGAGAGATGCCTGAGCTTAGCTATGATTTATTTGGAATCATCTGTTGACTAGCCCGTTCAGAATACTCAAAAGAACTTTCATAATTGCCATCTGCTTTTTGTTACTTGTATTAAAGATCTTTCAACTTTTAAAAGAAGTAACACTGCATTTCAGTATATATGTATATATAAAAGGACAGTCTAAATCATCTGGTGACATTTCCTCCCTCTCCTCAGTAAACTCTTAACGCTAAGTAAGCTGCTTACCAATGAAAGACATATATTTACAACTAGAGGAATATTTTAGGCAACACAGCTATTAACTTATTTTCAGGGAGTGTTTAAATCTTATGGGTTTATGGGATTTGTTATCGATATATGAAAACTGTCGTGCAGGGTATCAGGCAGGGTCTCAGTTCCCGCTCCCCACACAAGAATGCAGGACATGGTGAGGCCTAAAGGGAACACCCATGGAATCATAGGTAGGGGAGTCATACCACTATATTCTCACTGGCAGCTGGGTTGGAGACTCAGGAGGCAGGAGCCACACTATCCGCAACCTGCTGTCCACTTCTCTTTGCCAACCAACCTCACTTGCTAGCTGCAATCGCCCTGCTAATTGCAATCTGCTCTTGCTAGCTTAGCCACCATCTTCTTCCTAGCCCCCCATTTGCTGCCAGCGAAGCCATGGCAGTTATATTAGTGGCCAATGGCTCACTGTTTACAACTGACAGCCAACTAGCCACAGCTGATGGCCATCCAATCACAGTTGATGGCCATTTACTACGTGAGCCAGCACCTTTCCATGTGAGGGCGAGAGCCTGGAAACTGCACTCCTGGCTCTGTCCCCACAAAAACTCAAGTCCTTTTCTCTCTATCTAAGAATTTCTTCTTTGTCCAGGTCAAACTCAGACAGGTATACAGAAATGGCCACTCATTAGTTCCCATGGTATTTTGTCGTCCTACAGAGGGAAACTTGGCACACGGTTACAATGTGCATACTCTTGTAATTTGACATATCTCCTAACTGAAAGCTTGCTCAGACCCTGTGTGACAAGAGCAAGTCAGTCCACCGACTCTCAGGGCTTATTCTAGCAAGCCGAGGAAATCTCTCTATAATAGGAACAGGGTAGTTGTCAGCTCTTGAGCAGCTTAACTTGGTAAGCTCACCTGTTTCTCTTAAATATCACAATCTACTTGGGAAGAGACACATGTTTTGTGTATCAGTACAGCAGCATTTTCTCTACAACATCCTATCTTTTTTTCTAATTTACTAAGTGGCATCCCAAGAGAAAAAAAGTTAATCATATTATTCTACCATTAATTGTTGAATCATCACAAGTTCAAACATTGTGTAGACAAAAACAATATGCTAGATACATGCTGTACTTCTGTACAAAAGAAATATAAATTATTTTTCTTGCTCTGAAGAAACTTGAATTATTTAATAAGAATCATGATAGGAAAGAATATTAATAGGCAACAACAGATAATTGCCAACTAGGGCTTATAAACAAGATCTATAAAAAGGAAGGTACTACAGGAAAAAGTAGACTTGGATTCCAACCAAATGAAGAGCGTAGATAGAGGGAAGAAAAGAAACCTTGTATAAGGATTGAAAAATGAATTAATGCTCTAAGAAAATAAGATCACTTCTAACTTCTTTAAACACAGATTAAACAATATGCTGTCCATACTAAGATTCCTTTGAAAATGAAAGAAGATGCTAAGCAGTTAAAATAGTATGTTTTACATTGTTTTATTGTACAAAATTTATTGTATTGTATAACCTTGAACTTAGTATTAATAAAAAAGCTTATAGTATATTTGAAATTCTTTTCAAAAATAAAATTCCTTGAAAAACAAACAATTAAAAAGTATATGTAAATTCAAGTAAAACATTTGAATAGCTGGTATCGTAAGTTAAAAAAGATTGAATGTCAATATTTTATGGGAAGTTACAGAAAACATCACATAAACCTGGCATTTAATCTAGGCCATTCTACTTAACAGATAAATTATGACTTTGTACAAGTTATATAGAGGACATAACCTCAATTTTGTATTCTGTAAAATTGCTATAAATTATCCAAATTATAGGAGTAATGTAAGTATTAAATGAGCTAGCTTATTTAAAGTAAGTAACATTAATATATGTTCTCAATAAATGTTATTTCTGTTTCCTCTTTATCCTACCTAGCACTATGCATTTGCCCAATTTTACTGGATAATATTTTAATAAAGTAATCCTTTATAAAAGCATAAAGCATGGACAAATCAACAAAACTAATATAAATATAATTAATATAATTTTCTGCATAGTTGCAGAAAAGCAAAACTATTAATGTAAAGATAAGATAGCCATAATAAAATCTACTTTTCTAGGGTATGCGGCTTTCAGAGAAGAATTACTATTTTCTACCTATGACCTTGAGCTAGGGACAAAACAAAAATGAGCATATCATGCAGCTCAGTACTGTTTGAGATTTAGTGCATAGAGAACTAATCCATCTGTTTATGGTTCCTTTTTCTGTCCCTAGATAACACTTAGTTAAAAGACACAGGCTTCAACCTTCAAGATAAATTATCCTTTCAATACTTAATGGTTGTAAGTGATAAAATCCAAGAGCAAATCAGTGTGTGCATTAAAACTGGTGACATCTATGCCTTTGGCTTGCTGACTGATTATCAAGATATTTAAAGGTTAAATGGTTATTTATACATTCATACATAGATGGAGTTCATGAATATAGTTGTCATTGTTCTCAACATTTGAGTACCATATATGAATAAGTGAGGCAGAAGAATGTTTCAAGTAAGACATAAAAATGAATAAATGCACAAGACTCAAAGAATTTGATGTCCACATTCAGTTCAATGCAGTGCTGATATAAACAAAACCAGAAAAATGTGGAGAGGGGCAACTATCTAACAGAACATGTTTTCTCTATAAACACCACTCTGGGAGAAGTCCCCAAGGCAACATCAGTGAATGTGCTTTGGAATTTTTTTTTTCTAAAAAAGTAATTCAAACTGATGTTCTAAGTAATTTAATCATCTGCCGTTTATTTCAATACCACAATAAAATCTTCACCCTTTAAGACTTCTACAATTGTTCTCAGAACCTATGTGTTGGGACTGTTTTAGGTTATATGGTAATAATTTGGTGTCTGTGAGAGCATATTATTAATAACGAGGATGGCGATAGGCAAAGTAAAAATAATTATTTCTTTTCCTCCTCCTCCCCTGCCCCTTCTACCTCCTTGCCTTCCTCTTCCCCCACCCCCACCTTTTCCCCTCCTTCTTCTTCACTACTATCCCTACACAGGCTGGCTTGAGTCTTCTATTCCTGCTAATGAAGTCAACAAACAAATTTGCAAGGAGCTTACATAGCCAGGTGGTGAGATTTCTATAATACATTTCATAAACTTTGTTTTATGCCCATAGGAATCGATTGTTAGGCATTTTCTGAATAAATTTTACGTGTGTGTGTGTGTGTGTGTGTGTGTGTGTGTGTGTGTATGTGTGTGTTCAACTTGAATACAAAAATTACTCACACAAAAATACTCAGAATGGTGTCCAGGAAAATTGTGGCTAGCAATATCTGCATCTCTTACACATTCTCAAAAAGCAATGCAGATCCTCCATAAGAACTCATACAACTCAAAACCCTCATACTCAAGAGCATGGAGAAAACAAGAAAACTACAAACAATCAAAATACATGTAAGTTTAAAAAAATTACAAATAGATAAGCCAAATCTTAGTGTCGTTATTTCTCACACTCCCTGGTCACACCTCTGTATAAAGCAGCACTACCCAGGGAAACTTCTCAGAAGAGAAAAGAGGACAAGAAGATTGATTTAAAATCACTGCCACAAAGAAAAATTCCAGCATTAGTATGAAAATTCTGGAAAAAAAAGAAAAGTTTTTCAGAGAACTGAATGCAGGGGAGGGAAGTAAAAGTGGGCATATTTTGTCATGGTAAGCTTTGATAGGCATCATGGCTGGGAAAGAAAAAGGTACAAGAAAAGGAGAGACATCTGCTTGAATATTCAGTGGTGATGGGAATGGGAGACAAAAGTAGGAAATTTTGGATTTTACAGAAAAAAAAGAGGGCAATCTCCCCACAAATACCAGAGCTGACATGCTCTGTCCTCCAAAAGCCAAAACAAGCATGGAAAAGAAAATTACAATGAATGATTTAATATTTGTATTACATAGTGTTCTCCAGACAAATAGAACTAATAGGATATAGATAGATAGATAGATAGATAGATAGATAGATAGATAGATAGATAGATGATAGGTAGATAGATAAGATTTGTTATGAGAATTGCCTTATACTATATGGAAGCTGACATATGCCATGGAGATATGCAAGCTGGAGAATCAGAAAAATGTACTATAAGTCAGTCTGAATCTGAAGGCATGAGAACCAGGGGAAACCCTGGTGTAATTCTTAATCCAAAGCCAAAGACATAAGAAAGTGGGGCATTGACTGGGTATGTCCCAGAGTACAAATGCCTGAGAACCAGGAGCTCTGATACAGTAGAAGATGGATGTCCAACTCATGAAGAGATAGAATTTACAATTCTTATACCTTCTTATTATTTTTGGACCCTCAACAGATTGGATGATGACTCTCTGTATTTAAGAGGATGAATGTTCTTTACTCAGTTTGCTGAGTCAACTGTTAATCTCTACTCGAAACACCAACAAAAATCCACCCAGAAATAGCTTTTTACCAGCTATCTGTCCATCTCTTAGTCCACTGGAGTTGACACATAAAATTAACTATTACAATATTAATTTAGTATCCTATAGAAATTTTTAGCAAGCAGTATTTAACACTTTAAGAAAATAATACACCATGAACAATTGGTATTTATTCCAGTAAGGCGAGCTTGGTTCAATATTTGGAAATCAGTTAAGATGACATACCATTAATGTATCAAAAAAGAAAAATCATATGATTATCTCTAAAGATAATGAAAAAGTCTTTAAGGAAATTAAATAATTATTCCTTCTAAAAATATAGTAAAATGATGCAAATTAATACATACTTCCTCAACATAATAAAAACAAATTATTTATAAAACCAGTATTGTACTTAACAGGGAAATAGTGGTATTTACACTAAGAACAGACACAAATTAAAGATGCTATCTGAGACTCCTAGTTTTTAACACCATGTTAGAAATATAGTCCAATCCAATAAGAAACAATAAATACATTTGTGCTCTGAATTGTATTACAGTAAGTATAACTCTCTATTTGTATATGATAGGATAGTATACCTGGAAAGCTCAAACAATCAGTAACAAATTTGACTCAAAAATAAAATAATTTACTAATTAGCAGAATAACATTAACATTCAGAAATCAAATGCCTTCTTAATCATAAATAAAAAAATGTTCAAAGACATAATAGTAGAGAAAACTCTATTTACTATAGCAATGCCAAATGTTAGAAAACTTAGAAATATACTTAAAAAGAAACATTTAAACTATTTACATATATATATATATATATATACACATATGAAGATACATATATATATATATATATATGTATCTTTAAAATACTTCTGAAAGACACAAATTAGACTTGACCGAAAGGAACGGAATGTATTATTCTTTAATAGAATGATTTGATATCAAAAGCTGACTCTTCTCTCTAAGTAATTTTATGGATTTAACACAATCCTGGTAAATGTTCCTACAAAATTTTATAGATGTAAACAAGCTGATTATAATTTTGTAAGAATAAATAGTATAACTAGAAACATGGGAGCAAGACTTAAACAATATTAAATATTCTCTAAAGTTATACTATTTTAAAAAGTGCAGTGCTGTTGCATAAACAAATAGTTTTTGGAATAGAATAGAAAGTCCAAAAATAGATCTGAGATGTTAAGGGGCATCCAGTATATTATAAAGATTACAACACAAAGGAAACCATCAGTAAAACAAAAAAGTCAACATACTGAATGGGAGAAGATATTTGCAAATGATATATCTGGTAAGAGATTGATATACAAAACACATAAAAAAACAAACAAACAAACAAACAAAAAACTTATACAACGCAACACCAAAAATCAATCCAATTAAAAAATGGTCAGAGGACATGAATAGATATTTCTCCAGAGTACAAACAGATGGCTAACAGACACATGAAAACATGCTCAACATCATTAATCATTAGGGAAATGCAAATCAAAACCACAATGAGATGTCACCGCCTACATGTCAGAATGACTATTATCAATAAATCAACAAACAAATATTGGAGAGCATGTGGAGGAAAGGGAACCCTCATATACTGTTGGTGGGACTGCAAATTCATATAGCCACTGTGGAAAATAGTATGGAGGTCCCTCAAAAAAATTAAAAATAGAACTACCATATAACCCAGCAATTTCACTTCTGGGTATTTATCCAGAGAAATCCAAAACACTAATTTGAAAAGATACAGGCACCCTATGTTAATCGCAGCATTATTTACAGTGGCCAAGATATGGAAGCAACCAAAGTGCTCACTGATAAATGAATAAAGAAGAAGTGGTACATATATAAAATGGAATATTACTCAGCCATAAAATATAATGAAATCTTGTTATTTGTGACAACATGGATAGACCTAGAGGGTATTATACTAAGTGAAATAAGTCAAACAAAGAACGACAAAAAACATATGATTTCACTTATATGTGGAACCTAAAGCACAAAATAAATGAACAAACAAAACAGAAGCAAATTCATAGAGTTGGGAACAAACTGATGGTCACCAAATGGTAGGGGGTTGGGGGGATGGGTGAAAAGTTGAAGGGATTAAGAAGCACAAATTGCCAGTTATAAACAAAGACATGGGGATGTAAAGTACAGCATAGGGAATATATGAGTATTCAATAATACTATAATAACTGTGTATGATACAGCTGGGAACTAGACTTATGGGGTGATCACTTTGTGAGGTATATAAATATCTAATAACTATGATGAATACCTGAAACTAATATAATATATGTGAACTGCAATTGGAAAACACATTAATTAAAAAATAAAGAAAAAGATGACATGAAATTTTTACGGCATAGACTAACATTTTAATAAATGGTATTGAGATAACTGCATAGTCAGTTGCGAAAAGATAAGATACAGTACAATACACAAGAATAAACTCAAAATATTATACAGCTCTAACAAAACAAACGGCACAAGTAGAAGAAGGAAACAGATGAAGTTTCACGCATTCTGGGTGTAGGGAAAGACGTTATATGACTTAAAATCCAGACAGAATAAAAAATATATTCAAATGCATTTAAAACTTTTACATAATAAAAATAAAGTTATTTTAACACCATAAGATAATTCCAAAGATAACTGACAATAGTAAAAGATATTTGCAACAAAAATCATAGGTTAAAACCTCGTATCTTTAATACATAAACGACTTTTTTAAAATTTAGGGTAAAAGATCAAAACCAGTCAAATAACAGACAAAGCAAAATTATATTAGGGTCATTTAATTATTTTAAAAAGTTTAACTTTGCTAAGAATGAGAGAAATAAAAAATTGGAACAACAAAGAACTGTCATTTATCACTTATTAAATTGGCAAAATTTGCCAAGACCTAACAACAAACACTGTTGGCAAGGCTGTGAAGAAATAGGCTGATGGAAAATCAAAATGGTACAACACATACAGAAATGGGTGTGAACAGGATAAAAGAGATTGATGGGGGTGGCATTTCTCTCAGTATATATTTATGTAATTTTGACTTTTGGAACCATGTGATTATCAATCTTTTGTACACTGTATAAGTATTTACATTCTTATCCTAGTTCATTTAAAAATAAAATGAACTAGGATAAGAATGTAAATACTAATACAGTACACACACACACACACACACATACACACACACACACACACACACACACAAGAGTAACAGAAGCACACTAAAGGGGAAAAAGGCCTAACTGTTAAATGATTCTTTTGTAAATCCTCAGGCTAAAGACAATAAAGACTATAGACAAATATAGAAGTCTAGTGAGAAATTTGTTTTCACAGTGTTATGGGATAGCAAAATCAGGAAATTAATTTCTGTGTATTTCAGAAACGAACAATTAAATCAATAAATATAGAAAGAGTGTTCAGACAAGAATCAATAGCCTGAGAGACTTTCAGGTACAGTTTCTCAGAATCATTCTTATTCACACATGATGTACATGGAATATGAACCACTACAATTTGTCTGAGGCATCTTGGTTTTAGAAGAGCTTCCCAGTCGGATCTTTTATGTCCTTCTAGTTCAGCTAGTAAGCCAAGCTGTGTAACTGGTTGTAGGTGATCAATATACAAACTGGCCTGAGGATAGCAAGAAAGTTTCAAACTTTAAATAGCCCATTATAAATCATTAGTTAGCACTCTCACCCTTCTCTTGGCCAAAAGTCAGTTCCAACCTTCCAGGCATCCCTGGAGATATGTGTTGAACTGCCTAGTTCAGCTAAAAGTACCTTCCACAAAAAAAAAAAAAAAAAAAAAAAAAAAAAAAAAAAAATATATATATATATATATATATATATATATATATATATATATATATATATATATGGAATGGTAGAGTTAGAAATAACACCATTTAACAACTATCATAATAATTTAATCAGACAAAATCATGAGTGGGATTTAACCTCATGGGTAAAAGTTTAATGAAAAGCAGGATATTTACATATTATCAAAGTAATCCCTCCCCTAATTATGGTTTCTTTTCTTTTTTTTTTTTTTTTTTCATTTTGTTATGTCTTGTGTTTTTTTTTTACAAGGAGGAACTCATAAGTTTACAGAGGATTAATCTATGTGAAATAACCTTAGGCAAACCATCAAAGTTAACTTCACCAGTAATGGACAAGCTGACAGCATGTACCCCTTTATCAGTCACTGAGAAGGACATAGCATCACTTCTGTGATAATGCTGTCAAAAATGCATCACTTGAATGGTATCATTAGCAGGCACAAGTTGAAACTAAATTGAAGGACATTCTGCAAAATAACTGGTCTAGGTTTTTTTTGGTTTGTTATGTCAAGTTCATGAAAGCTAAAGAAAGGATAAATGAACTCTTACAGATTAAAGGAAATTCAAGAAATATAGCAAATAAATAGACATGATCTGAACTGGAACCAGAACTGGGAAAACAAAAATAGCTAATAAGTACATTAATGGAAAAATTGATGAAATTTGAATGTATACAATTGATTTAATAAAACTGTATCAATATTCTAATTAACAATTTTGATAATTGTACCATGGTTACAGAGTCTTGTGAAATGTACTTTGAAACATTTAAGGGAAAATGTGAAATGTCAGCACCCCAATAAAAAATGTCTCAATTTTTACATATTTGAGATACACGCATGTTGACCCATATAACTGAATTAAAACAGAGTACTATGTGTGCTTTCAAGTACTCACTTCTGAGTCAAATACAAACAACAGTAAAAACATCTAAGAGAGCTAAATAAATGACACTTAGTATGACTTTTCAATTTAATCACACAGGATAGACAATCTGGAAGAAATGAATAAATTCCTAGAAGCATACAATCTTTTAAGGCTGAATCAAGAAGACACAAAAAATCTAAACAGACCCATTATAGCTAACAAAATCGAATCAGTTGTTAACAAGCTCCCAACAAACAAAAGTCCTGCACCAGATGGCTTTACAGGTGAATTTTATAAAACATTCAAAACAGAATTAAAACTTATTCTTCTCAAACTATTCTAGAAAATTCAAGAGAAGGCTTGCAAGGTCATTTTACAAGGCCACATTTACCCAGATTCCAAAACCAGACAAAGACATTACAAAAAAGAAAACTATAGTTTGATATCCCTGATAAGCATAGATGCAAAAATCCTCAACAAAATCTTAACAAATATAATTCAACAATACATTAACATGATCATATACCACAATCAAGTGGGATTCATTCCTGGTATACAAAGTGATTCAATAGCCACAAATCAAATAAAGGGATGCACCACATAAAAATAAATAAATAAATAAATAAATAAATAAATAAATAAATAAATAAAAATCACATGGTCATGTCAATAGATGCAGAAAAGCATTTGACAAAATCCAGCATCCATTTATGATAAAAACTCACAGCAAAGTGGAACATATCTCAACATAGTAAAGGCCATATACATGTATGACAAACCCACAGCTAATAGCATACGAAATGGTAGAAAACTACAAGCATCTTCTTAAGAAGAGAAACAAGACAAGGATGCCCTTTCACCACTTTTATTGAACTTAGTTCTGGAAGTCCTAGCCAAAGCAATCATACAAGAAAAATAAATAAATAGATAAACAAATAAATAAATCTAAATAGGAAAGGAAGAAGTAAAACTGTCACTATTTGCAGATGACATAACACTATATATAAAGAACCCAAAATATTCCACCAAAAGCTATTAGAACTGATAAATGAATGTAGTAAAGCAGCAGGATACAAAATTAATATCCAGAAATTAGTTGCATTTTCATACACCAATAATGAACTCTCAGAAAAATAAATTAAGAAAACAATCCCGTTTACAATTGCATCAAAAAAAAAAAATAAAATACTTAGGAATAAATTTAACCAAGGAAGAAAAAAAAAATCCCTGTACTAAGAAAATTATAAGACATTGAAGAGAGAAATTAAAGAACATTTAAATAAATGGAAACATATAGCATACTCATGGACAGGAAGAATTAATATAGACAAAATGTCCAAATACCAAAAGCAATCTATAGATTCAATGCAATCCCTATCAAAATACCAATGGCATTTTTCCTAGAACTAGAACAAATAATTCTAAAATTTATATGGAATATAAAATAACCCAAATAGCCATAGCAATCCTAAGAAAGAAGAAGAAAGCTAGAGGTATCACACTACCTGATATCAAATTATACTACCAGGCTATTGTAATCAAAATGGCATGATATTGGCATAAAAAGAGACAAATAGATCAATGGAACAGAATAGAGAGCCTGGAAATAAATCCATGGCTATATGGTTATTTAATCTATGACAAAGGAAACAAGAATTTACATTAAGGTAAATACAGTTTATTCGATAAATGGTGCTGGAAAAATTGGACAGATGCATGCAAAAAATAGATAGATAGATAGATAGATAGATAGATAGATAGATAGATAGATAGATAGATAGATAGATAGACAGACAGACAGACAGATAAACTGGACCACCTTCTTATGCCACATACATGAATAAACTCAAAATTGATTACAGACTTAAATGTAAGACACAAAAACATAAAACTCTTAGAAGTAAATATGGGATGTAAATTCTCAGACATTACTCTTAGTAATATTTTTACTGATATATCTTCTTGGGAAAGGGAAACAAAATAAAAAAATAAAAAAATGGAACTACATCAAACTAAAAAGTTTTTTCATAGCAATGGAAATCACCAACAAAACAAAAATACATCCTCTGAATGGGAGAAGGTATTTGTCAGTGACACATGTGATAAAGGGTTAATATCCAAAAATGTATAAAAACTCATACACCTTGACACCAAAAGAAACAAACAATCCAATTTAAAAATGGGTAGAGGATCTACACAGACATTTCTCCAAAGAGGACATACAGATGGCCAAGAGACATATGAAAAGATGCTCAACATCACTAATCAGAGAAATGCAAACAAAAATCATAAAGAGATATCACCTCAATCCTGTCAGAATGGCTATCATTAATAAATCAACAAACAACAAGCATTGGCAAGGATGTAGAGAGAAGGGAACCCTCATGCTTTGTTGGTAGGACTGAAAATTTGTGCAGCCACTATGGAAAACAGTATGGAGGTTCCTCAAAAAATTAAAAGTAGAAGTGCCTTATGATCCAGCAATTCTACTCCTGGGTATTTACCCAAAGGAATCCAAAACACTAATTTGAAAATACATATGAACCTCTATGTTTTGAAGTGTTATTCACAATAGTCAAGGTATGGAAACAACCGAAACGCCCATCAATAGATGATTGGATAAAGAAATTGTGGGATTTCAGGTACAGCATAGGGAGTATAATCAATAGTATTGTATGTAATAACCACGTACAGTGTCAGATGGGTAGTACATTTCTGGGCTTATCGCTTTGTGAGATGTGTCAATTTCTAATCACTGCATTGCTTTCTACACATAAAACTAGTTAAAAAAATTAAAATAAAATAAGGATAGGTAGAGAGATAGTAAGTCCACTAAGTGTACCGCAAAATGACTAGATTAAACTTTCTGCCTCCAGAGTAAAAGTTCAAAATAAAAATAAATAAATAAACATACAAATAAACAAATGACTATGGTTCTCATCTTTTAAAGAGGAATGGAACATACAGGAAATCGCATTATTCAATGTAGACCGATTGATTTAATAAATGTTAAATTGCTAGCACAAATCGTTCATGATGTTGGTTAATTTTACGGTTTTTAAAATAAAACATATTACATAAAATGTATTTGCTAGGAACCATTATTGATAAAGTACTCCAAATTCCTTTTAACATGAACTATTTTAAAACCCCATTTTAGAAAATAAGAAAATAAGTCTTAGAGATTTTAAATACATTGTCAGAGATCACTCAGCCAACAATAACAAAACCAGGGCACAAACTTCTATTTGTCTGATTCTTGTATTAGTGCTCTTAATCACTGATTTGTATTTTCTTATTTCCAGTAAAAATCTTAAAGTTCATAAAATGTGAAATGTGGTGGAAACGATGCTGTGATTGGTACAGACTTAGATGTTAAGAGACCTGGCAGCTTCCACTATGTTTCGAGAAACCTGTTGCTATCCTGCAACAGAACACAGGCTAACTACTGAATGGAAGAAGACCATAGAGCCAGGCAGTCAAATAAAGACTTTAAGGACCTTCCAATTCAACTAAGCAAAGTAATTAATAAAGTCAAGTGAAAAAAAAAAGTGAAAAATAAATTATTGAGGCTACCTAAAAGCGGTAGATTAATCTATTTTACTAATCAAGTGGTATTTGTACTCCCATTTCCAATTTTCCAAAATAGGAATTTTAGTTGGATTAAGTAGTATAATACATCACACCGTCTTTAGAGAAGTGGCATTTTGATGTTTGCCCTTTTCGTACTCGAACAACAGGAGATCACACCTAGCCCTCCTAATCCAGAGTATACCCTACCTTTTTCTTCCTCTTCTGCAACTTTTGTCTAGTTTTTTAATGTCACGCAAACTATTGTCTCCTCTACTAACTGAAACAACAAACAAACATGCAAACAACAAGAAAAAATGTCCATGCATTTGAATGTGGTTTGACAACTGATATTTTTGAGGGGGCAGGGAGAGTTTGCATGTGGAGATACTAGTAGTATCTCCCCTCCCCACTTAGGATTTTAGAAATATATGATAAACCAGCTGGATAAATACCATATTATGTCTTCCCTTTCAATCTAAACACTATTTTCAACATGTTTTTATAAGTGCAACATTTTTAAAATAAGGGAGAAGATCTGAGAAATCCATGTCTATCTGTTCCTGCTCAAGGAGCAGTAAGCCAAAAAAAACAAAACAAAACAAAAAAAACCCTTTTAAATATAATACTTTAGATAGGGAATTACAAAGTAGTCTTTATACTGCATATTTTTTGGATTTTTATTTTGAGGGAAGTGCACCTGTGTATTGAGGCTGGTGCAGATTAGATGTATAGGGAATTAAAAGACTGGTTTTGTCCATTTGTATGCATATGGGGGAGTAAAACCTACATTTTATAGGAAATGATGTATTTTTATTTATTTTTCTTAAGTTGCTTATACATAGAATTTTTCTAAAAATTATAACACATTGACCATAAACTTCTGATCTCTTAATTTATAGAAAGAAATTAGATAAATAAGCATGTATTGGATAATCACTCAGATATAAATATTTGTGTTCCTTATGAATCAAACTAATATGTTACACATTTTATACTTGCATTATTAAACTAGCAATAATAGCTTCAAGATAACTAAAAAAATATAATTTGCTGAAAGATTTATATTTTCCTTGAATAATCAGAAATGAGATGATTTTTAAGATTAGGATCAGGGAGTAATTATTCTTTTTTGTTTTTCTTATATATCTATATCTGTAATATTTTACTGCTTTTAAATAAGTGATTTCTCCCTTAATTTTTAGCTGTGCAATTAAAATATAATAAAATATATTAGGGACGGTGTTTTATTTTCTTCTTTGAAAACTTGAGTTAATATTATAACATCTACTTTTTATTGGGAATTTAGGTAATTTTGTGCATTTTAGGAATTTAATTAAAGCAATATTTCCCAGTATTAACAGAAATTATAATAATTTGGGGTGATTTAGGTACTACTTGATAGCTCAGATCTACTCATAAGAGAGTGCTTTGAAATAGTCACAAAACAACATGTCTTATAACATATAATAGTTAATAATATAACATAATTTTTCAGTCCTCCTCAGTCATAGGATAGGTATGATCTGAGTAAAATGCATCTTATTAGAACTTTCTAAATGATGCTCATAATTTTCCTTATTTTTAAGTTTGTTTAAATTAAAACTTGTCCCATATACTTAGCCAATTTGGAGATGTTCAGTGAATATAAAAAAATACTTCCTAACAAATAATGTGAATGTAAGGATTTTCATGGACAATATTATTTAATCAGAGAATATAACAAAACTATTGAGGAATATAATTAAAACCTAAGTTGTTTTTACGTAGTGTCTAATTATTCAAAAAGAGAAACATTCTGAAATCATATGTTATTTTAGAGAAAATATTCTAATACTCCATCCAATGGAAGTTGCATTGGATTTTATTACAGAATTACTGTGCTACTTGGAAAAAAATTGAATTGGCTTTGAATGACCTGAATTTAGTATGTAGGAATGATGAAATGTGAAGCCACGAGAAGTGATTACTTCAAAATGAACTGAAATGACTCAGATAGGAAGGAGAGAAAGTATAAACTCTTTCTTTTCCAGTTTTATAAAGATATAACTTGACATATAACATTGGGTAAGTTTAAGGTATACAACATATTGATTTGATATGCATATACCACAATATGATTACCACCACAGAATTAGTTAATACCTCCATCATGTCACATAATTACAATTTCTTTTCAGCGGTGAGAACTTTTAAGATATACTCTCTTAGCCATGGAAAAGTGTAAATTCTAATAAGGTTGCTTTACAAGATAAGTATAGAAGCAATGTTTATTGTTTTTAAAAGCAATAAAGATTGGCATATTCATAAAAACCACAGCGTAATTTTAAATACTGATTGTAGTGATTGAATTATGAAAATACTTGAAAAGTGATATTAACTTTATTGTAAAGTCTTATGTGATTTTTAAAAAGTCTAAACTAGTGACATGAACCATTTACTAAACAATGTTTCTATCCATTATTTGTTTTAAGAAAAAATGTAGAAATGATTTATTAACCATACATTTTTAAACTTTACATGTATGTAGTCACACCACACATAGAAATGTGCTGTCTGCAATACTGTAATGTGTGCATTTTTCTAAACTGAGTTATAAATCAATAATATGAGTATGTATATGTATGTGTATATATATACACATACATATAAATACATATATACACATACATATACATATATAAATATATACATATATATACATATATATAAATATATACATATATATATATATATATATATATATATATGACATGTTTTCCAATCATATTTTAACCTACTTTTATTTAAAATATTGTTCAATAACTTCAGCTACTGAATAGCTGGTATGGAATATATCAACCAGCACAGGAAGTTTTATTGACTAGTGCTGATTTTGATTTTTTTGCTGGGCAACTAAGTTTTGAAACTGAGTAATAACTATGATAAAAAATACTAGAAGAGTCATCTTTGTACAAAAATGTGTGCAAATGTATGAGCATTTCACCAGGACACTTATCAAAAGTAGAATTGTGGATTCATAAGAGATTGATATTTAAAAATTTTAATACTAAATACCAGCAGGTTGCCTTTCAAAAAGGTTACACAACAAGAATTATATGGAATTATTCATTTAACCATATCATTTATCATATTTGAGTTTTAAAATATTTTCAATTATTAAATCTAATGGTCACTTCTACTTTGAAAAATGCTTTCCAAATTGAGCTCGTCCAATATACTACTGTCATCTGATTTTCTCCCTACTTATCGATGTGTTCCTTTTTCTCCACAGTGTTCCTTTCTTCTGAAGGTCTTTTAAATAGAGTGTTTTCCTCAAGGTTTTATCCATGGTGCTGTTTTATTACTCTACATACTACACTTTAACGTTAGTCATATAAAATCCCTTTTCCAAATATATTCTGCTACATCTAATTAGATATCCCCTAATAGACAGTCCTTCACTAGAAAGTATGATCCATATTAACAGGGTGAAGACTGTTTTCCCCCCATCTTTTTCCTCAAAGCCTATGAATGTACTTGACACATTGTAGATATACAACATATAGCATATAATGGTTGACTGAATGAATAAACAATGCAAGACAAAAAGCATAATAAGAATAATACTTAAAACCTATATTTGTTCAGAGTTTTATTAAAATATGAATTAATCACCATCCTTTGCCATAATCCTGGCTATATACTGTATATTTACAGTTTAATACTTTAATGTTTTTCCCCTATAGTAAGCATTTTTTCTATTCCTCTCTGTTCGCATCACACCAAATATGCTTGCAATTTTATCATTTCTATATTTTCTAGGCTTGTTTTGTACATATTTCGGGAGTACATATCATTTAGATCAGATAAATAAGGGTGAGGCGAAATTTGACTTTTAACTGAGGCAATCAAATCATTGCCATTGGTGCATAACACGAATTTTATGGTATTTCATATAGTGTGGTGTTAAAAATTGAAAATTTCATATTTATATTATGGAATAGTTGTAGTAACAAAAAACAGGATTCTCCCTTTTACATTTGTATATTTGAACTTAAAAATAATGGAATCTTCTAGGTAGTAAGAGAAGAATTTAGGATAATACACATTCACTTCAAAGAAACATAACGTTAGTAAAGTAAGAAATCCATCTGTAAATACATGTTAATAAAAATGGGTTTAATTAATAAATAAATGAAATATAATTTTATAATTTCTATGTTACCAATAGTGTATCCTTTTATTTACCCATGCTATAGAGAAAAGTTGGAATGTATGCTGAGACCATATGTAATTGTGGTAGGCAGAATGATCCCCAAAAGTTGCCCATGACTTAACCCCTGGAATTCGTAAAAATGTAACATCTGCAAGAGACTTTGCAGATATCATTAAAGTTACAGACCTTACAATAGGAGGATTATACTGGATTGTCCAGGTGGTCCCAATGTAGTTACATGACTTTTAAAAAACAAAGAAATGTAGCAGAGGGAAGTCAGTGAGATATGCAGAAGGCAAAGTCAGAGAGATTCCAAGTGTCAGAAGAATTCAGCATGCCATATGGGCCTTTAGATGCAGGGGCTCGTTTGAAAAAAAAAACTAAAGAGGCCTCAAGGAGCTACAGCAGCCTTCAGCTGACAACTGGTACAGAAACAGGCACCTCCTCCCTACAAGTACCAGAAGATTCTGCTAACAACGTGAGTTTCGGAATGGGTTCATCCCAAAGCCTCCAGTAAGAAAAACTGCCAGCCAATGTCATTATTTTAGCCTAGTGAGACCCATGTTGGGTTTGACTTACAGAACTGCAAAATAATAAATGACTAATTTTTTTTAGCTGTTAATTTTGGTAATTTGTTATTGCATCAATAGAATGCTAACATAGTTACACAAAACCAAAGGCAGAATAAAGCAACCACTTTTTCTTATCCAGTTCAGGAACTAGAAACAGAATGACTTGGAAGGACCAAATAATAAGCAAAGTGTTCAAGACACATTTCTATTATAACCCACTGAATGGAATGATAAAGTAGATCTCAGAGCTATTGTTGGACACAGAGGTGCTTGTTAGTACACATGCTAGGATCAGCGGCAACAACATTGTATTCTAAAATTTTCAGGATTTTTCTCCACAATTTCCAGTAGTTGGTACATCTAGAAAGTCCAATAAGAGCAGTTGCATATTAGCAGGGAACTCTATCGCCAAGGAGGTAAAATCTGAATATGTTAATGCTGTCAAGAAAACACTGAATGTGTGAACTCTTTCAGAATGTGATTGATATAAAGCAAATGTTTTGTATGGTGATGTATTTGTTTATTGATTGTGCAAAATCCTTTATTAAGTATGAAATAGTGCTTATGAAAGATAATTAAATATAAATGTATGGTCATGAAAAGTCAGCAATAAGATGCAAATAAAATATAATTCAAATGATGAAATATGTGATTAGTGAAGTCATCCTTTATGAGGACAGTTATGAAAAGATCATAAGGCATTTATGAGGAATTCAGTTGCTCAATCAACAGAAAGAAATTAAGCACTTATCTCTATAAAGCATTATGCAGAAATCTTGAAGGCTTCAAATTTTATTGCAATTTTAATAAAAAATTATTCCCTTACATTGTTTTGATATATTTCTCAGCATAATATTATGAATCCTAATTCATTGTTCATTAATGTTTGGATTTATCACTATATTTTATATGTTTTGGAGTTTGCAGAAACAAACATGTTACTCAATGTTTATAAAGTCTATATTCTTTACATTGATCATGGTTTCTTTGCTTTAATTGTTTGTTATTAATCATCACCAAAAGCTAGTAGACGCACATATTTTTGGTAATTTAAATAGGCAGTACCTTTCTCTTCTACGATTCATTTCAGGGTACAAAATGATTTCTGAAGTCTTAAAGTAAATAACAACAAATATAAATATAGCATAAAGCTAATAAAGCTATAGCTACAAGTCATTTTAACATAGATTAACCTTCATGTACTTTGAAAATTAAATAAACATCATGACGATCCATCTTAAAACTTAAAACACACTTATCAGAGTAAGTATACCATAAAAATGAGAAAGTGATTAGTAATAAATTGTCAGTAATTAAGAAACATTGGTACATTTTAAATTAGAGAGATCAGGTATCTAAATGCTAGATTAGAATAAAGGTGGGGGGAATGATCAGATTCTCTTGATGCAGTAGATACTGCATATGAAAATTAATTATTATATAGGAGATAGATACAACTTTGATTTTTCCCCTGAAGTAATATATAAAAAATGTATACAATCTTAGGCAAAGCAAAGTCTGGGGAATGGAGGACGAAAGAAGGTAAGGTTGTAGCTGTGATCTACGAGATCGGGGATGATCTGAGTAGGTGTAAAGGAAGAGAGGGTTTTAACACAGTCTGAAGACATGAAGACTGTGGGGTAGGTGTGTGATCTGCTAATATAATGTGCACAATATGTAACATATTATTTGACTGGTGGATTAAGAATAAAGGAGTTGGGTGTCTGAATGTAAATTGAAAAATGGTGCATTTGCATAAATCTGTACCTCTTCAAACCATTATTTTTTCAGTTCCCTTGGTAATATTTAAAAAAAAAAAAGAGAGAGAATATTTATGAGATTTTATATACCTTAGTTAAAACTTTGTTTTTATAGTTGTCTTGGAAAGAATATAAAGCATTCTTTGATGTGACAAATTAAACTGCAAACTCCATTAAATTACTTAATGGCATTAAGTGACAAAAGTAGTTCAACAGAAGCATAAATTCTATATAATACAAAGCTCCCAATTAATAGAGATGTGGAATGGTCTGTATCAATATCTACCTATTGTTACATACTTGAACCCCAAATTAAAATAGTTTAAAAAGAGTTAATGATTAATCACTTTACAGAAGAGAGAACCAGCTGCAGTTCTTTCATAAAATTTATCTAATGGGTTTGTACCTTGCTACAGTTGAAAAACTTTGATCATCATTTACTGATGATTCCTATGGCCCTGAAGTGGCGTTTTATAAAAGATAGTTAATATAGAGGATGACATTCCTCACTGCTGGCACGTGTTCTCAAAGAACCTTCATGGGTACAGATAAATATCATAGTGAATATTAGTCTCTTCTTTTTATCCAGCAGAGATGAATGGCTTTGTCTGTATCCCTTCATTCAGGCATAACACAGAATCACTCCCTGCAGACTGTAGGCATGAGTTGTCTTATCTGTGTTTTTTTAGCTTAGATATTATTTTTCCTTCTGAAGGTCTCATATTTCAAGAAGATAGCATGTAAATTTTTTCCCACAAATCAATATCCTAAACTTATTTATGCAATTTGTTAAAAATAAATTATATTTATAAATATCTAATTTCTAGTCTATTACCAAAGTACTTTTTAAAAGTTCTATTTTATTAGTTGATGTCACTGTGCATTATTTCATTCCATATGCTTGTCTGCTTTTGCTATTTTCCACCATTTTCATTTTGGCCATTCTAGTAGAGTAGTCCCTCATTATCTATGGGGGATACATTCCAAGACCCCCAGCGGATGCCTGAAACCATGAATAGTACTGAACCCTAGATATACTATGTTTTTTGTTGTTGTTGTTTTGTTTTTGGTTTTGTTTTGTTTTTCCCTATACACACACTTTACAGCTTCTTTTTAGCATATCTGAATTTCTAGCATCACTACTCTTGCATACTGGAGCCATTAGCAAGTAAATTAAGGGTTACATGAAAACAAGCACTGAAATACTACAGAAGATGATATGATCACCAAGAAGGCTACTAAGTGACTCAAGGGTGGATAATGTGTACAGCATGGATATGCTAGACAAAGGGATAATTCACGTCCTGGGTGGCATGAGATTTCCTCATACTATTCATAATGGTGCATGATTTAAAACTTATGAATTATTTCTGGAACTTTCCATTTAAAATTTCTAGACCATTGTTGTTGACAGCTGGTAACTGAAACTGTAGAAAGTGAAAGCAAGGATAAAAGGGGACTATCATATGCGTAGTGTAGTTTGTCAGAGTTTTAATTTGCATTCTCTAGATGATTAATAAAACCGAGCACTTTTTCTTCTATTTATCGACAATTTGATAGTCTCTTTTGGTCTTTGGTCTTATCTTTGTCCAAAGATATACGGTTATAAGTATAGATACTATATATTTTTACCTCTACATGTAGTTAAACACTATAAGATAATATGATCATTTATTTTCCATTAGTATTTATGTATATTTAGGCTAACAGTAACCCTCCTGCTTTTTTCTGCATTTTCATCTGGCCATCTTGGATCATTTTCCAACTATACCTACATTACTGACTTTTGGAATATATCTTACACACCTTTATACTGTATTCTGGGTTAGTTATTATTTTTTTCATTCTTATTATCCCTTTCTGCTTTAATTAGGGTATTTCCATTAACCTTACTTCCAACTAACAAATTGCATTTTGTACTGTGGCCAATTTGTTGTTAAATTCACTGAGTTTGTAATTTCAGATATTTTATTTTCAATTCCAGATTCTCATTAGACTCTTTTAAAAACATTCTAGATATTTTTTAACTAACTTAAACATTCTGATTTCTTTGTTGATATACTTCATTTTTTAATGTAGTTTGCACAGCACAGAAGCTTTGTACCTATTTTTTTTTTTTTTTAGCTTCCAACATAGCCTCAGAATTCAGCAAAAAAAATTGTCAAAAAAGAATATAAAAAACTATTTGTGCACTTGAGAGTCTTTAACTCTTATTTCTGTCACTCTAGGTTTGCGCAACCTCTAATAACTTTGAAGGTTTTATTTTCCCCAGCAGCAAATTATTTGTTTGCTGAGCCTCTGTGCTCAGCCCATGGGGGGAAAATGACAAGTGCTCCCAGAAAACAAAACAGAACAAAAACCAAGTGAGTCTACCTGACATTATTTCACTTACTGGTGACTCTTTCATCTCTAAAAATTTAGTACGTATTCTACAAGTGGCTGATGGCTTTAAACATAAGATTTAATAATTGTTTCTATTTATCTAGTGGTCACTGGGAACACAGATCTACTGCTGCCTACATAGTATCCAGAAGAAGTTAGAATCATTTTGATGACTTTTGAAATGATTATATAAAGCTTTAAACTTTTTATCCCCTTACTAGATTATAAGTCCTTGCTTCTATATTTACAAAGAGAATGTGCTTACATACTTAAAGCAAGATGAAAAGTCTGTATTGAAAAATTTGAAAGAAAACAGGTAAGATATTGAGGTTTCAACATTGGTATTTGGCAAAGGCAATAATTCTGATGGAAACACATTTTTTTTAAAATGTTACTCATAACTCATGTGTTTTGATACAATATTATACTGACACAATATCAATTTAAAGGTAAGACTGTCACTATGAGAAGTACATTTTTATTAACTACTGTTTGTAACCCTTTTGTTCGGTCTGGAAATCAGCATTGTCCTAGGAATTATGGAATCCTAATATCCACAACATAAGATTGCCTATAGTTTTTAAAATACCTCAACTAATATATGGTTATAAGTACAGATACTATATGAAACTGGAGTATTCACTTTTTCATACATATCTCATAATTTGAGATGTTATAATACAGATTTATAATTGCACTTTAATTTGCTGTCAGTTCCTCTACAAATATATTCAACTAGCAATACATTATAGCAAGATTCATTCTCTTTGTCTGAGCCTAAAATATCGTACTATATATTATGTCCTTTCAAAATGTTGGCTGAAATAACTCATAATTATAAAAGCTAAATACAAAAAAATATATATTCAATTCATTCCCCACATACTTTAAAGTTCATTTTTACATTTTGTAAGAGTACCAAAAAGATATCAACTTCAAATTGTATTATTTTATTCCTTTGAAAAACACCTAGCATTGTAATATGTATTCTTAGGCTTATTGTTTTAGCAAAGTGTCCTACAAGGTAAAATCATTAAAAGTACTGAATTTTCATTTACAGGACCTAAAAATCAGGAGAATTTTTTGAGATACAAAACTGAACACACTTATTTAAATATTTTCTTTGATATAATGAAAAGTTTGCATATAGCACTTTCAGCATGGTGTCTGGAGAAAAAGCACTATTATGATTGGTTTAGTTAGGATAAAAACTGTTTTTTTCATGACACATTGTTTTTACTTGAAAGAAATATTGATAGGAGAAAACAACAGATTTGGGTATTATACAATCATTTTCTGCCAAATGGCTACTTAAAGGAAAACAAATGATGATAGTACTTTTTGTCAATGCTAAAACTTGAGTTGAAAAAATATTGAAAACCTGCTGCAATGAACTTAAGTTTCTGGATACTTAAAGACTGTGCTGAGAAAGTTGAAAGTAATGTTAACTAATGGTTTTTGATTTTGTATAATGAAGTGTATGAACTTTCCAAAGACCTACATAACTGCCAGAATTAATATCTTTCAAATGACAAAAGTATGATGTTACAAACTCACACATGTAAAAGACCAATTCAAAGTGCAAAATAGACCAATGGATTATAATAAAGCAGATTATGCAACTGCCATTGATATGGTTTCAGATTCTGCATTACACTAAGAAACAGCACATCAAATTTTGGTGTAGTATTCTAGAAGGAGATCACAATTATTTGAAAACTCTAATAAATATGCCTCTGTTGCCTAAGTGTATATCTAAGTGAGGTCCTGTTTTCTTCACACATAAAACAATGTAATTCAACAGACTGAACATAGAAGCAGACTTCAGAATCCTGCTGTCTTCTAATTAAGGTAGATATTAAAGAGATTTGAAACACTATAAAATACTGCCACTCTCCTCATTAATTTTTGTTTTGAAAAATATAGTTTTTTTAAAAATAAAAATGTTATTTACATTAATATTTTCTTGTTATTTTAAATGAATTAATAAATATTTATTTTTTAGTTGTATTCCTAATATGGTAAATCTTGATAAATGAGTCATATAAACAAAAGTTCTTTGGGGTCCACATTCATTATTATGTGTGTAAAAGTACCCTGAGATCAAAATATGACAACAATCACCAAAATAAATAACCACAGTATTCTGAAACGCCAGTTCACTGAAATGTTAAAAAGTAAAAGATCTAGTATCCAACTACCTCAATTCAATCTTTGCTCTGCAACTGACCTTAGACAATTAGTTTAGTGACAATAATGATCCCTGCTCTCAAGTTGCTATGAGTATGTCAGGTATACATTAAGCGCTTTAGGGGGAAAAAAAAAAAAAAAAGAAAATTAGTTGTTATTTGTATGCATTGTGTTTGTAACTATTTGTTGCTAGGTATGGTCCCTACTCACCCTACAGCACATGACCTGAGTTTGAGAGGGGGTTTTTATATAAAAATAGTGAGGTTTTGTTAGAAAAGAAGAAGAGAAGAACAGATTCTGAATGGCCTCTTAAAAGTGAGAACAGATTTAAGAAAAAGACTAAACATATTTCTTCCATTGACCCATTCGTAATCATTTAAAACTTTTCTCCAAAATGGTATCTAAACTTTATCCTTGAACTTGGTTATGAAGTAATAGCGTTTCTTCTTAATAGACAAAAGCAATGGCATGTTAAAATCTTGTCTCTGACATCACAGCATAACAGAACACTTTACACAAAATGGTTAATTCTTTTTAGTTATGAATTTACAACATTCTGACAGTAATCATTTAAATGGGAAACTCTAGTGATTAGTTAACTGCCAACTTCATATATTGCTATCATTTGTAATTGCGTGTCAGTTAGTAAAAAAATAAAACCAAATAATGGAAATCTATCACATGGATTTGTATGCTTCCTAATTTTGTGGTGGTTTAGTCCAAGCTAGCAAATGTAACAAACAATTCTCAAAATGTATAATCAATGACAAATGATAAAAGTTTATCACTCACTCAAATGAAGTCCACAATTCCTGTTCCTGGTCAGTGATTGCTTCTTCTCCAGACAGTGATTTGAGCACACAGCTCCCTTCATTTTGCAGTTCAGGCATTTCAAGATGTGCCTTCTGAGTTCATGTTGATCTACATGAAAAGGAAGGAGTATGAAGATCACACATAGGGGAATTTTATGAAGTGACATAAATGACTGCTGCTTACATTGCATTATCTTGAATTCCAACTTGTGATTGCAATGTACTAAAATAATGCTGGGAAATTAATTTAGTCTGTATCAATAAGATGAAATGGGTTTGTTAGCACAAGAACTCTTGTCCATTAGCTAGGAGAGATAACGAAGATCACCCTATAATCATGAGCTTCATAAGATTTTTCAACATTTTTACTTCGATCTGCAATTTGGTGTCTACTTGGGGGAAAGGATATATGCCTGATATACAGATACACATATGTGTAGATATATATAGAATACACACACACACACACACACACACACACACACACACACACACAGTTAGTACCATAAAATCCTAATGCCTGCATAGCAGAATTTCTATTTTGGATTACTTAACACCTGTCTCAAGTTAAAAGCTTATTCTTCTAAACCCATGAGAGTAATAGACAGTGGAAAAAAAACCAAAAAGAGATTTAGTCAAATTGGCCTCATTCAAATACTCAAAAATGAAATGTTATCTCAATTTTTATTTATCAAGTGATCTTTTGGATATAAATCACTGTTATTACAGATGAACAGTTTATAAAATATGCTACAGCTGACAGTTTAATATATATATACACACATACATATGTGTATATATATATATGTATACATATAGATCAAAAATCTATACATAGATCAAAAATAATAAAGTGAAATGGATTTCAAAAGTAATAAATATACTAATGTAATTTTTAATGTGCTCTAATGTATTATTACTTAGTCATTTAAAGTCATGGATTGTAGGCTCATGTTACCTGAAAATTTTCTATCCAACATGTTCTCAAAAGCAAATTATAGAAGGAGGCAAGAAATTATCTTCAGTATACAAATATAGAAATTTTTTATTAAAATTTTTATTTTGGTAGACATTTTATATTCTTTCTTATAAAGATGTCTCATTTCAACCACCTTTGAGCATTCCATATTTAAGCATAAGCCGTATTTTATAGAGCCAGTTTGTTTCCAATATTTTCCTATTACAAAAATTCTGCAATGTCTCTCTGTCTATCCATCCACCCATCCATCCATCCATCCATCCATCCATCCATCCATCCATCCATCCATCCATCGGATCTATGTATCATCAATTATTGGAGTTTAGGGATCAGGCCATTTCTGAAAGATAGCTTAACTTAGCAATTTAGCCCCTATTCAAGCAGAATAAGACTTATTTTATTTCTTACACAATTAGAGCATTTTCAGTCTGGTTGGTATTGACAATGTTATTTTACCAAAAGTTCATAGATTCTGATATAGTTTACCCATATTTTTTCCTATGGTTCTACAGCATCCTTATTCACAATCTTGCCCTAAAATACGTAAAATAGACAAATAATACGAGGTCTAACAATTAAGTTCGTGAACTTGCTGCAATGATGTTGCTAACCTTTTTAGATATCAGAGGGATTATTCATTATGAATCTGTACCAATTGGACAAACAGTTAACCAAGTTTACTGTTTGGAAGGGCTGAAAAGGCTGCTTGGAAAAGTTAGACGACCTGAACTTCGCACACACAATTCATGGCTCTTGCATCACGACAATGCACCAGCTCACAAGGCACTGTCTGTGAGGGAGTTTTTAGCCAGTAAACAAATAACTACTGGAACACCCTCCCTATTCACCTGATCTGGCCCCCGATGACTTCTGTCTTTACCCGAAGATAAAGGAAATATTGAAAGGAAGACATTTTGATGACATTCAGGACATCAAGTATAATACGATGACAGCTCTGATGGCCATTCCAGAAAAAAAGAGTTCCAAAATTGCTTTGAAGGGTGGACTAGGCTCTGGCATCAGTGCATAGCTTCTCAAGGGGAGTACTTCGAAGGTGACAGTAGTGATATTCAGGAATGAGGTATGGAGCATTTTTTCCAGGATGAGTTCGTGAAATTGTCAGACCTTGTATATAATAAAATAACATACTCGGTTGTAATATTTATTTGGGGAATTTTGCAAATTGATTAGTTCCTTTTATAATGAAGAAAAATAACTTTAGTTAGGACCTCTGAAAGTAGCTAACTGTTCTTTATAATGAAAAAACACACTGTGAGGCATTTCTTTATGTGCAATATAGAATTTTCCATAATCATAATATAAAATGTGTTGCATGACAAGAATATAGTAGCAACAAATAGAAACCATGGGTAATCATAATTTATTTGAACAAAGCACATATTAATAAAATGTGATTGAAAACTACTAACCTACTGATGTAGGACTACAAAACTATCATTTTCCTTTAATAAACATGAGGTGTTCTTTTACTTGGATTTCTCAAGTGAACGCTGTGTACTCATATAATAGCAATAATATTATCAACATATCAGCTATTATAACTTTTCTTTAATAAATCATCTTTCTAATTTCTCCCAGTCTCTATTATTATTTTGTCTTTATTTTGTCTTAAATTTATTTACAGGCATACAATGTTTTCTGTGCTTAACTTTATTGTGCTTCATGGATATTACAAAATGAAAGTTTGTGGCAACCCTGTATTGAGTAATTCATTTGCTCATTTTCTGTCTCTATGTCACATGTTGGTAATTCTCATAGTATTTCAAATTTTTCATTACTATATTTGTTATGGTGATCTGTCATCAGTGATCTCTGATATTACGATTGCTGTAAAGATTGTTGAAATGACAACAAAGGATTTAGAAAATTACACAAACTTAGTAGATAAAGAAGTGGCAGGATTTCAGAAGATTGACTTCAATTTTGAAAGAAGATCTACTGTGGGTAAAATGGTATCAAACATTATCATATACTACAGAGAAATTGTTCATGAAAGGAAGAGTCAACCGATGTGGCAAACTTCATTGTTACCTTATTTTAAGAAATTACCACAGGCACCCCAACCTTCAGCAACCACCACCTGATCAGACAGCAGACGTCAACATCAAAGTGAGACCCCCCCAAAGAGCAAAAATATTATAACTCACTGAAAGCTCAGGTGAGTTTTTGCTAGCATTTATTTAGCAATAAAATAATTTTCAATTAAGGTGTGTACTTTTTTTTAGACATAATGCTATTGCACACTTAATGGACTACACTATAATACATAACTTTAATATGCACTGGGAAACCAGTAAAGCTTGCTTTACTGAGATAGTCACTTTATTGTGGTGATCTGAAACTGAACCTGCAATATCTCTAGGGTATGTCTATTCTTTGCTTTTAAATTTTAACAATAATTAGAAAACTATTTTAAATTCTTAAGTTTGGGCAATGATTGAAAACCATTTAAGCTTATTTGAATGCTTTTTAAGGGATTGAAGAGTCAAAGGTTTGAATCAAATACACATAGAATGGAAATATCAACTGAAAATTTAATAATGTACTTTGAGTTGTAACAGCATTTAGTGAACACATACTATATGTCAGAACTTGCTTTAATTGATGTGTGTGTGTGTGTGTGTGTGTGTGCGTGTGTTTGTTCATGTGTTTGTGTGTGTGTGTTCTCTAATTCTTTCAACAATCCATAGAGGCATTTTCTCTTATTGAGCCTGTAATACACAAAAGCAAACTGAAAGCGTCACTGAAAGGTTAACCAATTGGATAACAGTGACACAGCTAGTAACTGGTGAAACAAGGATTTCAATTCAGCCAGTCTGAGGGTAGAGTGCATGCTTTTATCTACATAGCTCATTTCTTGAAAGCTCACGATGTGTCAGCCACTTTATTAAGTAGATTATACACATTATATCATTTAATTCTCATTACCACAACATGAGGTACATATAATTATCCTTCATCCTTATTTTAGAGAGGAGATTACTGAGGCTTAGAGAGTTGCAGTAATTTTTGAAATAGCTCCCAACTATGTGGTGCACGGTTGGGGTACATAACCATATCTGTTGGGCTGCCTAATATAGTGAATTACTATCATTAACACTTCCCCATATTTTCAGCTAAAAGAAAATAGTAGGATGTTCAAAGAAACTTGGTTCATACTGGAACAGTTAATATTCTATTAAATAGAAGACTATCAACACACATGTGCTATTCTTCCACTGGTTTTTCACTGTAATACTATATTCCAGACACCTGCAGGCTCTTGAATATGAGCATAATCCAAAGCCATGCAGCACCTTTCCTCTGCAGTGTGACACACTGGACTTTGATATAGCAGGCACAGAAGAAAAATGTACTTTGCCATATTTTTTTTTTTGTCAGAAAGCTACTGACAACTCCAACTGCCTAATACTATCATTGGCCTAAAATCTGCTGTACGCCTGCAGAAGAGTGACCAGTGGACATATTTACATATCATTAGGCCACACTCTGCTATCATTGTACTGTCACATACATAGTTGATGGGGACTATAAAAAAAATTCCTAGACTACTAGCCATTTCCATCCTACATGCCCTCGTATATCAGTTTGCTTGGAAATTATACCTATATTACATCTATATAAGCTTTATCACAGTGAAAAAAAGTACTCAAGCACTTTTAAAGTATATGTATATCTAAATTATTTGCTTCATAGCTTCCAATAATTAAGAAAAGTCCTTTTTAAAATGGAGAATAGTTCCTTTGATTTCATTAATACTTTGTTTGCTTTTTAATTGTTTTGTTGACTTTTAACATGGTAACAGCTGGACGTTTTAGAAATACAAAGATACACAATGAATATAAGACTTTTCCACTCTGGCCCCTGTTAAGTAATTAAACAGAGGCCATTAGATTGAGGTGGCTGTAAGGTGTATGTAGCAACCCAAAACCTAAGCCAGAGTTAATACACTCAAATTAGAAAATGAGATTTAAGAACAGCTAATCACAAATAGCCAACTTGACTTTGACAAATAAGACAACTACTTAAGCTATAACCAATCAAATAATTTCCTTGCTTTGCCTCTATAAAAATCTCTTACCTAGTTCCTGCTAGAAAAGTGCTCCTAACCAGTTTCAGTTTGCTGCTGAAAGACTAAAACCAATATTAACACAAATAAACTCTTGAAAAAATTTAATCCGAGTTTATCTTTTAACGCCCCAATCACTAGGTTCCCCTTTCTCCCCCTGTGTGTCTACTTTCAAAGCTATTCCTTTTAGCTCTTCTCTGAAGTTGATGTTGATTATGACCATTTTGTCACTTTTTATCTTGTGGTTTCATAAATTTGCTCTTTGTTTCTTAATGTTATATTTTTGCCCCGACCACACCTCCACCACGAAAACAGCTCATTCTGTCAACCACTACCTGATTTCTATTTAATTATTTTATAGTTTGAGTTCAATTAATTTTGTCTACTTTTTGTAGATTTATTTTATGCTCATTTTCAGTTTTCTTTAGGAGAAAAAATAATTTATTCTAGTTCTGTCTTATTTAATTATAATATATTGATTCAAGGCCACAGATTCTCATTTAGGTATAGCTATTAGATTCTTATTACAGTGTTTTATCTCTCTTTTTCCCACTAAATATTCAGCAATTTGAGCTTTGAATTCATCTTGAAACTTAGAATATGTGTTTTTTGTGTGTGCTAATTGACATTTAATTTCTAGGTGCTAAGTTTTTCCATTTCCGGGGTTTTGCCTCCTAAATTAATTTCAAATTTTATACACCAAAGATAATTATCTGTAATTTTTAAACATTTTTGTAATTTGTTAAGGTTTTTTTAAGTAGTGTAAATAATGACCAATGTTACATGAATGTTTCATGGTAGCATAAAAACTTTTATCTTACATTGTGACATTCTAGTGTTTGATATATAAATTGAAACTAACTAGTGTTCATCACACTTGATTTCTTTAAAAAAATACGTGTATAGTTACACACACACACACACACACAAACACACACACACACCTACTTTAGCATGGAGAATTTATACACCTGACAATTTAAAAAAAATCTTTACAGTTGTTCTGATTTTTGCCTGGGTGTACATTAAAATAACGTGTATGTTTTGCAGGTTTGCTATCAATTTTTCTGAGTCTATGGAATTTTAAAACCCAAATTTAATATTTATTACTTTTTGATAAGTTTTCTTATCTTATTTTGCGATTATTTGAATCCGTCTTTCAGAGAACTTATTTTTTTTTACATCTTCAATATCTCTGCTAAATTGTTTTGCCTCTTAAGTCAATTTTTTATTAAAATGTTCTACTACTAAGTAAATATTTTTCATTGGATATTTCCAATCAAAAAGGAAATTAATTTTACATTGGTAATTTGAAATATTTACAATTCAAATATACAAATTTAGGTCAAAACAAATATGCATATATACAGAGAGTGCCAAAAAATTTTATACACATTTTAAGAGAGGAAAAAAAAATTGTATTAATATATACTGATAACAAAAGATGAATACAAGTCACATTTGACTTCTGCAATTACAAGAGGTGCCTGTAGTGGTTACCATCAGCCTCCAGACACTTCTAATTATGGAGAACTACTGCTTGAGCAACGTTGACCAAAGGGTTAACATATCATAAAATGTGTATGCATTTTTTTGGCACCCCTGGTATGTATTTTTGTGGCTTCATAAAACTTCATTTACTGTATATTTAAAGAAAGCAGAAGTAACACCTATATATGGATAAGTAATGAATGCCTATAAATAAGGCAAAACAATAGAATCATACTTCTTTTGCAGACTGGGGACAAGATGTTTAGCTGCAATTTTCCCCCACAAACATGAAACGATATTTGTATAGAAAAACACCTTCACACACACCATCAAAACACCATGAACTGGAAGGTGATGAACACACTCCAAGCTTTATCTCTTAATTTTTAAGAGTTGAAATTCTTTGTTTACTCTCTCCTTTTACTTTTTCCTTGAACACTGTCCCACAAGTCCATTAGTGTGTTTTCACAAGTTATCTATCTCTCTCTTTGTGCTGCTTTTAACTTTGCTTTCATTCTTTGTAGGCATCTAGTTTTTCAACTCTGCTCTCTCTGTCTGTCTCTCTCTGTCTGTCTCTCTCTCTCTCTCTCTCTCACACACACACACACTCCTCAGTATATTCTGCTATTTCAGCTTTGTTTCACATCCTTATTTTATAAATAAAATTGTTTCAATACATTTTTAATTGATGGAAATATATTAAGTGATGATTTTCATTTCTCCTGTGCTACATTTACTTACGTTTTTCAGCTGCCATCAGTGTGTGTGTGTGTGTGTGTGTGTGTATCCATCCTCTGCTAATTTCTATTTTATTGCAAGGATATTATTATCTGAAAAAGTTACTTTTTGAATATTGATGTCATAAACAGGAACAAAGACATTTTCCAGAATGAAAAGATTTCTTTTTGTAACCCACTGTTTAGTGTGAGCTCTTTCAACTTTTACCTTTCATAGTCAGCAAATGTTACTACTAAAGACTACTCCTAATGCAGAAGTGTCTTCATTTTTACTTCTCTAAAGTCAGAAGCTCTCTGCAAGTATTTTTTGTTCATAATTTTCCATTTAAAACCCTGCCTTTCTTACTTGTCAAAAATTATTAGCAAATCTGGTTCAGGAAATATACCCAGCTAGCCCACATATATGTTTTTATGTTTACAAAGAGGGATTATTAGATTTTAATTTTAGATTCGGCCACTTATTTTTTAAAAAATAATACTTGTTCATATTATTTTATGTATTTAGCCATGAGTATTCCGAGTGTTGTCTGTACACCTAAACTACACATATACATGTGTAGATACATATGTGTATATATAAATACTTAAATGCATAGACGTGTGCATGTGTGTGTGTGTGAGCTTTGGAATATAGATATCTCCTAATCTCATGGATGATGGTTTGTGTTTGTCTTTTTCTATTTATGTTGTGGATTTTAGGTAGTTTTCAAAGAAGGAAATCATCATCTTTATTAATTTGTTGATTAAAACTAGAATGAGACATCATAGAAATGGTGATGTGAGGTGAGCCTCTTGAAATCTCCCCTGGAATTTACAACAAATTGAATAACTATAATTCCACAAATGACTCCCTGCTCAGCAGACAGAAAAGACTGAAACACACAACTGAAATCCCCTAAATGGGTAAACAGAGCTACTGAAACACACAGACCCTTCATCTGGTGCAGGAAGGGCTTCAGAAATTCAGAAGCTTTTCCATCTCCCAACAGAGGTGGTGGTACCCTGAGACAAAAGCAACCTGCTCGAAGTGGAGAAGCCCGCATTCCAGGGAATTCTCCCATTGTGTGAGAAGCTGGACCAGGGCAGAGGAAATATGACACTACAGCATGAGAGAGAATTAAAGGCTGCAGTTGGAAAGAAAATAAAGCATTCTACCAACAACTACTGGAAAGCAAAGGAAAGACCTCTTCCTACCAATGTGTTGCAGAACCCACTCCTGTAGATGCCTAGGAAGAGAAATAATAATTTAATAATCGCCATGAATAAGACTGCAGTTCTGAAAAAATTCAACAAGATGAAAGAAAACACAGAGAGGCAGCTTAATGAACTCAGAAACACATTCAAAGAGCAAAACGAACATTTTACCAAAGAGACTGAAATTTAAAAAAAAAAGAACCAAATACAGTTTCTGGAGATTAAGAACTCAACAAAAGAACTAAGGAATGAAATAGCCACCTTAGGTAATAGAGCTGACCAGATGGAGGAAAGAATCAGTAACAACATCAAAGATAGAAATCTGGAAATGACACAGATAGAAGAAGATATGAAGGATTATATACCACCAAACTCAATAACCTAGAAGAAATGGATAAGTTCTTAGAAACATATAGCCTTCCTAGGCTGAATCACGAAGAACTGGAAACTCTAAATATACTAATCACCAGTAAGGAAATTGAATCAGTCATCCAAAAGCTTCCCAAAACAAAAGTCCAGGACCAGATGGCTTCACTAGTGAATTCTACCAAACCTTCAAAGAGGATCTAGTACCAATCCTGCTGAAACTCTTTCAAAAAATAGAAGAAGAGACAATGCTCCCTAACTCATTTTATGAGGCCAACATTACTCTGAAACCAAAACCTGGTAAGAATAACACAAAAAAGAAAATTATAGAACAATATATCTGATGAATACAGATGCAAAAATCTTAACCAAAATTATTATAAATCGAATGCAATGATGCATTAAAAAATTATACATCATGACTAGATGGGGTTCATCCCAGGGGCACAAGGATGGTTTAACATATGCAAATCCATCAATGTGACACACCACATAAACAAAATAAAGGACAAAAATCATATGATGATATCAATAGATGTAGAATAAGCCTTTGACAAGATACAACATCTATTTACGATTAAAACACTTAATAAAATGGGCATAGAAGGAAAATACCTTAACATAAAAAAAGGCCATATATTACAAACCCTCAGCTAAGGTAATTAATGGTGAAAAACTGAGCCCTTCGCTCTACGTTCAGGAACACGACAGGGCTGTCCCATATCATCTCTGCTTTTCAACATAGTATTGGAAGTCCTAGCCAGAGCAACCAGGCAAGAGAAAGAAATAAAAGGCACCTGGACTGGGAATGACGAAGTTAAATTGACATTTTTTGCAGATGACATGATGCTATATATAGAAAACCCTAAAGACTCCACCAAAAAGCTATTAGAAACAATAAACAAATACAGTAAAGTTCCTGGCTACAAAATCAACGTACAAAAGTTCACTGCATTCCTATATACTAACAATGAAATCCTAGAAAAAGAAATCAAAAAGGAAAAAACAAACAAACAAGAAACAATTCCTTTGCAATTGCAACAAAAGAATAAAACACTTAGGAATAAACGTAACCAAGGATGTGAAAGACCTATATGCTGAAAGCTATAAGACATTTTTAAAAGAAATGAGGAAGACACACAGAAGTGGAAAGACATTCCATGCTCATAGATTGGAAGAATCAACATAGTTGTTACCCCAAACAATATACAGATTTAACGCAATTCCCATAAAAATCCCAATGGTTTTGTTTTTTAAAGAAATAGAACAAAAAATCATCAGATTTGTATGGAAGCATAAAAGACCCCAAATAGCCAAAGCAATCCTAAGAAAACAGAATAATGCTAGTGGTCTCACAAACCCTGACTTTAGCTTGTACTATAGAGTAACAATAATCAAAACAATCTGGTATTGGCAGAAAAACAGACACACAGACCAATGGAACAGAATTGAGAACCTAGAAATAAACTCACAGAAATATGGACAGATAATTTTTGACAAAGAAGCCAAAAACATACAATGGATAAAAGACAGCCTCTTCAATAAATGGTGCTGGGAGAATTGGAAAGCCATGTGCAAAAGAATGAAACTATACTGCTATCTGTCCCCATGTACCAAAATTAACTCAAAATGGATCAAAGACCTAAACATAAGACTTGAAACAATAAACTGCACAGAAGAAAACACAGGTACTAAACTATGGACCTTGGGTTCAAAGAGAATTTTATGAGTTTGACACCAAAGGCAAGGCAAGTAAAATTAAAATAAATGAATGGGACTATATCAAACTAAAAAGCTTCTGCACAGCAAAAGAAACCATTTACAAAATAAAGAGGGAACCAACTGAATGGGAGAAGATTTTTGCAAACAATGCCTCCAATAAGGAGCTAATATCCAAAACATATAAGGAACTCATACAACTCAACAACAAAAAACAAACAGTTCCAATTAAAAACAGGGCAGAGGACCTGAAGAGACATTTCTCCAAACAGCACATACAAATGGCCAATAGACATGAAAAAAATGCACACTACTAATCATCAAAGAAATGCAAATAAAAACCACAATGAGCTATCACCTCATCTCAGTCAGAATGGCTATCATCAACAAGACAAATAGTAACAAGTGTTGGAGAGTCTGGAGAAAAAGGAACCCTCAGACACTGTTGGTGGGAATGCAGACTGGTGCAGCCACTACGGAAGGCAGTGTGGAGGTTCCTCAAAAAATTAAGAATAGAATTACCGTATGACCCAGCAATCCCTCTCCTGGGTATCTACCCAAAAAATCTGAAAACATTTATCCATAAAGACTCCAATGTTTATTGCAGCTTTATTTACAATGGCCAAGATATGGAAACAACCACAGTGTCCTTCGGTAGATGACTAGATAAAGAAGTAGTGGTATATATATACAATGGAATACTATTCAGCCATAAAAAATATGAAATAGTACCACCGTGTTCCCCTGAAATAAGACCTAGCTGGACAATCAGCGTTAATGTGTCTTTTGAAGCAAAAATTAATATAAGACCCAGTATTATATTATATTGTATTGTATTATATTATATCAAATTATACCCAGTCTTATTTTACTATGAGACCGGGTCTTATAATATAATGTAATTATATTACTATATCATATAATTATATTATATAAGACTGTGTCTTTTATAATATATTTATTGTAAAATAAGACCGGGTCTTATATCAATTTTTGCAAAAGATGCATTAGATTTGATTGTACGTCTAGGTCTTATTTTCGGGGAAACACAGCTTTTGTGACAACATGGATGGATCTTGAGATTATTATGCTAAGCGAAATCAGTCAGACAGAAAAAGTAGAGAACCATATTATTTCACTGATATATGGTATATAAAACTGAAAACAAGAAAAGAACAAGGCAAGTAAATGAAGAAACAAAAACTCATAGACAGAGACAATAGTTTAGTGGTTACCAGAGTTGTAAGGAGGGAGGGAGGTGGTAAATGAGGGAAAAGGGGATTCAACATATGGTGATGGAAGGGGAACTGACTCTGGGTAGTGAATACACAATGTGATATGTAGATGATGTACTACAGAATTACAATATTGTACACCTGAAATCTATGTTACTTTATTAACAATTGTCACCCCAATAAACATTAATTTAAAAAAAAAAAAAGAGGGAAAAAAACTAGAATGAAAGTTACATTTCTAATCGTGGAGTTTAGTTTCTCAAAAAAGAGGCTTACATTATTATAATCTACAAGTTTTTCAAAATTATTTTACCTAGGAAATTTTTGTAAAGCTCCAGAAAAAGTGATATAGGTAGTTTGAAAGAAAACCTATAGTTCGAGGTTGCTGGTAATTAGGTTTTGTTGTCTGGGCCACATTTTTATTTGACTTCACACATTTTCACTTGAACACCAACTGTTACAAAGCATATGGACTTCCATAGCAACCCCATATGCTACATAATGGCTGACTGCTATCTATTTAGGATTCAAACAATGATGAAATTTCATGATTGTGAAATGGGAAAACTTTAAACTCTTCATCTAGTTTAATGTATATTTTAGGGACTCTAAAATACAGAATCATGCTGTTTTTATTATGTTAGGTTTTGTTCCTCATTATGTACATTTGAAGTCTGAAGAAGAATGTTTATAAAATAATATAAAACACCGTCTTCTAAATGAGAAGTATTTTGCATTAAATGTAAATAACTGGAATGCCCAGCCACATTTTCATTTATGAATAAGAGCATCAATTTTTGATGATGTCATGAAAATGGCAGAGTAGGAGACCCCAGCCTCCACGCCCCTCATGAAAGTCAACAATAAGACAGCTATATATGAATCACAGTAGCTCTGGGAGAGCTAAGGAGCTCACTTATTAAACATCAGCAACATAGTGAAACCAAAAATCTGAGCATAAATGCACAAAGTGGGGGAAGAAAGAACAGCCTCATTTTGCCTGCATCACCCCATCCCCCAGGCTGGCGCTGGTCATAGCCAAGAGGGAGTTCCTTAGCTAAAATGAGTTCCACAGCCAGGAAAGAAAGAGTGAGGTGAACAAGTGGCATTCCCAGGCTTTTAGGTTACACATAAAGGACCTTCCCCAGCTTTACCCCACCCAGAAATTGGCACAATTGAGATGTATAGAGGTCTTTGAACAAGAAAAAGACAGAGTCTGCCAGTATCAAACACACAGCAGGAAAATTGCAGTTCCAGAGGCCTGCTGTGCAGGAGACCCCAGCAGCTTTCACTGCTGAAGAAACCAATGGCCAGCACAGCCACCATGGACCCCTGAAGATTTTACCACTGAGATTAACCCCCCATGGAGTTTTGTGTTTGTAGGTACCAGTCACCTCAGTCCCTCCCTACTCTCTCTCCTCACTTCCTGCCAGAGCCCAGGATCCATACTGGATTCCAGCCCTGGCCTGTGGCAGCATAAGTGCAAGACACAGTCTAGACCACATTGGCTGATCCCCACCAGTATGTGGTCACTAGGGAATAGACTCTATAGCTGTGAACCTGCATACCACTGGCTTGGCTCCTGTCACTGTTTTTTATGGCATCTGCATGCCCATGGTGAGACACTATAGCCATGGGAGTGCACGCCACCAGCCACGGCTCCCACAGCTCCTTGTGGGCCGAGCTCCAGAACTGTCTCCTATCACTGCCATGCCTTGCTAGGTTCATCTGCAGATAGTGCCTGAGACTGTGCACCTGAATCCTGTTGGCCCAACTCCCATCACCAGCCTCCTCTGAAGTGTATGCTATGACATCTTGTAGTGGCTCCAGGTCTGTAGGGATATGATGTTTTATTGGCTCAGGTGACCAGGGTGATAACATGGACAATTATGTGGTTGGTCCTTGGTGAACACTTCACTGGGTATGCAGTAGATGCGGGGACTCAGCAGTGCCTCCAAGTCCAGAGGCTAGCGCAGGAACCATCTAGGCAGTGATGGTGGGCAGAGTGTATGGTATGTACACACTCAGCTGTGAGAGCTGGCTGCGGGTGCCTGTATAATGACAGGGGCCAGTTGCAGACACATACGTAGTGGCAAGGGCCAGGGTCAAGAGTAAGCAGAGTGGAAACTACAGGGATGCTGGCTGTTGGCATATACTCTAGTGGCTATAGTGCACTCTGAAGCACTCCCTAAGGACCATGAAGTTGTCAATGTCATGGATCCCAGCAGCCTGAGACAACAAGACAACACATTCCTCTGGATCCACAGCTATGACATGCCCTCATAACTGGTATCATGTACCACTACCGTGTTTCCCCGAAAATAAGACCTAACCGGACTATCAGCTCTAATGCATCTTTTGGAGCAAAAAATAATATAAGACCCAGCATATTATATTCTACTGCATTACGTTACGTTACGTTACGTTACGTTACGTTACGTTACATTACATTATACCTGGTCATTATATTATACCTGGTCTTACATTAATTTTTGCTCCAAAAGATGCATTAGAGCTGATGGTCCGGCTAGGGCTTATTTTTGGGGAAACACGGTATAACTGAGGTCACAGGTTTCCGTGTGTCGTCACCCTGTGCAGACACCTAAACAAGGCTATAGCGATCATGAATAGTCAGGGAAACATAACACCACCAAAGGAATACTATAAATCTCCAGTAACTGATTACCAAGAAAAGGATATAAATTGCCTGAAATAATTCCAAATAATTGTTCTAAAGATGCTCAAAGAGAGCTACAAGAGAACAAAAATAAATAATTTAGCAAACTCAGAAAAATAATATAAGAACAAAACAAGAAATTCAACAACAAAAAAGCAAAAACATAAAATAGAACCAAATAGAAAAATTGCAGCTGAAGAATACAATGACTACACTGAAGAATTCAAATAGACACTTTAAAAACAGAGTAGATAAATTAAGAGAAAGACTTAGTGCACAGAAATACAGATCATTTGGAATTATCCATTAGAAAGCAAAAAGAAAAAAAAAATGAAAAGGAATGAAGAAAGCCTACATGACTTATGGAAACCATTAAAAACAAACAAACAAAAAACAAACAAAACAAAACTACACATTATTGAGAGTCCCAGAGAGAGAGAGGCAGAAAAGGGCTGAAAGGTTATTTAAAGATATAATGGCTGATAATGCCCCAAAACCAAAATGTGGGAAAGATTCGGACAACCAAGTTCATGAAGCTCATGGGTCCATAAATTCAACTCAAGAACTTATCCAGGACACAGTACAATAAAATTGTTAAAAATCAAAGAAAAATTGAGAATCTTGAAATCAGTAAGATTAAAGAAACTTGTCACTAAGAAGGGAACTGTCAAAATTCTGTCAGCAGGTTTCTCAGCACAAACCTTAACGGTCCGGGCAGAGTGGGGTGATGCATTCAAAGTACAGAAAGGGAAAAAAAGAAACAAACAAACAAATAAACAAACAGCCAATCAACAATGCATTATCCAGCAAAGCTGTCCTTCAGAAATGAAAGAGAGATAAAGACATCTAGACAAACAAAAATTGAGAGGTTCATCACAAACCTGCTTTGCAAGATACCTTGAAAAGGGAGTTATTCGAGTAGAAATAAAATGACCCTGATTAGAAACATGCCAACAACTGAAAATATAAAATATACCAGTATGATTATAGGCATACTGGTAAGCTTGATAAGTTTGTAGTCAGTTTGTAAGTTTATAGTCAAAGATAAATTTATAGTCGAAATCAAAATACCCCGATACAGTATTATGGTAGAGTATTAATCACTTAATTCTATTATCTGTGTTACAATAGCTGTTCTATATAGTATTGAAATAGCTATAGCCACAACAATTTGTTAATGGATGCACAATACAAAAATATGCATGTAAAATACAGGGGAGAGAGAATTAAATGTAGATTTTCCTGTATGCAACGAAAGTTAAGTTGGTGTAAGCTTAAAATAGACTGTCATATCTATACTATGTTTCATTTAAGTTTTAGAATAACCATAATGTTAAAACCTAAGGTAGATGCAAAGACAAAGGGAATCAAAACTACCACTACAGAAAAATATCAGTTCACAAAGGAAGACAAGAAGAAAGGAATGAAGAAATATAGGAACAACAAAAGAACCAGAACACAATTAACAAGATGCATTACTAAGACCTTACCTAACAATAATTACTTTCCATGTGAATTAATCTAATTCTATAATCAAAAGGCAGAGTGGTTGAATGAATTTAAAACAAGACAAACTATATGCTGCCTACAAAAGGTTTATTTCTAGGTTAAGGACACACATAGGTTCAAAGAAAAGGGATAGAAAAAGGTATTTCATACAAATGGAAACCAAAGGAAGAGTATGGGTAGCTATAATTATATCAGACAAAACAGACTTTAAGTCAAACTGTAACAAGAGACAAAAAGATCATTATATAATGATAAAGGGGTCAAACCACCAAAAATATATGACAATTGTAAATATTTGCCCCAATAGAAGAATACCTAAACATAGAAAGCAAATAATAACAGAATTAAAGAAGAAATAAACAGGAATAGAATGATAGCTAGAGACCTTGGTACCTCACTGTCAACAATGGATAGATCATGCAGACAAAGAATCAATCAGAAAACAGCAAATATGAATAACAGTGAGATCAAATGGACCTAATAGACATATACATATAAGGAACATTACTTTAAACAGCAGAATACACATTCTTCTCAAGTACACACATAATTTTCTAGGATACCTCATATGTTAGGCTACAAAACAAGTCTTAACAAATTTAAGAAAATTAAAATCATAAAAAGTATTTTTCCTACCACAAGGGTATGATACTAGAAGAAAATACACAAGTACATGGAGATTAAAAAAAAAAAAAAAGAATAAATCAAAGAAATTAAAAGAGATCTAATAAACTATCTTGAAGAAAATGAAAATGAAAACACATCTTACAAAAACTTTTGCAGGAAAAGTAGTTCTAACAGAAAAAATTATAGTGATAAGCATATACATCAAGAAAAAAGAAAGATATAAATTAACAACCCTACTTACCATGTAAAAGGAGCTAGGGAAAACAAAACAAAACAAAAACCAAAACAAAACAAAATTAATCCCAAAGTTAGCAGAAAGACAGAAATAATAAACATTAGAGTAGAGATAAATGGAATAGAAAAAAAAAACAATGAATAATTAGGTCTGGGAACATAATGTTAAACACGTTGACATTAGTTAATACTGGACTATACGAGGTCTGACAACTACATTTGTGAACTTGTTGCAATAATATTGCTAGCCTTTTTTGATATCAGAGGGATTATTCATTATGAATTTGTAACAACTGGACAAACAGTTAGGTGCTGACAAGGCTGCGTGAAAAAGTTACATGACCTGAACTTTTCACCCATTATTCATGGCTCTTGCATCACGACAACGCACCGGCTCACATGACACTGTCTGTGAAGGACTTCTTAGCCAGTAAACAAATAACTGTAGTGGAACACCCTCCCTACTACCTGATCTGGCCCCTAATGACTCCATCTTTACCTGAAGATAAAGGAAATACTGAACGAAAGACATTTTGATGATGTGTAGTACATCAAGGGTAATAAGACAACAGCTCTGATGGCCATTCCAGAAAAAGTTCCAAAATTGCTTTGAGGGGTGCACTATGCACTGGCATAGTTGCATAGATTCCCAAGGGGAGTACTTCAAAGGTGACCATAGTGATATTCAGCAATGAGGTATGTAACCTGCTAGAGTAGCTAAACCAAGAGTTGAGTTTTTCAAGTGATAAACACAACTGACAAACCCTTAGCTGGATGTACCAAGAAAAAAGGAGAGGAGGATCAAAGAAATAAATCAGAAATATAAGAGGAGACAACTGATACTACAGAAATGAAAGTTTCATATGAGACTACTATGAACAACTATATGCTAACAAATTGGACCATCTAGAAGAAACAGATAAATCACTAGAAACATACAACCTAATAAGAGTAAATCAGGAAGAAATAGAAAATATGAACAGACTGAGAATGGCTAAGGAGATTAAACCAATAATCAAAACACTCCCCCCGCAAAAGTAAAGCTCCTTTCCAGATGGTGTCACTAGTGAAGTCTACCAAACATTTAAAGAAAAATTAATGTCAATTCTTCCAAACAACTGAAGAAGAGGTAATATGCCCAAACTCATTTTAGACGCCAGCATTACTCTGATAACAAAGTCAGATATGGATAGTAAAAAAAAAAACAAAAAACTGTAGACCAATATCTCTGATAAAGTATAGTTACAAAAATTCTCAAAATATAGCAAACCAAATCCAAAAATACATTAAAAGGGTCATACACCACGATCAAGTAGGATTTATCACTGTGTATTGTAAGTTCTGATAGTTGATTTTTATTATTTTGTAATGAGAGTGCCTGCCTGACTTAATGTTTAATTGCTAAGGCATTTACTTTAAAGACAATGATATATATATATATATATATATATATATATATATATATATATATATATATATATATATATATATATATCAATCAATCCTGGCTACATGACTACATAAAAAGCCATCCCCCAACCCATGCTGTGAGGATCCTTTTAGGGATCTTTGTTGACATAACTGACCATTTGGGACACTTGCTTTTCTCTTCTACTTTAAATTCCTGCTCTTATGTTTTAAATTTACGGAAAAAGAGAGCCCATAAAACCCTAGGCCCCCACCCTCAACCCCAATAAAAATAGAACGCCAAGGCCATGATCTCTCTCTCTCTCTGTCTCTCTCTGTCTCTCTCTGTCTCTGTCTCTCTGTCTCTCTCTCTCTCTCTCTGTCTCTCTCTCTCTCTCTCTCTCTCTCTCTCTCTGTCTCTCTCTCTCTCTCCCCCTTTCCCTCCCTCTAACTGCAACCTCACTGTGTGGCCCCAGATATGCCATGTACCCCTCAGGATCTGTGAATAATACATCATTTTTTTCCAAAGTTTCCTAATGGTTGCTGCTGAAAGCATCTTGCAATCATAATAAGAAACACCAGGGCTGGTCCAGCCATATCAATAGGCTGAGATGGCCACAAAACTCCCTGGGTTGCAAGGATGGTTCAACATCTGCAAATCAATGAATGTGATACATTACATTAAAGGAATAAAATATATAAATCATATGATCATCTCAACAAGTGCAGTAAAAGCATTTGACAACAATCAATGTCCTTTCATGATAAAAAGTCTCAACAAAGTGGGTACAGATCAAATATACCTCAAAATAATAAAGGCCATATATGACAAGCCCGCAGCTAATATACTCATTGACAAAATTTCCCCGTAAGACTAGGAAAAAGGCAAGGATATCCATTCCTACTCAACATAATACTGGAGGTCCTAGACTGAATAATCGGGCAAGAAAAAGATATGAAAGGCATTAAAAATAGAGATAAAAAAGTGAAAATGTCTCTGTTTACTGATAACATCATATTGTATATAGAATATCATAGAGTTCACCAAAAGAAAAACAACAAAAAACTGTTAGAAATAATCAACAGATACAGTAAACTTTCAGGATATAAAATCAATATACAAATATCAGTTGAATTTATATGCACTAACATTAAGCTATATAAAAATGGAATTAAAAATCCCACTTAAAATAGCATTGAAAAAACTAGGTATAATTTAATTTAATCAAGGAAGTGAAAAATCTATACACTGAAAACTATGAAATACTGATGAAAGAAACTGAAGAAGACATCTCATGTTCACGGATTGGAATAATTAATATTGTTCAAATATCTATTCAATTTAAACTCTACTATAGATTCAATGTTGAATTTCCAATGATATTTTTCACAGAACTAGAACAATCTTAAAAATGCATATTGATCCACAAAATTCTCTGAAAAGCCAAAGCAATGGTAAGAAAGAACAAAGCTAGAGGCTTCACACTTCCTGATTTTGAACAATGTTACAAAGCTAATGTAATCAAAATGGCTTAGTACTGGCATATAAACAGACACATAGAGCAATTAAACAGAGTAGAGAGCCTAGAAATAAACCTGAGCATATAGTGTCAACTAATGCTTACCAATGGAGCCAACAATACTCACTGGGGAAAAGACAGTCTCTTTAATAAACTATAGTTATTAAGTTGGGAAAACTGTATATTCACAGGTACTTGGCCCCTATCTTATACCAGTTACAAAAACTAACTTGAAATAGATTATGAATTTAAGCATAAGATCTGATACCATAAAACTCCTAGAAGAAAATATAAAGCTAAAGCTTCTTGACATAGTCTTGGCAATGCTTTTTTTTTGGATATGACACTAAAAAAAACAAGAAACAAAAGCAAAAGTCAATAACGGGGACTCCGTTAAGCTAAAACGGTTCCATACAGCAAAAGAAACAATAAACAGAATCAAAAGGCACCCTGCTTAATAGGAGAAAATATTCGCAAACTATCTATTTGACAAATATTAATACAAAAAATATATAAAAACACATGTAATTCAAAAGCAGAAAAACAAATAACCCAGTAAAATTTGTGCAAATGACCTAACTAGAAATGTTTGCAAAGAACACATACAAACGGTCAACAGATACATGAAAAAGTACTCAACATCGCTAATTATCAGGAAAACGCAAATCAAAATCATGATGAGCTATCACTTCATACTTGTTAGTATGACTTTTCTCAAAACACAAGAAATAAATGCCTGTGGAAATGTAGAGAAAAGGGAACTCTTGGACACTTCTGGTGGGAATGTAAACTGTTACTGTGGAAAATTGTATGGTGGTTCTTCAAAAAATTAAATGTAGACGTACCCTACAATCCAGCAACCCTGCTTCTGGGGATATATCCAAAGGAAATTAAAATAAGATCTTAAAAGATATCTGCACTCCTATGTTCATTGCAGCATTATTCACAATAGCCAAAACATGGAAGCAGCTTAAGTGTCCACTAACAATGAAAAGATAAAAATATGTAGTAAATATATGCAATGGAATATTATTCAACCATGAGAAATAAGGAAATCCTGCCGTTTGCAGTGAGATGGATGCACCTTGAAGGCATTGTGCTAAGTGAGATAAGTTAAACAAAGAAAGACAGATGCTGTATGATATTACTTACATGTGGAATCTAAAAACAACAACAACAACAACAAAAACAAATTTGTAAAAACAAAGAACAGACTGGTCTTTATCAAGGACTGAGGAACGGGGAAAGTGGGGAGATGCAGGTTAAAGGATATAAACTAGCAGCTAGGAGATGGATAAATTCTGGGTATCTAAAGCATACCATTGTGATTATAGTCAACAATACCGTATTACAAACGTCAAAGTTGCTAAGAGACTAAATCTTAAATGTTCTCACCACAAAAAAGAAATTATGATTGTGACATAATGGAGATATTAACTAATGCTACTGTGGTACTCACATTGCAATATATAAATGTATCAAATCAACATGCTGTATGCCTTAATCTTCTTACTCATGTCACATTTCAATTATATCTCAATCAATATATCATAAAAACAGTAAAATGAAAAACACAACCATAAAAATGCAAACTCAAATATTTAATAATAACAGAGACAACAAGATGTAAGATTATATGTTATATTGTTTATTAATGTGTATGGAAACAGTGTATCATACCTATTTGAATTTACCTGCTTTTTATTGTAGAAGTAATATTTGCATAAACAAGACTCATTCAGATTTAGAAATTCCAAACACCCATTTCTAAAAGTAAATGAACAGACATTTCTTAGAAAAATTACAACAGAAGAACCAACATCAATCTAAGTATTTTAGGGAAGGAGAGAAGTTGAATACATCTCAAAAAACATCTTTGCTTGCTTTATCCTTCAGGGTCTCTCACTAAATACTAACAAATGGTCCACACAATGGTATTATTGTTCATAAACAAAGGCCTTAAGACAGGACAGACATTAATGGATGTATTTGATTATCTTCAGTTATAGAGCAAATAGATCTATTTTAACTAAGGAGATTTGTACATACTGAAAGAGAAATCTATTTTGAGCTACCATGGTTAGAAAAGCAAGGTTATACAATTTTGCCTATGTTTTAAAATTCTTCAAGGACATTAACATGATAGTAAAAAATGTACAATAGAGATTTAGAACATGAGAAAATATTTCCAAAATGTTAAATAAGTATAATGAAAAACTTAAACAGGCACCATTTTGAAAATATTTTAAATGTTCAATTTTTAATTTTTTTTAAATTATATTAATCGGTTGAACACTAAATAAGGCACTGAGATGATGCCAACTCTCCTTTTTCTTAAAGACTATACATATCTCTATACTATTATTATTTTATTGTTCATATATATGTGTGTGTGTGTGTGTGTGTGTGTGTGTGTGTGTGTGTGTGTATTTATAAAAAGCAACCTAAATATATTGGAAAACATATGACCACAATCCACAATTAACATAAACTTTTATCAGCTAGCAACATTTTTTTGCCATTTATATTTTTATGATTTCATAGAAAATAAGAAATCATCTAATAAACTTCCAACTTCCAATAAAATTTATCATAAAATAGGCTTATTTACTATAAAACATAAACTTTATTATCTAAATTATTTGTGGCAATGAATTTGTGAAAATATTAAACGTGAAGTTTTAAAGAAGCAAACAGTTGTATAAATAAAATAACCACAGATAATTTCATGCAGATGAAGACAATTTAGCACATTTATGGCAGATAGAACTTTATTTTATCATATTAAACATAAAACAATATATAAAGAAAAGTTCATTGTGACAATAGCTTGTACTTGAAAATATCGTATTTGTCAATCATAACCTCATAATATTTTAAATATGTTCAGGGAGATGAGCAAATTCTTACTCTTCTTTATACTTTAAGGCTAAGCACTTACAAATGCTATGTGACTAAATATCACTTGAAATTTGATGTGTTAATTTACTTAACAACACTCCTTTTGGCTCTGTGAATAGTGACAAACCACTGGGGTGCATTACCCTTAGGGATGGATAAAATTATGTAAGTGCAGGAAATTTTAAAATTTTGACAAAGTAATTAGATGTCTATGATAAGTAGTCCATTGTTCTTTCAAAGTACTTTCACAGTAACAAAGAAAATGGAGTTAAATATATCCGTCACTTTTTTAAAAAATATAAGTGACAAATAGGTCATTTGCGTCTGTGACTGAATTTCAGTGAGTTTTGTAAGATCTTCTAAAGAAGGGATCTTGAGACACAGGGTTAATACAAAAATATTTAGTATTCAATAAGGATAAACAATGGCAAATTCTGCATTGTTATTCTAGTAGACCCTGGGTTCTTTGACTAATAGCAAAATGTGAATGAGTCACAAAAAAATGTATTTATCAAGATAATTTATGTCACTAATAATATGAACTAAGATTCATATAACAATTCACTGTATATCAACAAAATCATATACCACATCCCATTTACTTCTTATAATAAGAATAAGAGATAGTAATAAATTCACATTTTACAAGTTGATTCAATTGAGATTCAGAGCACTGAAGTAACTTGACCAAGATAACATTGGTATAAAGGAGAACTTGGAACTTGAACCCAGAATCTGATATTAAATATGATTTCTTCCCAGAGTACTCTTGCATGCACATCTCTTTATTGGATATCTTATCTTTAATTCATAAAAATCCAATGAAATAATTAGCTATTATCTGTAGATGACTGATTACTATCAAACGATGTTTTTGTTTAGCTTAAAATATACAGTTTTGTTTTTTTTTAAACTTTTCATTCTTCAAAGAATAGAATTGTACTACTTAGACTTGGCCTCTTGGAGCTTTCACAAAAACATGTGGTCTAGAGATTATCAAATTCTTTCTTCTCTGTTCATCAATCCTTTCCTCAGGTGGGGGCCCTTCTAATGCAGGTAGACTCTTATACTTATTGATCAGCTAGGGAAATAATGAACACTCAATATGCCTAAACTAAATACATGCTAATATATAGGAGGTATTCTTAAAATAGCTCTTATTTCTGAATGAATATATCCATACATAATTTTATTAATTCATGACATGATCATTGGATGCCTAGTATATGCCAGGTACTAATTTTGATGTTGGAAATACAGTTATAAGCAAAACAGAAAGTGTCTTAATTCTTATGGAGCTATTCTTAACAGTTGAAGGAAGAGGACAGGAAGAGAATACACAAAGAAACATAATGTTTAGGTGGTGACAACGGTTATGAAGTAAAATAAAGCAGAGAATCAATATGGAATATGAAACAAGAGCAAATATTTGAGTAAAGCTAGGTAATGCATTCTGTGGATGCCTGTGGGAAGAGGGCATGTGACCCATGGGAAGGGCCTAAACTAAGCGTGGCATGTTCGAGGAACAAAAAGGAGGCCAGTGTAGCTGGAAAAGAATGACCCGAACGAGACCGTGGCTAGAAATAATGCCACTGAGGTAGCAGGGGTGCATATCATTTAGGACCTTTTCATTTATTCTGAGATGAGAAGCTTAAATGATTTTAAGCAGAGGAATAAGACTCCTTTGATTTACAATTTAAAAGAATTACATTGGCTGCTCTGTGGAAAACAGACTGTAGGAGGGCAAGATAGGAAATGAGAAACCAAGTAAAAGCCTCATTAAACAGTCCACATGAGAGATAATGGTGGCTTAAACAAGAATAGCTGAGGTTCAGATGGTGAAAAACAGTCATATTTGTAATATATTTTTTAAGATACAGTTAATAGGGTTTGCTGTCAGAATGTGGGATTGGATGGACAGATTTTTTGGATAAAGCAATTGGGAAAACATAGTTGAAATTTAAGATCAGCCTTTCTTTGTAGTACCTGAGATAAACTAAAAGAAAATTCATGTTATTTCATCTTATTTTGGTATGCCTATAATGTACGCCTATAGTTTTGATATTTGCTTAGCAAAGAGACAAATGTAAAATAAAATAGAAAACGTAGAAATGCCCAAAAGAACTTAAAGTGTGAAACAGGTCAAGTGGAACTATAGTAAATAAGATGGGTCTTCCAAATCGGTTACTAAAGTGTTTGGTTTAGAAACAAAATAGGGTCCCCACTGATTCACATTGGCATTTTCTGCTGATCACAATGGTTGTTTCAAATTGAAAGTTGTGGCTGAGAGTTTGCATAGCAGGCCAAATGGAAATAGCAGAGACATAATTATATCACAACATGAACAACTCTAGGGAGTGATTCAAAACGGAGAGTGCTTCTAATAGTAGTATTAGTTTTCTATGTGAATTCTGAGAATTGATCTCGTCACTATATTGAATACACAGTAAACTATATTTCTTTTGTTCTTCCGTTTTTGTCTGGAATTGTTAAGGCGATAATACTTTCCTCCTACATATTTTTTTATCAAAAATTAAGTTGGTTGTACATTTCAATGTTCCTATCAGTTATTGTGATTAAGAAGCTACAAAATCCTAGTGTTTAGTTTTCTCATCTGTACTTTGGAAGTCCTTACAATCCTTCACTCATGTCTTCATTAGCTGTTTTTCAACCACAATACTCTATGTTTATTTCTACTGATGGCAACATATATTCATGTTGTCAATTATCTACTATTTTTATTTCACTGTAATTACTAATTTTATCTGTCTCTATCAATAGACTTATGAGCACCTTAAGATCAGGGAATTTTCCGTATTCAAATTAATTTTTAACACATAGCACAGTACCTTAATAAATATTTAAAAATAAATCAACAAGTGAATAAATATATTACTAAGTTTTGTAAATAAAATTATATGAAAAATTTTTAATTAATAAAATATAAACTTCAAAGTAAATGTCTTTGCAAGATTGATTTTTATAAAGACAAAGAACAGTCATTTCATATAAATGGAATATTTCTGGCTTCTTTTGTTTTGCACAATGTTTTTGAGATTTATCCACACTGTTGCATGTATCATGAAGATGTTCCTTTATATTGGGGAGAAGTACTCCACTTAAAAGAGAAGGAGTGAACATTAACTCTAATAATGAAGTCACAGGCAATTGTCACTGTGTCATACTCTGAGGAAATCAAGGAAAATGAGAAAAAAAAGTACATTTTCTTTCAACGTTTTCTAAACATCCCTTTTAGTTCCCACTTTGTCATTTTCAGTTACCTGTACTTGGAAGAGAATATAAAAAAAAAAAAAAATAGGGAGTGTTAAGTAACATTAGATTAAGTAAAAGTTCTTTCTCTTCTGATAATTAAATTTGGATTATATAATCAAAGCTTAAAATAGCAAGACATCTTTTAGTTTACTCCTTAATTTTATCAATTGAATTCTGCTTCTGTTAAAAATTATATTATTTTATGTATTCTTTTCACATCATGACTAGAGCAGTGCAGGACTTTTCCCTACTTTAGACTTACTCAAGCTATACATACTCTAGAGCAAGTTCTTGACTACATTTTAATATTTGTGTTTTCCTCAACATTCATTTTGAAGGATTTGGCATGATGTAGGGGAAATAATATAGACTTTAGATCCAAGTTAGTTTCACTGTTCTTTTCTTTTTCTCTTTTTAAATTTGTTATCTATATAAACATGGGAATTTACTCCACTCATCAGTTTTATCTTCTGTGATACAATGATGCAAAGAATTGTGATACAAAAAACTGTTGTGAGAAATAGATTAGATATCCATAATATTAGCTCCCTCTTGATAATTATTGAGCTGTCTATTTTGATAAATAATGGTTACTTTATTTGTAACCCCTGTCCAGACTTTTCCTTTTATCAGTTGCTTTCCTTTTTTTCAAGGATTTAATTAATGCAATTATACAAAGGGTGCCAAAAAAAAAAGTGTATACACATTTTAAGAAAGGAAACTTTATTAATTGTTATAATGCATACCGCTAACAAAAGAGGAATACAAGTCATGTGTATACATTTTTTGGGCACCCCCAGTTATTTACTGTTTCTGGCTTGCTCTGCTCAAGTTCTTAGTGTTGAGCTCACAGGTATTACAATTTTAAATAGGTAGTAAACTTAGAAAAACTAAAGAGTGTTTACTCTGTATACAATGGTAATAGGGTTATTTTGAAGGCTAAATATTAAACAACATTGAAAGACCCATGCCTATGGATTATGATTAAGAACAAATATTATTTACTAAGAATTTCAAGAAAGTTTCCATTTCATGTGTCAGTTTCTAGTCATTGTATATGGTTCAGTAGTGTATGTTTCTGAGAATAAAGCTGAAGGTATGTCCCTACAGAAAAGTAAGAACAGACATGATATACAATTGCCCTCTATGCTGTACTATTTTTTTGTGGCGAATTGTAGTAAATGTGGCATTATTTCTTTTAAGTGCAAACTGATTCATCTGGATGATTATAAGCAACAAACTCTTATATATATTTGTGTCATTTGCATTGTAGGGTAAACAAGTAAGTGGTTAAATCTATTTCACTCTGAGTTAAATAAAATTGACCATAATTTATTTTTGTTTTGGGTCATCCAAAGAAATATCCCACTGATTTGGGTAAGATTAAACATTTTAAACCAACATATGTCATAAATAGAAATCAGAGATTATGATTTATTCCAGACCTAAAAGTAAATTATCTTACTTTGTTTCTCCCCAAATCCAGCAATATTTCCCAACAAGAAACTGCATATTTTCTCTTTAAAAAATAAAATGTTGACAATAAGTATCAGGGAACTTACAGCTCATTTTCAACGTGGGGTGGAGGTGGGTGAGAATCAACTGCATAAGCCAAAAGAACAAGGCAGTATTGGGAAAAAAACATTTTAAAAAGCATTCCTACACTTTAAATAGTACACCAATATACCATTCTATATATCCTACATACTTATCAAGAGAACCTACTTGGAACAATTGGATATTTGAAATAAGAGTGTCTCTCACTTGGAAGCACACAAACCTCATGTTTTTCATTCGTTTTTTTATGTTCAAAACATGTGTCTGTTTTGTAGTATAACTAAAGTAAGCTGCCCAGGTGATATATGAAATAAATTATTTCCTCCCGGTGTTCAAAAGTGAACTATAGTTATAACTATGTAATTACAGCTCTTTCTTATCAACCAGACTTGCGATTGAAATGGAAAAGTAAAACCAAAGTACTGTATAACACTAGAGTAATGCATGTAGAAAGCAATACATTTCCAATTAGTTTAATAGATATCCTTCTGCAATTATTATTCCCTTTTAATAGAAGTGCCATTTGACAGCTTGCTTATATTGCTCAAATACCAATGGATTTCAATATGATGCTAACATTTCAATATGGTATGTGATTGCCTTTTTTTTTTTTTTTTTTTTTAAAGAAAGATACCTTCTATACTTAAAGTCAATAAATTAGTGTTGAGAGGGCACAGCAGAGAAAATATAAATGTATTCTACATTAGGAATTTCTCTTCTATCTCAGTCACCCTGACTGAATTCTAGAACATGTGCTGTGTTAATGTGATTACTAGAGTTTGCAAATTTAGTTTAAACGTCATTATTTAAGAGGCAACTTTGTTACAGTTACCAAAACCCACAACTTTACAAGTACCTTAACTTTGCAAAACTCTACAAATACATGTAACTGAGACAGTGAAGTTTACATGGGGTAGGCTATTCTTTAACTTGCATTAGCAACTATTTCTTTTCTATTTCAATCACACAATTCCGATAAGAATTCGGTAACAGAACCTTGGCCACTTGGCTCAACAGTTCACAAGTATGACCTAAGATATGTCATTTTTAACCCCTTTTCTTGGCTTTTATTTTAGAGCCTTTTGGATGCAATATAGGAGGACCTTAATTAAACAGTGTGAATTGCCAGGTGAAGAAAACATGTATTTAGTAGTTGAGAATAGCTACGCAGAGAATAGCTACGCAGAGAATAACAGTAATAGAGGACAGATAAGGAGTGGGTGGGTAGACAAACAGGAATTTAACTTCCATTGTTTACAAGTGCTGTGACTGCCTATATAGAAAACCTCAAAGGATCTACAGAAAATAAAACAGCACAGCAAATTTGTAAAACTGAAGACTGATGTCCAAAAATCAATTATATTTTTACATACCAGCAACAATCAAAATGTCATTCTGGCTGCTCCCTAGAGAATCATCCATACGTAGAGTGATCATTTGATTTATCATCCAAACAAGGACAACTTTAAGAGTAAAAATGATAGTTCTTAAACATTAATAATAAACAACCAAGATGCATCCTGGCAAGTCAAGAGATATGGACCTTCTAAATATAGGGTCAAACATGGAAGCAAGGAAAGCAGTTATAGTGGTACTGAAATAATATGGATAGTTTGGACCAGGGTGGTAGCAATGCTGATGGTGAGAAGTAGTCAGAAACTGAATAAAAAGTAAACATTCTGTTTTACAAAAATAAATAAATAAATAAATAAATAAATAAATAAATAAATAAATAAAAAGACACCCAAAGTTTAAGTATTTGTAATACATATAGAAGCAAAGGATTTTTATCCAAATGTATAAAGAGTTTTAAAGAGTTTTGAAGTGACAAAACACAACCAAGGAAAAGAAAAATAACATGTATTACACAACAGAAAACACAAACACCTTTTTGGATGAGAATTCTTAAGATCTGCTCTCTTAGCAACTTTTTAAATATACAATACAATATTATTTGCTATAGGTACCATGGTGTGTATTCCATCCCGTATTTTATGTAAAATATTGATATGAACATCTTTACAAGAAAATACATTCAACCTCATTAGTCAGAGACATATACACTTAAAATTGATGAAGATGTATTTCTTCCACCCTACATGAGATTAGACTAGCCCTCCAGCCCTTCCTCCATAAAAAAATAAATGGACAAATATATGAACGAGGATGTCACACATTGAATAAAAGGCAGTCAGGGCTGTAACCACTGAATTAATGAAACAAACAAACAAAAAAATGAGTCCCATAATTTTCCTGCTTTTCACCCAGAGATGTTTACAGGCCCTGGAAATGGAAGAAGATGCATGCAGGGCACAGCAGTCTCACTATGCTGCAAGGACAGAACTTAGTATTCACAAATACTGGGGCACCTGTACTGCTGAGGCAAAACATTAGAGAAGAGCAAGCTTTGCAGAAGAAGGATTTCAGAAATCTACATAGCAGTTCCCATGAGGCTTTGACTAACTTTTATGATGCACACACAGACACTAAGCTATTTGAACTTCACTAAAATCAAGAGAACGAAGTAAGAATAATGGCTGAATTCTCATCATGAAAAACTAAAAGCCAAAAGGTACTGACTTGGCATCTGTAAAGTAACGAAGGGAAACCTGTCTACCTAGAACTCTAAATGAACAAACACACACACACGCATATCCACCACACACACACACCACTGATTATGTGTAATAGCCAAAAAACTGAAACAAGTCAAATAATCATTAACTAATTAACAGCTGCATGGGTTAACAAACTGGAATATCTATATAATGGAATATTACTCATCAATAAAATGGAACAGGCCACTGAAACACTCACTGTATGAATACATCTAAAAATCGTTGAGCTAAGTAAAAGAAGCCAAGCAAACAACAGTACATATGTCTGATATCAATACTATTGATATCCAACTTTAGAAAAATGCAACCTAAACTGTAGTGATAACTAATTTAGAGACTGTTAGAACCATGCAGGGATTGAAAAAGGTAAAACGAAAGTTTTGGGGTTGATGGAAATAGTCACTATATTCATAGTGGTGATGGTTTCACGTGTCTATATAGATCAAAATTGGTCAAATCATGCATTTTAAATATGTAATTTATTATACTTCTATTAAATTGCAAAGCTATAATGAAATGAAGCCCAAAATAGACATTTTTTAGAGAAAAATTCTGAAAAAATCGACTGCAAGTAAAGCTGCATTGAAAGCAATTTTAATGAAAGGAAAAGAACTCCTGGTAGAAATTAGAACCTACAGAAACAAATGAAGACTGCAAGAAATGGTAAATACCTTAGTAAATTTTAAAAAAAAAAAGTGTTTAAAAATACTTTAGCTGTTTAAAATCAAAATTGTACTAATTATTGTCAAGTGTGGCCACAATGTAGAAACAAAATGTATGCATGTGGGTATCAAAAATTTACACTGATTACATTCAGAGAAGTTCTGAAATGATGAAAGGGGTCTGGACATCTATATCTCAAATTGATTAGTCCTCCAGGAATTGCTGGGGAGAGACCTGGCAGTGAGCAGTCAGTGGAGTAAATGCCTGTATTCTGAAGGAGGAATTCTGACAGTGAACCATAGCACGTATTTCAGTATTTTTCTTTTCTTTTCTTTTCTTTTTTCATTGTGGTTCAGGGTTATTTCTTATATAACTTTGTCTGATTCTTTCTGCATACATTATACATGCATCCTTATATATATATATATCAAATATTTCCAAAATAAAAAACACATATATTTGAGCAATTCAAAACATCATACAGGTCAGATAAAATCAGTGTTCACTAAAAGAAATAGGCACTATTCCCCACAGTGTGTAAAGGACACAGACTATAATCACCTGAAATATAAGCAATTAAAGACATTATATACATAATTTATCACTGTACGTAAGTATTCTGAAGATTAAGTACATGAAATATGAAACAATATGAGGATTTACACATTGATACTGTAGAAAATATGTAATGCTACAATATATCTTACAAACACCGTAATAAATCAGAACTTCTATTTATTACTGAAAGTCATACTGTGTTTCACATAATTTCACAGGTAATTTTATCTGAAACTTCACCTCCCTGACTCACAGCAACGTTTGAAACTCCTTTTGTTTTGCAGGGCTCCTTAAAGACTTAGAGGCAAATGTAAATAATGTGTTTTACTGATTGATGTTTTGAAATTCTATGAAGTTGCGAATAAGATTTGTTAAGAAAGATACTTGGTTTAATTAAGGAATAGGCACTGCATATGAAAGTACTGGGAATGAAATATTGAATGTCTGTGTATTCTTGATAAGCACTTTCTTCATCTGTCAAATGAATAAGGGAGGATCATGCTTTATACTTTGCTAATGGATTTTCTCTCTGCTAACAAACTCAGAGCTTGAAGTAAACGAAAATTGCCACATATCCCCATTTCCATGATATCCATATCCATTTCCCTGTTACTTTATTCTTAAATTGCATATTTGAAATGGACTCACACTTATTTATGCGTTGTATTTGAGGTTATGTTCTGTGATTCAAGAACAAACTAGACTGGAAAAACCTGTATTTTTCCTTTCCCTTTATAAAGCTTTATAAGGTTTCAGAAAAGTGAGTTTAAAATTAGCACTTCAAATATTTACATATAGTTGTTTAAAGATGATATAACAAATAGAAAGCTAATATATAACATTAGAGGGATACAATACCAAATTACTAGAAAAAAAACATATTTTAAGATAAAATCTTATTCTATTGTCTTTCAACAATCAATGTTTCTTTTTTATTTTCTTTTAGAAATATATTTACACACACACACACTCACACACACACACATACACACAAAACATATTCTTTTCTCCCACGCTGCACTAACAAATGCAAGCAAATATCTCTAAGACAATGATCAGGATGCTGGTAGATATGGGAAGTACACAGATATATTATGGAAGAGAAAGGAACTAAACCTTACAAAGAAAGGAGCCAGGCAGCCTTCTTAGCGGCATAGAACGATTGTTTTATTTTTATTAAAAACTATATCTAAGTAATATATACCCATGAGCATGTGATGCAGAGAAACAGGCTCATAATGCACACTTGCTCACTTCCAAGGCCATTTCCCCAAGGCTATTACTTTCAAATGTATCTAGTTTTATTTCATCTGATGTTTAAACCCTAAAATTCTATGCAATGTCTATGGACGATATCTATTGACTCCATAACATAAAGATGAGAATGTAGTGCTTTTGAAAGATCTTGACCCCCCTCCCTGTTTCCTTTTCCTAAGCTTGATAGCTGTATTATTATTTTAACTCTCTTTTCTTATAGGGAAAACCTTGTTTTTTTCCCCTCCTTTTTTATGTATGCCTTTCAGCCATTTATCTATTTGTTTCAGGTTTTTACCTTGCTATGTTACATACATATGTGTTATATATTTATTTTAAAATAGATCTATACCTATTCACATAAATTAGATATATATTTTATATATTTTAAAAATTTATTGAGAATATGAAACATTATTTTTCATTGAATTTTATAATACAGTATTCCCCCCTTATCTGGAGTTTCATTTTCCGAGGTTTCAGTTACCCATATCAACAGCAGTCAGAAAATATTAAATGGAAAATTCCAGAAATAAACCGTTTATAAGTTTAAAATTGCATATCGTTCTGAGTATCATGATGAAATCTCACGCCGTCCCTACCTGGGACATAAATCATCCCTTTTTCTATGGTATCCACACTGTGTACTCTGTTCACCTTTTAGTCACTTAATAACCACATCAGTTATCAGATCAACTGTCACAGTGTCGTGGTGCTTGTGCTCAAATAACTCTTATTTTACTTACTATTGGCCCAAAAGTGCAAAAGTAGTGATGCTGGCAATTCAGACATGCCAAAAAGAAGCTGTAAAGTGCTTCCTGTAAGTGAAAAGGTGAGGACAGTACAATAAGATATTTTGAGAGATAGAGACCACATTCATGTAACTTTGAATATGTTATGATTGCTCTATTTTATTATTAGTGCTTGTTGTTAATCTCTTACTGTGCTTAATTTATAGATTAAACTTTATTGTAGGCATATATATATATAAACATATATGGGGTTTGGTACTATACTTGATTTCAGGCATCCAATGGAGATGTTGAAATGTATCCCAGCATATAATGGGAGACTAATGTAAATTATTTTTTTAAGAAGAAAATATCTCCATAAGTGGATAAAAACTCCTTTTGAATTCAAATTTCATTAATAACCATATGCTTGTATAACACTTCTACATGTCTGATATGTGTACAAACACATGAATGGATGTGTTATAATTATGCAGTGTTCTTGGTTACAGTTTCAGTTTGTTTCTGCTGTTTTCTTGTTAAAATCAAATTAACATTAACATATTTTTAAACTACATTTACTTTGCAAACATATTTAGAATAAACTTTAAGGAGCAGAAATGATTAGTCAAATCATATATGTATTTTTTATTTTTACAGATATCTGCAAATCACCTCTAAAATATGTGCTTCAATTTATAGCATCATATACTGTCTTATAATCAATTATTTACCTCTTTGCCCACCTGATAAGCAAAACATTTAATCATGTTTCTTTTAGTTCGTATGTGTTTGTTAATGAAGATCCGTATCTTTTCATGTGCTGTTGTTTTTTGTCTTTCTCTTACTAAAATCCCACTTAATATCACCTGTTTGTATTTGATTTGATTTTTTAACCATACAATGAGATTCTATTTGTAGTTTATTTAAAAGGGCAACCTGAAAAAAAATAATAATAATAATGCTGAGTATCGATGAGAGTGTAAGGAGATAGGATGTTTTTTTTTCTTTTATATTCCAAACGTTAGAGAGATCATATGGTACTTGTCTTACTCTGTCTGACTTATTTGACTTAACATAATGCCCTTGAGGTCCATTCATGTTGTTGCAAATGGCAAATAGTTTTGTTAACTATTTTAGGCTGATTTATACTTCTTTTTATTCTTCTTCTCTTGCTCTCTTACTTTGTGGTTTGAGGATTTTCTTTAGTGATATGCTTATATTCCATTTCTTTAAATCCTTTTTTATTTGCTGTAGGTTTTCACTTTGTGGGTACCACAAAATAACACTTATTTCTACCTATAGATATATAAAGACTTATATCTATAATGGTGTATTTTAAGTTGTTAACAACTTAAGTTTGATCCCATTTGTAGCCCAACATTTTTACTCTCTTCCATTCTATGTTTTTTGATGTTACATTTTACATCTTGTTGTCTTGTGTATCTCTTAACTAATTATTATAATCACAACTATTTTTACTACTTTTGTCTTTTAGCCTTCGTCCTAGCTTTATAAGTAATTAATCCACTATCTTTACTATATATTTACTTTTCCAGTGAGATTTATTCTTTCATATGTTTTCTTGTTGCTAATTGTCACCCTTTCTTTTCAGTTTAAAGAAATCCCTTTAACATTTCTTATAAGGCTGATTGATGGTGATGAACTCCATTAGGTTTTGTTGGACTGGAAAACTGTATCTCCTTAAATTCTGAATCGTAGCTTTCTTGGAAGAGTACTGTTGATTTGAAGTATTTGTTTGTTTGTTTTCCTTTCAACACTTTGATTATATCATGCCACATGCTTCTGGCTTGCAAAGTCTCTGCTGAAAATTCTGCTGATAGACTTTGGGGATTCCCTTTTACATAAAATTGTTTTTCTCATGCTGCTTTTAATATTCCCTCCTTATCTTTAACTTTTTACACTTTAATTATTATGTGCCTTGCTATGTGTGTTTGAATTATTTTTATGACGTATATTAAGATTTATTTTATATTTAAGAATTACCCTTTTGTGCAATGCACTTGTAAAAAATATTTTCAAATATGCTGCATATTTCCTTGCCATACTAATTATTAAATATTTGTTGTGAGTTTTTAGATTTTCTTCCTAAACTTTGTTTAGTGTCATTTCTGTAATACTTTGTGAATTATTTTACTTTAATCATCTGGGTTCTTTCATATTAGTCCAATGTTTTCATTTACCTTATTTTTAAATTTTAATTCCATAATTTTTAGTATAGTTTATTTCCTTCCAGGGTGATTTTCAACGTTTTATTCTCTAACTTGACTGCTGTGTTCTAAATGGCAGAATCTTTACAAAGACCTCCAAATGTTATTGAGGTTGTTTTATTTTATTTTTATCTACTCATCTGTTAGAGCTTCAGAGTTTACTTGGACTGTACTTTCCACAGCAGTTTTGGTGAAATTTTATTATTTTCTGTGAAGTAAATCTCTTTTGTTTAGTCTTCAGTTGCTTTTCAACATGATTACTGTACAATTTTATTTGGTCAGCCTGCTGTTTCTTCCTAGACATTTTCATTGTGAACTGAGTTGTCCTGCTATCTCTTAGCCTGAGTTTATTCATACTCTTCTAACGACTTTCTTTTTTTGCTTATATTAACTGGTTTTGTTTACTTGCCTCCAAAGAAACCTAACAGATAGAGTTTGCCTTACTTTCACCTATTGTTAAAATACTCCTATCAAATCTTAAACGTTTAATTGGCATTTTCCTACCTATAAGATCATTCCCTAGCTGAGGAGTATTCTTTAACATACATGTATTAGTGTGAGTTACTGATTGTAGTAGGAGCTTGCAACGTTGTTTTAGAAATGACCATCAGTGTCCATTAGACTGATTTAGTTTAATTGTACTAATTGCCTTACATCATTAGTTCAGAAAATCTAAGTCTGCCAGTCCAATCACTTTCTTATGGAGCTTTCAAAGTGGCCATGTCAGCCAAACTGGCATTAAATTTCTCACTCCCACACCTCAAAATTGTTTCATTTTAAACCTCGTAATTCCAGGTGGTACACAATTGGAAAAAAGAGAATCATCTCTGATCATGAAGCAGTGGAGGCCATTCATCTCCCCCCACCTACCACTTGCTTCTCAGAATAGTTTCTGCTAAGTTAGGGGCTGGTAACACTCTTGTCTGAAAGTGAGAGAATCAGTACTTGGGACAGTGCTGCTTTGTTTTGAAAACCAGGAAAGACACAGTATAGTGGATGAGGAAGCACCATGGGGTCACTAGAAGACCTTATTTCCCTGCACCCATTCATGTTTGTAATTTATAGGTTTTTCCTAAGAATGAAATTGAAAAGTAAGACTTAAATTATCCTGCATATACTCATAAAGAGGGTTATATGCTGGACGAATAAAAGTACAGAAATATTGTGTAACACAAAAACCAAGATCTGAAAAAAAGACAAAAAAGACTCGATAAGTGTTCCCAAACTTGCAAACTAAACTGTGCAAGAAGCTAACTATAAATCCATGAGAAAGCCAGTGCTTGTGTGGCCGCCTCACAGCTGGACAGAGTAGTGTCTAGGTTCATTCCTAATATTGAAAGGAATTAATGGAGGAGTCTTAATTATATTTAATGTATTTGTGAACAGAAAATACATTCACATCTATTTTTAGTATATTACTTTATAACAGTCACTCAATTAAGCCTTTGGGGAAAAAATTCTCAGAGAAACAGTTTTAACATCCTGAGCTGAAATTGAACCACAGAGAGCCAATCTTTAATCAAATATGCTAATACTTACCTACATGTGCTTATACAAAATGTGCATTATATTACGATCTGACCTCAAACTCATATTTTAGGGAGAAAAAAAATAGCACCAATTTAGTTCTAAAGGAGCGGTTTACATCCAGGTAGAACTTTGTTGTTCCAAATAATTCCCATCAAAGGTTGAAAATATATACCCCTGCATACTACCTCCAGCTTTAAATTAGAATTGTTTCAACTGTTGTATGAATGCAAAACCACATAGCTCTATCCTAGAAATATTTCCCTAGGCTTCTCTATTTGCTAGACAATGAAAGCAAACACTTAATGTTTATTGAACAGGATTTATGAAGCTGTCAGTGAACTGACACACAGCAATAAAATGTATTGTGGCTGGTGTCTAGATAATCTATAGCTGAATGAATTACACTAATTCCCATGCTTGCATATTCATGCTATGGTAATAGTTCTTGTAACAGATTTCTTCATTGTCTGCAGGTGCCACAGCTTGGTTAGAAGTAGAGTTAATTGCACTCTAGGACGGGTGGGAATTCACACGTCCATAGAGTTGGCTTGTTTTCTGGAAGAGTATTCATGATTTGTGTAAGGAAGCCAAAACACCCATAATTAAATTATCACAACTGCAAACACTTACCTTTTGAAAAGACATTCAAAATAGAGAGAGGGATTTCTCACTATTATGTTAATATCAACATTTTATCTTCATCTATGTTCCAATTAACATGTACACTTACACTCCAAGTTTAATATTACTTGATAAAAATGTTGGTTATATCATTATAGTTAAGCTGTATATGTTTAGCTGCTATACCTCCTAGCTAAATGAGTACCTAGTTCTATAAGCTTAATTAGAAGAGATGTATTCTAATACCTACTTAGAAAGAGTATCTAGTTCTATAAGCTTAACTAGAAGAGATGCATTCCCTTATGGGGCATATTAAAAGCAAACTGTTTTATTTACTTCAGCAGAAGGTACATTAAGGAATCCATGAAAGGAGAAGAAATTAATTATAAAATAATGCACACTATTTTTTTATTTTCTTGCTGTGACCTAGTAAGCACAGCTGCATTGCATGATTCAACTGCAAATGTGTCAATTCTTTGGATTTTTGCTTTGGTTAGTGATTAGAAAATTACCAATTTTTTTATTTTTTTAATAGTTTAATTTTATTCAGAATGATTCCCTATGTTACTAACTCTGTTTTCATCAAAGCCCCTTTTATTTCTTTGTTACAGTTCTCCCTTGCCTTAGAGAGCTTATTCTTTGGAAGATTCTGACATTTATTTTTCTATTCAGTAACAGCAAATATTTTGGTGACTCTATTGGTAGATCAGCATATTAGATATCAGAAAACAAACACACAGTAAGATTTATTATAATATTATTAAAGGAATAAATGTAATAAGATGTATAAAAATCATGTCTAGGCATTTATGGGCAAATAGAAAAAATACCTATGACATCTTGGGGAATTAAATCATGTTTTCAGGAAAAGGTGACATAAGGCTGAATTTTGAAGGGAAAAGGGGGATTAACTCCTGTATGTAAACAAAGGAAATTTTGTATTTGTTAGAGTGGTAGCATTTTTAAGATGAGAGAGATTTAAGGTTGTAAGTTATGAAAAAGTGTAAGTTGTTGAGATGGTGCTGATAAAGGATGTATTTAGGGTTAAAGCCGGGAATAATATGGGAGATAGACCAGAATAAATATTAGGCCATAAATCTCATGCTAATGCATTTGAAAGGGATGCAGACAGACTTTGAAGAATTTCTAAAAGAAAAATCTGCAAATCTCTTAAATCTATATAACTCTCTGAAAACTGTATAAAGGATGAATAAAGTAAAGAAGAGGTAGGGGCATCCGTATTAGACCAAGGTATATATGCCTTAGAGAAACAAAAGATTATCTTAAATGTCTGGATTGCAATATTCACTGAAAATTCTTAGAGTTACTATTTAAATTTCTGGTGACAATACATTTTATAGATTCTGGTGCAACATATGAATTAATGTAACTGATATAGTTATTGATCTAACATATTAATATATAATTAATAGCCCTAATAACAGTTATTTTCTTCTAAGTATAGTCATGTGAGAAGTAGATAAACAGTGTGCCTAAATTTTTATTTAACTTCCTGAGTTATAAAAAGAAAGTTTGCTATGTTTTCAATGGACTATAAATGTGTAAATTATGCAAATAAGGAAATATCACTTGTAGAAACACTTGATTGTAAAGTAGAACTTCTTAGTACAGTCAAAAAATCAGTTTTCCTACTATAGCTATGAATTTCAGTTTTGTTTGAATTTCAATTTTAAGTAAGATTTTTTCAGGTGCAGAGAGTAATACAGATACATTGTAGAACTTTTGGGAAATAAATTTGATTTTATAATAATTAAAATCACCTTAACTGATGTCTTTTCTTCTAAGGTCTTACTTTTTGTTAAGATTATGGATTCTGCAAGGAGACCCTTTCAGATACCTATTGTTTAGAGTTTCTTATTTAAAAATGAAGTATTATAGAGTTATACAATAATCAATGAGAATATAATCATTGAGAATATAATCATTGAGAATAATCATTGAGAACATAAATATAAATGAAATATTAAAATATTAATATATAACAAATATAAATATGTGCAATGCATTATAATAATACTTATATTAACATATGTTAAATGTATATTAAATATATTTATACATTTTCAAATTGAAAATCAAAATCAAACGAATGCATTTTGAGTAACACCAATCTCAGTAACATAGAGGGTCTTAATTTTATTTTGAATATAAATTGCGAACATTTTCTTTGGGAAAGTTAACCTCTGAGGGTTACTGGAGAAGATTAGTTTATAGAACTAGTATTATCAGGGGATTCGATCTATAAGGTTCCTATAGAGAAAAAAAGTGTAAACTGCGGTAAATACATAAACAAGACACAGAAAAACATTTACCTAGTTTCTTCTCATAAAAAAAAAATACTTATGCAGTATTATGTTGTATTGACTTTCTTAAGCATAAACTCAAAATTAATATATGCCATATATTTAGAATAATATATCACTAAAACATACATATTGGTGATTAATGAGAACATGATGGTGGTTACCAGAGGGCAAGGAGGGTGCGGGGTAGGATGAAGAGAGTAAAGAAGATAAAAAATGTGGTGACAGAAGGAGACTAGATTTCAGGTAGTGGGCATATGATAGAATATACATGTTGTATTATAAAGATATACACTCAAAACATGTTATTATTAACCAATATCATCCCAATAAACTTAACAAAAAATAAATCATAAAAACATAAAGAAAAAGACATGTACTAAAATGCTATTAGTTGCTCTGTTTGGGTAGTGAGAGTAAAAGTGATTTTTGTTTTTCTCTTTTATTTTTTCATTTTTTATATTTTTGACAAATCTTTTAAATAAAAATAAATAAATGAATAAACAGATGGCAAAGTAGGTACATGTTGTGCTTACCTCCTCTCACAACCACGTCATAATTACAACTAAACTAAAGATCAACCATCATTGAGAATCACCTGACATCTAGCTGAACCGAAGTCCTACAAACAAGGACATACAGTAAAATGCACCTCAAGACTGGTAGGAGGGCTGAAGACATGGAACGAGCTAGTCCTATACTCGCATGTAACCATTAAAAATTGGGAGGGATACCATGGCTGTGGAGGTTCCATTGGAGGCGCAAGGGATCCCAGTTGCCCTACCAGGCTCCCCAGGCCAGAATTTCAGTGCCTAAGAGAGAAGCGCCTATAACTTCTGGCTGTGAAAACCACCAGAGATTGTAGCTGAATGAGACCAGAGTGGCTGCATTCCAAGGTGTTCCTCTTAATGGGACCGTACACAGACTTACTCACTGTTGGACTCACTCCGAGCTCCAGTGCTGCGGCAGCAGCTCAAACGTACAAGTTCCATATGGGGATGAACTGAGTTGTCTGGCTTAAGGGCAAGAGCTGGAGGGGCAGCTTTCTCTGGGAAGGAGTAGCTGGTGGAAGCCATTGCTTCTTTGTTGAACTCTCCCTGTTCCTGGCCTGCAGATGCATTCAGCCACCATATTTGAGTCTCTATCAACCTGGCCTTACCCTTGAGATTTTGAGACCAGCCCCACCCTTTCAGGCACACCCAAACCACTTCCAGTGGCTTTTTCATATAAACTGTCTGCCTTGGCTCATGCTGCAAACTTTCCTAAAATCTCAAAAAGGTTCACAAAACACAAACCAGCAGCATCTGGCTTCAGTGTGCCTGTTACTGGCTGAGCAGCCGTAAGCCCTAAACTAACAACAGCCAGACTTGGCTTGGCCTCTTGACGCACTTCCAAGCACAATGTGGGCAGCATATTGCTTTGTGGCTGGCCCAATCCAGGTAGCCAAGGGCACGGAACAGGCTGCAGCTGAATTTGGCCTATAGCAGGTCCCCTCCCAGGAGGCCCCAAGGATGGCACACCCAGTGTCAAGCTTCAGACAAAGCTGGAGAATCACTTTGCTGCTATAAAGATGACACACCAAAAGGGCAGACTGAGTAGGCACCAGAGACCTGCTGAAGCAAATCCTGCTCTGTAGGGTCAGTCTGTGCACCACAACTCCTCCACTGTAGACACAGTCAGGCCTCCCAACCAAATAGCCCAAGGGTCAATCCCTGCTATTGACATGCAAACAGCAACCAAGGATCAACTACAATAGGAGGATGCACACAACTGATACAAGGGACACACCTGGAGCATGAGGTTTTCGTGACTAGGGAGACTATGCCACTGGGCCCCCCAGGACTCATACTACACAACGACACTTGAATAAGACCGGGAGACACAATAGCTCTGCCTAATACATAGAAACAAACACAGGAGGAAGGCAGCCAAAATGGGGAGAAAAATAAGATAATAGAACAAAGCTCCAGAAAAGGAACTAAACAAAATGGAGATAAGCAATCTATCAGATGGACAGTTCTAAACACTGGTCATAAGGATGCTCAGTGATCTCAGGGAGAACTTCAACAGAGACAGGAAACATAAAAGTGGAAATAGAAAACATACACAAGAAACAGTCACAGATAAAGAATATAATAACTGAAATGAAGAATACATTAGAGGAAATTAACAGGATGAAGCAGAGGATTGAATCAGCAGTTTAGAAGATAAAGTAACAGAAAACACCCAATCATAATAGAAAAAAAAAAAAAAATTGAGAGAGAGAGAATCCAAAAAAATGAGGACAGTTTAAGGAGCCTCTGGGACAACATCAAGCATACAAATATTCACATCATAGGGGTACAAGAAGGAGAAGAGAGAGAGCAAGGAATTGAAGAAATTTGAAGAAATAATGACAGAAAACTTCCCTAACCTGATGAAGGAAATGGAACACAGGAAGCACAGAGTCTCAAACAAGATGAACCCAAAGAGGTCAACATCAAGACACATCATAATTAAAAAGACAAAGTTTAAAGACAAAGACAAATGCTTAAATGCAGCAAGAAAAATGCAGTTCATTACCTACAAGGGAGCTCTCATAAGACTATAAGATGATTTGTCAATAGAAAATTTGGAGGCCAGAAGGGATTGGCACAAAACAGTCAGTGATGAAAAACAAGGGCCTAAAACCAAAATTATTCTATTCAGCAAAACTAAGTTCCTCAGTGAGAATTTCAACAAAGAGATAGCAAGCATAAAGAAGGACATAGAAATCATGAAAAATAACCAGTCAAAAATAAACAATATGATAACTGAAGTGAAGAATACACTAGAAGGAATCACCAGCACATTAAATGAAGCAGAGGATTAAATAACCAATTTAGAAGACAAAGTAGTAGAATTCACGTAATCAGAACAATGAAAAGAAAAAAGAAAAGAAAAAACAGAATAAAAAACAATGAAAATAGTTTAAGAGACCTGTGGGACAACATCAAGTGGAATAACATTCGCATCATAGGAATATCAGAAGAAGAGAGGGAGCAAGGGGCCGAGAACATATTTGAAGAAATAATGACCAAAAACTTTGCAGGCCAGAAGGGATTGGCACAAAACATTCAGTGATAAAAAACAAGGACCTAAAACCAAGATTACTCTATTCATCAAAACTATCATTTAGAATTGGAAGACAGATAAGGAGCTTCCCAGTCAAGAAAAAGCCAAATGAGTTCATTACCACCAAACTAGTATTACAAGGAATCTTAGAGGGACTGCTTTAGGACAGGAAAAAAAAAATAAAAATGAAAAATATGAATACTAAAATTACAATAAATACATGCCTATCAACAATCACCTTATATGTAAATAGATTAAAGCTCCAATCAAAATACAACATAGGTAAATGGATAAGAAAACAAAACCCTTACACATGTTGCCTAGAAGAGACTCATTTCAGATCGAAAGACACACAGAAACTCAAAGTAAAGAGATGGAAAAAGATATTCCATAAAAATGAAAATGGAAAAAAAAACTGGGTAGAAATACTTCCACCAGGCAAAATAGACTTTAAAACAAAGGCTATAACAAGAGACAAAGAAGGACCTAGTAATCCCACTTCTGGGTATTTATCTGAAGAAACCCAAATCACTATTTTGAGGTGGATGTGTGCATCCATATGTTCATTGCAACATTATTTTCAATAGCCAAGATATGAAGGCAACCTGGGTGTCCCTGAATGGATGAATGGATAAAGAAGAGGTGATACAGTGGAATATTCCTGTCATAAAAAATTATACATATATATAAACACATATATGTGTATATATGTATATATATATATATATTCTTATATACATATATATGTTTTATATATGTATTTATATATATACATATATATAAATATATATATTATATATGCATATATATCTATATATATCTATACATAGGTGTATACACACACACACACACATATATATGGAGGTGGAGTACAGCGTAGGAAATATAGTCAATGGAATTGTAACAGCTATATACGATGTCAGAGGGATAGTAGACTGGGGGTTTATCACTTTGTGAGAGGTGTAAATGTTTAATTATTACATTGTTTTGTACACCTGAAACTAATAAAAAATAAATTAAAAAGATGCAAAAAGTAAAATAAAATAAAATAAACTGCATCTTAGATATTTATTATTCATTTAGCTCTTATAAAGCTTTTTTTTTTTTTTTTTTCGTTAAAGCACCATGGCATCTAAAAAGGCCATGTTTCTATTAAAATATCAATTTTACTTTGTAAGTACAAAGCCATATATCTCCTTTGGACATTTTGTAATTTAATACAGGCACTTTAATTTTATCACATTATTTTTGTAATTAACTTTTATTGAGTTCAGTTTCATCATGTTACTTAAAGTTGTTTAATTAAAATATTTGTTTGATTCATTAAACAAATTAGAGATAAGCAATTAAAATGTTCATTTGATTCTGCCATAAATATACCATAATTAGTGACTCAGTTATGCATTGATCGATCTGTTATTAGGGCCTGTACTACAGAGAAATGTGTTTTATTACTTTTGTATTAGTCCCAACTAAATATAAAATATTGTGCTTACTGTTTACAACTTTTACTTGAAAATGTAGCTCCAAGATGAAGTTTATTTGGATTTACTATTTTATGCTCAATAATTCTACCTTTTCTTCAAAATCATTCTTTATAATTGTGTCAGTTTTATGCTTGATAATGGCTAAAAATGTACTTCAAACTGAACATTTAAAATATTAACAATTTACTATTTTCAATAATTTTAGAACATTTAATTGCATCCAAATTACTTCATCTTCACCATTTTCTACCTAGCTTCTTTCAAAAGTTAATCATTCCAGCAGAGTTTTAAACTGTATGCAAATACATACGTGCAATTGTGTGATATAGATTTAATGTTAGTTTCTCAATGAATAATTTTTCTATTAAGTAGTGAAAGTACTTGAATTCAGAAGATCCCCAATATTTTCCTCCACTTTGCCAACTTAAATGGTCAAATGTATATCCCATATTCTTTAGGAGATTCAGTCATATCTTTTTCTTTAAAATATTCTGTTTTACCTGACTTCTGGGACACCACATATTCCTGAATTTTCCTTTTTTGCAGTGGCCACTAATAGCATGCCTTAACAGGAAGTTCAATACGTTGGTGTGAAGGAGATAACAGAAATATAGAAATGTGTAACTGTGCAACTCTGAATAACTCCCTTTCTTGTTATGAGTTATATCCTTAAGCACCAATGTGACTCTGCTTCTTGCTTAACGCTATAAAATCCAAAGATCCTGGTTCCTTTTCCTTGGCTTATCCAACCTGAGAAGTTCCTCATTCCCTGCAGACTGTGCTCTGTTTCAAAGCACATGCACTATCATAAGGAACTGGAGCACCTCTAATGAGATTCTGCATGCACTGACTTACATTCTTACTTTGCATTTCCTCTACACTCAGTGTTTGCTGGTTTAAGAATAAACCAAAGTGAAAGCAATAGGAAATCAAGTCTGAGTCTTCATTCTCCCCATACTCTCTTCTGGATTGGCCTCCTTTGCTCTGGTGTAGTTTATAATATCTTCTCAGGCTACTTTATTAGATCTTTTTCATGTTCTCCATCTCGATATTGGAGTTACAGCAAAACATCTAAATAATTCCTGAATATCATCCAACCAAATGACTTTGAAGTCTAACCCCAACCTTAACTTTAAAATCTAGCATCCGATTCCTTCTTGACTTTTCCACTTGGATACTTATGAGATGACTCAAGCTTAGTATGTATAAAACTTAACTTTGGTTCCTTTCTCACTTCAATGCTGCTTCTCCCTGAATGTTCCCAACTCAGTAAGCAACAATATTATTTACCCCGTTTTTCAGGGCAGGTTCCTTAGATTCATGGCATATTTATACTTTATTCTCATACCTGAAGACTACACATCTGAAAACTGTTCTAACCAATTCACTTGCACAGCTCAAATCTAACTACTGTCACAACCCCTCTTGCACAAGCTACCATCATATGCATTCTGGTCTACTCTAACGTTTTCCTAAATTATCCCATTGTTTCCTCCTTTACATCCCCTATCATAAATGTTGTATATAGTAGCCAAGATAACTCTTTAAAAAAATGTGCATCTCATGATATTTCCTTGCACAAAATCCTCCAGTCACTTTCCATACACTTAAAATATAATCAAATTATTTTAACATATGCAGGCTAAACATAAACTGATCCCTGATTAATTTCTCCCTGATTCACTGCCTTCTAATCACAATGAACACTTTGCTAATCTTATAACTCATACCAAATACTGTTCTACCACAGGACTTTTGCACTATTTCATTTTCCTAAAAATGCTTATTCCATATATCTAGATATATAATTCATTCTACTCAACATTTCTTTATTCCAAAGACATTTCTTTAAACATTTCCTAATATTCTGTCCAAAATGGCACATTCCTATCACTGTCTATCTCTGTATTCTGCTTTATTTTTCTCCATACTACAATTAACTAAAATTATATACTAATCTTTTCACCATCTGTTACTGCGAACACAAACTAAGACTGCACATAGTAGATATTATCAACCGAAGGCGGTCACTGCCAGTTCAATGCCAACAGGAATCCCCAATTTGGGATGCCATGAAGAGGGAGACTTTGTTCAGTGAAAATAGCGCAACTGTGAAACAATTTGTCTGTGGAACAGCTGAGCTGTGAGACAGCTCAATTGTGAAAGAGCATGACTGTGGAACAGCACGTCTGTGGAAAAGCTCGGGCGAGTTGGCCTGGGCAAGAAGGTCCAGGTGAGGAGGCTCTGATGTTACAGCTTCAGGATCCCAGCTCAGCTCCACTGACAGCTCCACTGACAGCTCCACTGACAGCTCCATTCCAGTGAGACAGCTCCACTCCACTTCAGTGTTACAGCTCCAGGTCTAGCTCTGGTGCTATAGATCCAGCTGGGGAAATGCAGTATTTGATGGAAACTGAAAGTGTACTCCACCAAGACAGAGGAGATGTTGACTTGTATAGAGAGAAGTTCCTCACCATACTCCAGTGGTCTATTTCAGTGCAAATGAGGGCTCCAAATCCTCACAGTTTGATTGGTGCAAATAGCACCACCCTGATTAGTCATAATGGAGATACTCTGATTAATCTGTGAAGATGCAAGAGAGGATATAGCTGCACAGCTCCAACTGGACAGGAAATGTCTAAGTTCTATCAGTGGAATTTCAGACCTAGGAGCTCTCTTACGTAGGTTAACTCAGACTGAAGGAGTACAATGCAAGAACTTTGGCAACCCAGCCTGTGGCTCTTCACTGAAATGCAGTGTGCCTGAAAGGCCTCTATAAATAATGGCTGCTATACTCTGGTTATGAATTTGGGCCTGCTTAACCACAAGAAGCCTGTCTTGGCAGGTATATTCTTCTCGGGGTCAGCAATTTCCATTAAAAATTAATTAATGCATGAAGATACTATTTTTGTAATTATAGAGTAATTATAGGAATATTAAAGAATACTGTTTCTCTAGTATTTGCAATAACTTTCTAGTTTTTTCTAACCTCTGTAATGTGTTATAACAAATCACATTTATTACATGGTAGCATCAAAGGTAATAAAAAGAAACTATATCATTAATAACAATTTCTAGGAAACATTTTTACAACTGACTAAAGAAGAGCAAAAGACCTAAAAAGATACCTCACCAAAGAAGATATACAGATGGAAAACTAAGCATTTAAAAAGATGTTCAACATCATATGTCATTAGTGAAATGCAAATTAAAATGAGATACTACTATGCATCTAATAGAACAAAAATACACAACCCTAACAGCATCAAATATTGGTGAGGACGTGGAGCAACAGGAACTCTCATTATTTGCTGGTAGAAATGCTGAATGATAAGCCACTCTGGAAAACAGTTTGGCAGTTTCTTACAAATCTGAACATATTCTTACCACATGATTCAGTAATCACACTCCTTTGTGTTTACCGAAATGAGCTGAAATTTATGTTTATATAAAAACATCCATATGGATGTTCATAGCAGCTTTATTCATAATTTCCAAAACTTGGAAGCAACAAAAATGTCTTTCAGTAAGTGAATAGATAAATAAATACAATGGAGTATTATTTAGTGCTAAAAATGAATGGACTATCAAGCCATGAAAGTAGAGGAACATTAAATGTATATTACTACATGAAAGTGGCCAATCTGAGAAGGCTGCATATTGTGTGATTGCAATTATATGACATTCTGGAGATGGTAAAACTATAGATAGTAAAATGATCAGGGTTTGCCATGAGTTGCGGGGAGGGAGGTATAAATAGGCAGAGCACAGATGGTTTTCAGGGAAGTGAAACTATTCTGTATGACACTATAGTGGTGGGTACAAGACATACATTTGTAAAAATAAAAAAAAATGTACAATACAAAGAGCAAACCCTAAGTAAACAATGGACTTTAGGTGATAATGATGCGTCAATGTAGGTTCATTGATCGTAAAAAACGTACCACTCTGGTGGGGATGCGGATACCGTGTTTCCCGTAAAATAAGACCTAGCCAGACAATCAGCTCTACTGTGTCTTTTGGAGCAAAAATTAATATAAGACCCGGTCTTATTTTACTATAATATAAGACTGGGTATAATATAACAATATAATAATATAATACAATACAATACAATATAATATATAAAATAATACCGGGTCTTATTTTACTATAAGACTGGGTCTTATATTAATTTTTGCTCCAAAAGACACATTAGTGCTGATTGTCTGGTTAGGTCTTATTTTCGGGGAAACACAGTAGTGGGGGAATTATGTATTTGGAGGTGGAGCTATATGAGAACTCTTAATTTTCCACTCAATTTTGCTGGACACCTAAAACTGCTCTAAAAAATAGTCTACTTTAAAAAAAAAAGTAACTTGAAGTTGATAAAGTATGGTAGCAAAATCTCCTAGTAACTGTTTTTGTAAATATAGTAATGCTGAACAAATGATACATTTTTAAACAAATCATTTAAGCAAATATTATTTACTTAAATCTGTCACTTTTTGTCTTGCAATAATAAAATTAATTATTGGAGCTAGTTTTCCCACATGTAGTAGGTTGTTGACTGAATTTCTTCTGAAATTCAGAAGAGTTAGTACCAGGAGCTTTCAGACTTTTTGAAAGAAAGTACATTTTTGTGCAGAAACACATGGGAGCAAGAATGTGAAAGAAATAGAAATTGAAAGAATACTATGAAACGTGATCCCCCTCCTGGTCCCTTAGATCGGAAACAAGAGCAGAAAAGGAAAGCCTAAAGAAATAACTCTACGTTTTATCCAGAAAAGCTGCTGGGAGTATGTGGCAAGTAAGGGGGCTTTGTGGTCCAGATGACAATGTATAGTATATATTTGAGAGATTTTCTTCCAGTTTTGTTTTAGAACATAGTGTGGATCAGTTCAAATGGGGATTGAATGGAAATGAGTGTTGTCTGGCACATCCAAGATTTTGCATCTGTGATCTGTCAGGCAAATCTCCATGAGTAGGCAACAGTTCTCTAAGAGCACCAGAGAAGCAGTAACCAAGCACTAAAGATACCACAGAGCTTGAGAGAAAACTGGGTGGTTTCATTAGAAATTTGTACCAGGAATATTCCCAGGCAATACAGCAACGAAAGATGGGAGAAGATTTATTTGTAAATACAGGTGTGACTCCTGAGAGAGTCTCAGAAATATTGTTAATGGTGATTAAACAAAATTGGAAATCCTGAATATGCATGTTTGAAGAAATGAGCTAAAAGAATGTTGGTTTTATTTATTCACAATAATAATGTGTACATACAAACTCATGAAACTAAAGAAATTCAACTTTTCAAGTATTTGTCCATATAGTTGTTGTACTATAGGGAATAAAAAAAAATGAATCAAGATAATTTCCTATAGAAAAATTTTCCAGGTGGGGAATTTTCTCCATTTAAAGAAGTAATGAGTACATATATAGATAAGGTTTTTGTTTGTTTACTAGGTTTGGAAACAACATTTAAAGAACTCTGTTTTCTCAGTGTTACATAAGCAACAACATTAATGACTAAGACTGAAAGAATCAGAAGGAATGCGAATATTTTTAAAAATAAAGGAGAAATGTGTAATTACTATTTCAGGAACAGATTTCTTATGATGACTTTGGAAAAGTACTAATTTATTCTGCCGTATGGTTTTCCCTAGCAGAGGTCAGCAGACGTGTAATGATGAACAAAAAAGGAAAAAAGAAAAAAATAATAAATAAATAAGGAGAGGGGGAAGGAAGAGGAGGAGGAAAAACAGGAAGAAGAGGAGAAGGAGGAGAAGCCACTAAAACTGTGTTCAGCATTTTGTCTGATTGTTCTATTTAATCCTTACAACCTTATTAATTAGATGCTGATATTATTTCCATGTTTATTACCTATGAGGGAGAAAACGGCATAGAAAGGTCAAATAAATTGGCAAAGTTTTCAGTTAATAAGTGCCCAAGCCTGACGTGTAGCCTGGACTGTCTCACTAAGAGCCAGAGCTATAACCAGCAGGTACTGTTGCATTCTACAAAATCAACAATGTGAATTGTGCATTTGGAGAAAAATAGTTCTCTTGGGCTTATGGTGCTTAGTTTAAGGAGTAATGTATAATATAGTTGAAACTATAGACAAGAAACAAGTTTGTGTAGGCTATATAAAGTCGAGATAATGAGTTCTAGGTTTTAACTTAAACTCCATTTAGAATCGTCAGCATTGAGATAGGGCAACATATACAAAGGAGTTTCAGAAAATTCATTCAGAAAGAAGAAAAAAAGTGAGTGGGGGGACCAATTATGATAGTTTTATTCTACTGTAGGGATTTGTCCATAATGTCTACATGAAAAGAAATACACAAATGTTAGGCAGAAGATAATATCCAAATGGACGAAAGGAATAACGTAGGTTTTTCTTTTGCTAACTTAAAAATTAAAATTGTATGTACATCGATTTTCTTTGCTGCTAAATCCATCACCTTCTTCCGCACCTTCACACTTTCCCCATATTAATCTACCCAGTCCCCAATTATCCACTCAAGATTGGTAGACTTAAGAATGTAAAGGTAAAATGCAATTAAATAAAGATAATATAAATATATTGCATATTTTAAGCAAATCTATAAATTTAAAGTACCAAAAAAGTACTGGTTTAAACATATTTATTCCCTTATTACATACAGTTGAAATACATATGCACATGTATATATGTATGAGTGTGTGTATACATACATACACACTTTGGAATATACATGATAATGCCTGACAGAAAGTACATAGACAATTCATGTTAATATTTATCATATAATAATTTAAAAATAATAAAATTTATTCTGAAAATAAAAACAACACTGCATCATTCTGAGACATTTGTATTTCAAACATATGTGAACACAGAGATCTCCAGATATTTAGTCCCTCACATTTACTGAGTTCTGTGAATTCTCTGGCAGCACGCCCTTTCTGGGAAGTATGCCTCACCTGCATTTCCACCCATCTCAATGCTGTAGCATGGCTACAGTATTTCATGTCATCTTGAACACTTGTCCCATTTGATTGGTCCGGAGGTTAATGTAGCCTGGGTTAATGAGTGTTCCTAAGTGTTGCATTCTTTGACAACAGCAACAATATCAAAACACTAAGGGGAATAAACCTGAGCTACACAGAGAAATTCTATTCAGGGACAGAGAGATCCTGGTAACATTCAGTTTTAATCCTAGTCCTTTTTGGGTTCCACTACTTATCTGCCCCCACCTGATTTGACTGCTGAATCCTCTGTGGATTTTGTCAATGTGGGGCCCATTTTCTTGATCCTGCTCAGATTTCTGTCACTTGAAACACAAAATTCACATAAACACCTAGTCGGTATTGGGGAGTGTACAAAGACTTAATTTAAGATTGTTTAATGGCAGCGTAGGGAGGAATAGTTTTAAAGTAATAGAGAATAAAATGATTTTACCCTTTAAAAATAAAGTCTAAGTGGGATGGTTAAAAATTTGACTTTCAGTCTACTTCAAAACACCCCAGGTAATAAAATACTAATGTTACAAAGTAAGTGGAACTCATCTCTAATGAGTAGATGTCAATAGATTAGCATTTTAAGTGTGGGATGACAGCATGATTGCAACAAACATCTGTAAAATTATTGCTTTTCATCTACATTAATTTGCTAAATGACTACCATGCAAATAGCCCCAAACCATAAATGAAAAAGGTATTCAGAAATCATTAGTAAATTAGACCTTGGTTACCTGATTTAAAAATCAAAAACAACATTAAGTGCATTGAAGCATAACTTACTGTACTAGAATGTAATGAGGAGGTATATGTTAATAGAAACAGAGGCATTTTTGTGTCCAAAGAGAATTTCAGAGAATGACTGCATGCTGCTTTTACTGGTTATTGTTGGCTATTTAAAAAGAGATTGATGTGTCTCACTGTTTGTAAACGACTGTTTCACTTGCTGTGACACAGTAGTTACCTTCAAATTTTTGCCTATGGATATGAATCTGTATATTAAGCTTGTTGCATCATACTAAGTTTATATAGGCCTCTTAGTTATTGCAACCACCTTGCTGAGAAGTTGATGTCAAAAACGGGGTGGGGGGAGAATGAACAATATAGAAGAGAGGGTAAATAAACCCCTATGTAGCTCTATTTCTATGCATTACACATACATGCCAAATCTTTAAAAAATAAAATAAAACTTATATAGATTAAAAACTTTGCGAACCTTGCTTCACTTTAAACCAATGATTTTGTTCAAGTGTAGCTGTGATCAAACACTATATGAAAAGGCTATTCAATTCAGGCAAATATGTTATTAATTGGGTGACACTTAATGTTTAATAAATTGTTTACTTAATTTAGAAATTTTTATATTAATTTGAACATGTGAATGGAGTCCAAAAGATTAGGTAGAACAATTCAGGATCTCCTATTACCTCAAATTGTGTCCTGAGATGAACAGAATATAGTGTACGGAGTTATTAATATTAATCACAACTACTAGTCACCGCTTGAACACTGTGTTAATCTCATTGAAACTATTATCTCATTTACATTCCAAAAATCATATAAATAAAACATTATGCTGATGCTCCCATATCACAAAGAAGAAACTACTTTTTGAGGGTGTAAGTAACTTTCCTTAGATTACAGAGAAAAAAATGTTTGGCCTTACCTCAGATCTAACTCCAATGGCCACATTCTTAACTACTGTACAGTATTAAAGTCAGACACCTAAGTAACCAGGTTCCTTCTCCTTCCCATCCCCAGGTGCCCTGTGATCAAAATACCAAGTCTTTCTAATACCCTCACTGTCATATTCTCTCATATACGTATGCGTAACTTAATTAACACTGTTCCTCTTTCCTGACATGTGCTTGCACTTATTATCTTAACAATCACCCTCATTCATCCGAAGAGGTTCAGGAGGTAATATTTTCACCTGGTTTCAGGGGAGAAAAAGATCAATTAGACTAAACACTCTCTCTTGGGTAAGATGGTGATGGTTTTTCCCCACTATTGTACTATATTACATGTCACATTGCCTTACATTCAAGTAATTACAAATCAATCTGCTTATACTCGTAGATGTATGATCATTTATATAAAGAGACAAGACCATTTCACCTGGTGTCCTAATATTTGCATGCTGCCTACACACTGTGAATTCTCAATAATAGTCTGATGAATGAATGAATGGATTGTGTACTTGATTTATTTACTGTAATTGATGAACATCAGATAATATCATCACTGTTTTGCTGAAAATTATGCCGTAGTGCTGAAATCTTCTCTTGCATCTTAGAGCAAGTTCATACTGACTTGCTATTAGCTGTAGCAAATATATATGGTCATGTAATCTATTTTACTTGAATCCTCAGGAAGCTTTCTAATTCTTGCTTCTTTATTTTTTAGCTATCAAGATTACACATTTCATAGAACTATGTAATTAATTTTATAAATATCAATCCCTGATGGTTATACACTAAATTAGTAATTTTTTTCACATCTTTCTTTCCCCCAATCCTATGTTTCATGATTTAATGCAAATTTTGTCCCTAGAAATGATCACAAATTATGACACAGACATGGAAATCAGCATAAATGAATCAATGAGTTATTGTCTGAATTCTGAGTTTGGAGCAGTCAATATAAGGTACAAAGTCTGGTAAAGTAGTATGCATTGACTACAATCTCTGAATGATAAATGTGAGATTAAATCATGGTTAAGTTGTAAAAAAATAGTCTTAAGCAATTAAGCTTCACAGGCATAGATAAAATAGATCTGTGTTATAAGTTTTCTATGCTAATATACATATTTTTATTGAAATTATAGTATGATCAATTAATCATTAAATTGAATTTTGAGGAATAGGCTTCGGATATGGCAATTTATCCATAATTCTAGACTTCTGAAAGAAGTTTCTGGAATTGAGTTTGGTACCACTGCAACATTGTATACCATACAAATATTAAACACAATATAATGCACTAAAAGAGTGCTAGAACATGTTGATGAAAAGTATGATATTGAGAAACTTTAGGAACCGTTAATAGAATGAACCCACTTAAATCCTAATAAAGAAGGCCTGGTACCAACAGAAGGGCCAGTCGGGTGCTGGAAGCTACAATAACTACTTCCCCCAAATTCATATTAAATGTCCTTGTCTTCTAAAAGTAGTTCATTTAATTATAAAACTAGAGGTATGATTACACTCTAGAATAGCTCAGTTATATGAATTCTTTAGTTACAGTTACTACTTAGCAAAGTCAAATTTTCTATTCATAGCAATCTACGCTGATCAAACAAAAGGAAGCCTAAAATAACATGCCAATTTAAATTTATGAAAATTTTATTCTCAGAAAATATATATTTTTATGAAATATTTTATGAAAAAAGTTCAAAGCATCAGTGAAAATATTTGTAGATAGCAAATACACTTTTTCTTTAAACAGGAAATTACAAATTATATCTTCATAAGAAACACATGTAGATATAATTATACATATATATATACACAAAGTGAACATGAGGTATTAATTTTTACTTAAGCAAAACCAGCATGATGAAAACTAAAAATCTGTTTTTTGACATATGGAGTTAGAGAATATTACTATATAAATGAATTTGCTAAGAATGAATATTTTCTTTCATTTTTTGGGGAAAAAAATATTATTCAGATCTTTCACCTGGAAGAATCCTGCTATTACATAATATTATTTGATATGGAGTTATCCTAAATAAAAAACCTCATGTTACACCTTAAAGAACTACAAAAAGAAGAACAAATGAAACCCAGGTCAGCAGAAGAAAGGAAATAATAAAAAAAAGAGCAAAACTAAATGAAATAGAGAACAAAAAGACAATACAACAAATAAATGTGACAAAGAGCTGGTTCTTTGAAAAGATTAACAAAATTGACAAACCCTTGGCTAAACTCACTAAGATAAAAAGAGAAAAGACACTAATAAACAAAATCAGAAATGAAAAAGGGGAAGTTATCATAACACCATTGCAATACAAAGGATCATCCAAGAATACTATAAAGGACTATATGCCACCAAATTCAATAACCTAAAAGAAATGGACAAGTTCTTAGAAATATAGCCCTCCTAGGCTGAATCATGAAGAATTAGAAAACCTAAATAGACCAATCACCAGTAACGAAATTGAATCAGTCATCCAAAACCTTCCCAAAAGCAAAAGTCCAGGACCAGATGGCTTTAGTAGTGAATTCTACCAAACCTTCAAGGAGGATCTAATACCAATCCTGCTCAAACGCTTCCAAAAAATTGAAAAGAGACAATATTCCCTAACTCATTTTATGAGGCCAACACTACCCAGATACCAAAACCCGGTAAGGACAACACAAACACAGAAAACTACTCACCAATATCTCTGATGAATACAGATGCAAAAATCCTAAACAAAATTCCAGCAAATCAAATGCAACAATACATTAAAAAAACTATTCATCATGACCAAGTGGGGTTCATCCCCGAGGCACAAGGATGGTTCAACATCCGCAAATCCACCAACGTGATACATCATATAAACAAAATAAAGGCCAAAAACCATATGATTATATCAATTGATGCAGAAAAAGTGTTTGACAAGATACAATATCCATTTATGATTAAAACACTTAATAAAATAGGTATAGAAGGAGAATACCTTAACATAATAAAGGCCATATATGGCAAACCCTCAGTTAATACCATAATTAACAGTGAAAAACAAAGCCCTTTTCTCTATATTCAGGAACAAGACAGGACTGTCCCCTAACACCTCTGCTTTTCGACATAGTCTTGGAAGTCCTCTCCAGAGCAATCAGGCAAAACAAAGAAATAAAAGGCATCCAAATTGGGAATGAAGAAGATAAATGGTCACTCTTTGCAGATGACATGATTCTATATATAGAAAACCCTAAAGACTCCACCAAAAAGCTATTAAAAACAATCAACGAATACAATCAAGTTCTGGCTACAAAATCAACAAAAGTCCATTGTATTCCCATATACTAACAATGAAACCTCAGAAAAAGAAATTAAATATATATATATATATATATATATATATATATATATATATATATATATATACCAAAAAAAAAGAAAAAAGAAAAGAAAAAAGAAACAATTCCTTTTGGAATTGCAACAGAAAGAATTAAATACCTAGGAATATACTTAACCAAGGATGTGAAAGACCTACATGCTGAAAACTATAAGACATTTTTAAAATAAATTTAAGACACAAAGAAATGGAAAGATATTCAGTGCTCATGGATTGGAAGAATCAACAGAGTTAAAATGGCCATATTACCCAAAGCAATATACAGATTTAATGCAATCTCCATCAAAATCCCAATGGCATTTTTTAAAGAAATAGGACAAAAAATAATCAGATTTGTATGGAACCACAAAAGACCCTGCATAGCCAAAGTAATCCTAAAAAAAAAAAAAAAGAACAATGCTGGATGTATCACACTCCCTGACTTTAGCTTGTGCTACAGGGCAACAATAATCAAAGCAGCATGGTATTGGCAGAAAAACAGACACATAGACCAATGGAATATAATTGAGAACCCAGAAATAAACCCACATAAATATGGACAGATAATTTTTGACAAAGAAGCTAAAAACATACAATGGAGCAAAGACAGCCTCTTCAATAAATGGTGCTGGAAGAATTTGCAAGCCATGTGCAAAATCATGAAACTGGTCTGCTATGTCACCATGTACCAAAATTAATTCAAAATGGATCAAAGATTTATGCATAAGACCAGAACAATAAACTGCATAGAAGAAAACACAAGTACTAAACTTATGAACCTTGGCTCCATAAGAGCATTTTATGAATTTGACTTCAAAGGCAAGGGAAGTAAAAGCTAAAATAAATGAATGTGACTATATCAAACTTAAAAGCTTCTGCACAGCAAAAGAAACCATCGACAAAATAAAGAGGCAACCAACCGAATGGGAGAAGATTTTTGCAAACAGTGCCTCCGATAAGGGGCTAATATCCAAAATATACAAGGAACTCATAAAACTCAACAAAAAAACAAACAACCCAATTGAAAAATGGGCAGAGGACCTGAAGAGACATTTCTCAAAAGAGGACATACAAATAGCAAATAGACATATGAAAAAATGCTCAACATCACTAATCATCAGAAAAATGCAAATAAAAACCACAATGAGATATCACCTCATCCCAGTTAGAATGGCTGTCATCAACAAGACAAATATTAACAAGTGTTGGAGAGACTGTGGAGAAAAAGGAACCCTCATACATTGTTGGTGGGAATGCAGATTGGTGCAGCCGCTATGGAAGGCAGTGTGGAGGTTCCTCAAAAAATTACGAATAGAATTATCATATGACCCAGCAATCTCTCTCCTGGGTATCTACCCAAAAATTCTGAATACATTTATCCATAAAGACAAGTGTGCTCCAATGTTTTTTGCAGCTTTATTTATGGTGTCCAAAACATGGAAACAACCAAAATGTCCTTCCATAGATGAATGGATAAAGTAGCTGTGGTATATGTACACAATGGAATACTATTCGGCAGTAAGAAAAGATGAAATAGGACCATTTGTGACAATATGGATAGATCTTGAGATTATAATTCTAAGTGAAACAAGTCAGACAGAAAAAGTAGAGAACCATATGATTTCACTGATATGTGGTATATAAACCAAAAACAACAAAAGAACAAGACAAACAACTGAAAGAACAGCAACTCACAGACATAGACAATAGTTTAGGGGTTACCAGAGGGTAAGGGGGAAAAGGGGAAGAGGGCTCTATAAGAGGGTAAACGGGGTCTAATATATGGTAATGGAAAGAGAACTGACTCTGGGTGGTGAACACACAATGTGAGATATAGATAATGTGTTACAGAATTGTACACCTGAAACCTATGTAACTTTACTAACAATTGTCTCCCCAATAAACTTCAATTTAAAGAAAAAAACAAAACTATATAATGAAACTCTGTTTTTTAATATTTATGGAACACTCATTATGAGCTAGATACACTGTTTCAATTGTTGCAGTTTTATGTTGTGTTTAACATAGGGCAAATTTTCTCCTTTTTTTTTTTTAAATTAAAGTTTATTGGCATGACAATGGATAGTCAAGTTACATAGGTTTCAGGTGTACAATTGTATAATACATCATCTATATTATCACACTGTCTGTTCACCACCCAGAGTCACTTTTCCTTCCATCACCATATATTTGATCACGTTTACCCTCATCTATCATCCCACTTAATTCCTTAACCTCTGATAACCACTAAACTATTCTCTTTTCTACAAGGTTGGACAGTTAAGTTTGTGCACTGGTTGCAATGATGTTGGTAACTTTTTTGATATCAGAGTGATTATTCATTATGAATTTGTACCAACTGGACAAACAGTTAACCAAGTTTACAAATTTGAAAGTGCTAGAAAGGCTGTGTGAAAAAGTTAGAAGACCTGAACTTTTTGCCAACAATTCATGGTTCTTGCATCATGACAATGCACCAGCTCACATGGCACTGTCTGTGAGGGAACAGTAAACAAATAACTGCATTGGAACACCCTCCCTAGTCACCTGATCTGGCCCCCAATGACTTCTTTCTCTACCAAAAGATAAAGGAAATATTGAAAGGAAGACACTTTGATGACATTCATGGCATCAAGGGTAATACAACGACAGCTCTGATGGCCATTCCAGAGAAAGAGTTCCAAAATTGCTCTAAGGTTGGACTAGGCGCTGGGGTCGGTGCATAGCTTCCCAAGGGGAGTATTTCAGAGTATTTCAAAGGTGACCATAGTGATATTCAGCAAAGAGGTATGCAGCACTTTTTCTAGGATGTGTTAGCGAACTTAGTTGTCCAACCTCGTATATGCATATATATTTGTTGAAAAATATCCATTCACTCTCAGGAAATAACTGGACATATTCAGAAAAAATTCTGTATGATATCACACCTCATTCATATATGCAAAATAGTACAGATGATCTATAAGTATCATAATTCTATGTGTGTGAAAAATATTATCTGAATAATACAAGTGTTATTACTAAATAAACTTGACAATATCTAGAAGAACATTACATTTTATTAGGCAATTAATATATAAAATATATTTTTATGATGATGAATTAAATTTTATGTTGGAAGAAGTAGGGATAAATAATGTTAAGGTCAAATTAAAGGTATCACGACGCATGATTTTTATGTGGATCATATTTTCCAGACCTAAGTGTCTAGAAAGGGTGTGATCATGGCTACCACCATGTATATGTAAAACATTTCAATCCTATTACCAGATTTGGTTTCTAATACTATTATCCTTTAATAAACAATAGGATAAACAAGATAAGTGTTTGACATTGTACCTTCTGAATATAAATTCAGACGAACCTATAATGCTCATTATTGCCGGAAAACAAGGTATTTTCAAAATGTGCAGGTAGTGCTTAAATACAAGTCAAACCATTTTAAAGATATTGTTTTGGCCAAATGGGGAAAATGTGAGCACTGTAATAAGTATAATAATTATAAGCAATTGTCATAAATTAAGTCTGGTCAAATCATGTGTCTTAATCATATTTGAAAGAGAAAAGTTACTAGCATGTGTAGAAACAGGTACAAAAAGATATCTGAAATATGGAAAAGGGATAGATTTTATAGGTGGTTGATTTTCAAATTAAATTTTCATGAGATCTCAACATATATGAGTATTCCATGAATTCTCCTCTTAAGTATATACTGTATTATACAACATAGATTTATACTATACTCTGCTTGCAGTAGGGAAAGGAGGATAGAAAATGGGAGCTGTAAATATTCCCGATAGTTCTGAAAATATCAGGAATAGAAATTACTAGTGGTTATGGTTACATTGTAGATCAGGTAGAAAGCTGCTCTAACAGTGCATTGTAAGGAAATGGATTGATTAAATGTCCTAAGAGAAATGCTGGAGGTATAGGCTCAATCTATCTAATACGGAAAAGAAAAAAAACAAAAACAAAAACAAAAAACCTCTAAATTTCATTGCTTGCTATAAAGGGTCACTAAACAAGTACATCGAGGACTCCATTAATGCTCCCAGATGAGGTGACTATCTAATAACAGCAGGAGCGTGGACTATGTAATACGGAAGAAGTCAGATTTGAATAATTTAGTATGTGGGTTTCAACAAACTAATACCTATGAGAAATAAACAGGATAAAAGAATCACTTCAAAAATTTTTCAGTTGAATATGGCTAAATATACCAGCGATTGTTCTGATGAAAATAATTCAAAAGTTTTTTTTAATAACTAAATATGGATGTGTATAACTAAATATAGATGTGTCTATATATCTATCATCTATATCTGCCTATCTATCTATCTATCTATCTATCTATCTATCTATCTATCTATCTATCTATCTATCATCCATGTATCTATTTCCCAACACACTTATATCTGGTCAAACAAGCAGATGAGTAGAATTTGTAGATGCCAAAATGTATGTAAATTAGCATAAATGACTGAGATTAGCCAGAAATCAGTGCAAATGGAGATGGAGACAAGGATGAAAAGAAATTGGAGAGCAAGAAGAAATCAAAGACAGCAGACCTCCTAGAAAGGCCAAAACAACAACAAAACATTTTAAAAGAGAGAAGTATATAGACCCCAAGGTATAAATATTTGCCACTAAAGGAACTTGAGTAAGTAGGCTGTTGGAGTAGATTTACCTAATAGAAACAGAGAAGGATCTCACAGAGATGATCCAGATTTTCAAGAAGCAGTCTGTCTCTATAGCAGTTGGAAAGAGTCTATTTGAACTGCAAAACTCATCTAGACAAACAGCACACCCTGCCTTCTATAAAGGAACCTATTAAAAAATTATTCAGCAATTTTCTTGATTTCAGAACCTCTTTAGCTTATCTAGTGTTCCTATCTAAACTCTTATATTCTTCCCAACTATAGCACAAAATATAAACATAGCTTTCTTTTCTGCCTTCTTACATATGTACTTTGTTAACTACTCATATCTTTCATTTTTTCTACTCATATAATGCCGTCTTTGGACTTTATCCCTTCACTCTATTTATTATTAAATACTGAACTAAATTATCACTTTCTCCTTTCACCCTTCCACGACTATTCAAAATCTCATGAATTTCTCCCAATATTATCTTTCATAAAATATCACTGAATTTTGCTCTCAATCACACACTGTCTTAAGTTACTAACTGTGCTCATTCTGACACTGAAATAGAATGTAAACCACCAAACACTAATACATCAACTATGTGCTTAGGGAAACATAAACACTCAAATGAATATTATGGGGAAAAGTTTAACCACTACCTGTGGGTTTGGGGTCAACTTGTTTTGCATCTATGCCCCTCCTCCTAGTCTCGATGTGGCCTCTTCTTTATATCCTTAGTTACAGGGGTTCTGTTTAGTTAATTTTCAGGTGATTTTTGTGGTTCACTATTGTATAATTTCGTTGTGATCTTGATGTGAATCTGGCAGGCAACAGGCATAGTGTTTACCTAATCCATCAATTGGACCACACCTGCATTCATTCTTTATGCACTTATTGATTTCCCACATAATTATTTGTACTATCAAATGGAAATAATCAATATTTAGAAAAACATATTATTGTACAGCCTGTAATGTAGGTGCATGAAAAAAGTCAGTCATTGATGCTTAATAAAGATAATGTAAAGTTTTGCATTGCACATTTTCATGTCAAATATTCATAGAAAATTAAATATCTGAAAATAGTCTCCATTTATTAGGAACAATGTCTTATTTATTATCCTTTCTTTTATAAATTAGATTTGGGAACTAAAACAGTCCTTTGAAACTGTGATGGAAATGTTAGCTTGCCTCAGTAACCAAACTGTCCCAAACAAATTGTTTATATAGAAAATCATTCTATTGTATTAAATCATCTCTGAATATTATGCTGTTTTCAAAAAAGTGATGACAAATTCATATAAACAATCAAAAACGGTAAATTTGTTTTCATTAGAAAGCTTTTCACTTGTAATTTTGTTTTGCTTCCTAATCTTCTTATACATAATCTCTAGGAACTTCAGGAAGATGAGAGGAACTCAGATTTGCCCGTCTGCTTCTTATTTCCTCCCCTGAGTTTTTTCTGCTGCTTCCAGGAAGCTTAAAATAATCTCTACATAAACAAATTTATTCTTTTGTCTTTCTTAGCCTTATCTGTGAAGTCCATTTCAAGAGTCTAGGTAGAAACAAAATAATGATATGGATTGACAGATTCACTAAGACTTATACCAGACTTGAATATTAATGTGCTAAGTGCTTGGATTTTGTGGAGGCAAATCATAGGAAAGGGTCATATTGATGATTCCTATTATGATAATAGATTTAGATTAGTTTCAGTGAAGTAAATAAATGAAATAAAATAGACCATGTTTTATATAAATTTCCTAGTGTTATAAAGTGACTGATAGCTATAATAAATATAAAAAACTATAATAAATTTCCTAGTGTTATAAAGTGACTGATAGCATTTTTCTATACTATGTATGATGCTAGAAAATTTATATTTCCTGCCCACCAATTATACTATGACAAAGGTAAACAAGACATTCAGAAATACTTTGACAATATACTCATCATATGATTAGATTATGCAAGATCTGGAGACCTGAGTTGGGCAGGTGTTAGATTAGATAATAGAATAATCCTGCAGGCATAATTAACATTTCCTTAACTTTTGCATATATACAAGGTCAGACAATTAAGTTAGCGAACTCATCCTAGAAAAAGTGCTACATACCTCATTGTTGAATATCACTACGGTCACCTTTGAAGTACTCCCCTTGGGAAGCTATGTACTGATGCCAGTGCCTAGTCCACCCTTCAAAGCAAGTTTGGAACTCTTTGTCTGAAATGGCCATCAGAGAGCTATCTTCCTATTACCCCTGATGTCCTGAATGTCATCAAAATGTCTTCCTTTCAATATTTCCTTTATCTTCTGGTAAAGAAAGAAGTCATTGGAGGCAGGATCAGGTGAGTAGGGAGGGTGTTCCAATACAGTTATTTGTTTACTGGCTAAAAACTCCCTTGCAGACAGTGCCATGTGAGCTGGTACATTGTCATGATGCAAGAGCCATAAATTGTTGGTGAACAGTTCAGGTCATCTAACTTTTTCACACAGTCTTGTCAGCACTTCCAAAAAGTAAACTTGGTTAACTGTTTGTCTAGTTGGTACAAATTCATAATGGATAATCCCTCTGATATCAAAAGAGGTTAGCAATACTGTTGCAACAAGCTTGCAAACTTAATTGTCATCATATATATATATATATATATATATATATATATATATATATATATATATATTGTGTATATTATACACAAATGCACACGCATTAACACATATATGCATATATATGTGTGTGTGTATATATATACACACACATATATATATATATATATATATATATATACACACATACATACACACACACACACAGAAACCATTAAAAGAAAAATAATTGTCACAAACATTAATGCCCTGTACATACAGATGTTCATAAGACAACATGCTCCTAAAGGTGACATATTTGTGTTTTATAATAACCTAGGTGATTTTACGTTCAGAGACAAAACTTTCCATATTTACTCCATACAGATTCATACAGTTCTATTTTTCATTTTTTGTTTAAATTTTATACATTGCTATAGTATTCCAAGGACAAATTTTAACTAAAATTCCAAATATTTTTTAACTATAGTTAAAAATGTATATTTTTAACTATACATTTAAATAAAATGTATTTTTATACATTTTTATAGCTAAAAATGTACATTTTTAACTATATAGTTACAAATGTATAGTTACATGTATATTTGTAATTTTTAATGTAAACAATTAGTCATTTAATTAGTAAAAATAACCCACGTTGTTACTTTCATTTATTTAAAACTAAGGGGTGGATATATAGATTTTAGAATAAATGAATGAATAAATAAAGAAAATCTGGACATATTGAGAGTTCTTTGTGAGAAATTTATTCCCAAGTTCCATACTAAAAGAAGAAAACAGAAATATAAAAATGCAAACATATCTTATGTTCACTCTTTAATTGTTTCTGTTTTACTTACAGAATCACCAGATTTGTATTTCTGAGTATTTTTCTCTCCATGAGTATAGAGCAAATGAGTTCTTGTAAAAATAATTTAAAAATCCACAATGTTTGGGTGAGAGAAATAAGCATCCTTTTAGTATTATATGAAAACACACATGTAACTTTTTTTAGTACTTTTTGTACAATCACCTTCTCTTCCCCTTTTTAAATAAAGAATGGAATAGAGGTATCCCCTGCTTTTCAAAAGTTTGCGTTATGCTACCTCGCTTTTATGAAAGACCTACATTAGTATCTGTTCTCCTTAACCTAAAAAGTCTGAAGAGGATTTTGGTTTTACAAAAAAAAAAAAGTGAAAACAGCTTCAGAGTTTGTTTTTCAGTGAGTCATTATAGAGGCAGTGCGCATCCCAACCAGTGAGAGTGGCACCACCAAGCACTTTTCCTGGGAACTACACTCAGCTTCTCAGCCTCAAGCTGCCATAGCTTTGAACTACGTCTGTGAGCATGTGTGCTTTATCTTGATTTATTTTATGCATCTGTTAACAAGATGTGTCCTAAAGTATCAGAAAATCCTATGAGAACCTGTAAGGGCATGACGCTTAGCATAAAAAACTGGCTATACTTAAGCATATTTGGTATGACTTCGTAGGTTACTTTCTGTGTCTAGGAATACTGAAAAAAATTTCCCATATAAATTAATGGTAATCATTTCTTTGCTTTATGCCACTTTAGCTTGTGAAAGATTTCATAGGGACACTCTACATTTGGATAGTGGGGGGAATCTATATAGATATATATCCATCATATATCTATAGCATCTTTATCTGTTATCTACCGTGTTTTTCTTTATCCATTCTTCTGTCAGTGGACATTTGGGTTGTTTGCTGTAATGGGATATTATTCAGCCTTAAAACATGAAGGAAATTCTGTCATTTGTGACAATATGGATGAACTTGCAGGACATTATGTTAAATGAAATAAGCAAAAAAAAGAAAGATAAATATTGCATGATCTTACATATAGGTGAAATCTAAAAAAAATAAAGCTAACTTTATAGTAACTGAAATGATTGGCAGCAGAGGCTGGATTACGGGGAGATTAAAAGAAGGAGGAAAAGGAGGAGGAGGAAGAGGAGAAGGAGGAAGAGGAGGAGGAGGAGGAAGAGGAGAAGGAGGAAGAGGAGGAGGAGGAGGAAGAGGAGAAGGAGGGAAAGTTAAGCGATGGTTGCCAGGGTCTGAGGGTAACAAAGCTTCAGTTTTGCAAGATGAAAAGAATTCTAGAGAAGAAAGGTAGTGATAGTTACACAACGATATGAATATACTTAATACACTGAAGTGTACATTTAAAAATAGCTATGATAGTAAATTTTGTTATGCATGTTTTACCACAGTATGTATGTGTGTGGATATATGTACATACAAATATATATATACACACACACATATGTATATACACACACACACACATATATATATATATATATATAAATGTATGTACATATATAAAGTGGTGTGTGTGTGTGTGTGTGTGTGTGTAGAATCGATGGTCCCCTGCCATCTATGGAATGTTCTGAAACTGCAAGGCACCAATAATCTTAAAAACATTTATATATTCATGTTTGTCTCACTATCTTTATATATTTTAACTATTTTTGCCTCCAGGAGGCCAATGGAAAAGATTGAAAGATTTACTGAGTAATACTTATATATGCAGATATTTTTTGCATTATTTGCTTAAGTTTCTGTTTAATAAAAATAAATGTAAATTGCAAATGTCAAGTACAAATACAAATTACAAATATCAAATACAATTCAGGAATTTTTCTAAAACAAACTTAATAGACTGTCTTTCCATATTATAATTCCTGACAGATATTTTAATATTTTAGTTCAACAAAGAAAAACATGCATTATATAGTTTAAGTTTTATATAGTGAGACGATCATATTTCTTATTTATAGCTCAATTTAATTCCACGAGATTTTAGTAGTTAAGAAAGTAAGAAATTCCCTTGATCTCCTAAGTATAGGCAGAAGGCTTTCTACCAATAGTATCTCTACACATTTGTCAATGTGTCACAGAATTAGAAAACAAAATTACAGGTTACCCAGTCAAATTTTAATTTCAGCTAAATAATAAATAATTTCAGTATAAATATGCTCTGAATATGCACATATGCATGGGCATATTTATAAAAAAGAGTCATCATTTCATTGAAATTCACATTAATTGGGCATCCTGCATTTCTGGGCAACCATGGCCCTAATCTGAATTTACAACACTCCATTTTAATAGGTGTGACATTCATGATAAAGCTGACTTGTCAGTGGTTCTCTGATGTGGAAAACTACTGAAGCCTTCAAATAAGACCACTGGGCTGCTTTTGTTTTCCATTTAAAATATGCCAAGCAAAATACTTCTACAGGTGGTATTGCAAGAGCTTATAAATATTCAAATATAATGATTGACACATTAACATATCCTCTTATTGCACTCTAATTTATTTGGCAACTATATTGATTACCAAATACAATTACACAAATCTGCTAAAAAGTTCATATAGTAAGAATACATAAAACAAACCATAATACAGGGATTAACTTGTCCCTTTGTATCCCAGAAACAAGAGACATGGACCCATAACTTCTTTCTCTCCTCAGACAAGTTAAGTTCAAAGTCCAGTGATTTTTTTTTCTAAAGATATAAATGGGGATAAATAAGAAATGTCTTACGCATTTCATATTCCTGATAATTACAAAAGAAAATATGATGATACGAAAGCGCAATTTGAAGAACAAACAGTGCTATGCATATAAGAAAAATATCAAAATATGTCATGTATTTTGGTTACTGAAATGAAAAAAAATGAATTATCAATTGTTTGGTATAGGAAAACTATCTTATTCCTCACTTTATATGTGTAGAATCATTTCTTATATGTAAGGCATAGTGTGACATCTCCTTTTATTATTCAAGTTTTGCTGAACATTATTTTTCTTGGAGAAACTTAAAATTGCTTATGGATATCATGATAAAGTCACAATAACTGAGCTTGTGCTTCACATTACACATTTAAAACAGTATTACGGTAAGATGTTTTTCTCCTGCTATGATATAATACACAGACATTAATGAGTGTCAAGAATTATCATACTGATTCAATTTATATCTGTATTGCTATAACTAGCTGAGTGTTTAAATGATATATATGTGACATTGTACATCAGTTTTGAAACAATTTAAAATCTAATTTTGAGTTCACTAAAGTTATCACATTCTCAATCATTCACTATTTATCTGGGTAATATGTGGAGGGACTGGATTTATTTTCACTTATCTAAAATGTACTTAAACTATTTACAAATTCTTTCAATATGTGTATAGATTTTTCATAAATATATACTTTTTTACTTAAATGGATTTCATGACATTCAGTTTTTTTAGCAAGCTGTTAAAGTGACTAATGATTTTAGTGTCTTTACAGAAGCCAAACTAAAGAGGAGATTTTCCTTACTCTTGTAAAAAGCTAAACTATTTCTGGTATTAATATGTCACTGACTGAGAAAAAATAAAATATTACATTGAGTTATCTTCTCAAACCTTTCTACTGAGTTATTCTATGGCACTATATTTCTCTTGCAGTATAAGTGATATTTGTTTTAATCATCAAAATAAATAAAAACCTAAACATGCTAACCAACATATAAAACACATTAAATTATTTAATATAGGTTCATGTAATTTTCATTCTTCTCAATGCATATTTTTTCTTTCATTATTATCTATTACAAAAAAAATAAATGAGCCACTGTGCTGTACATCTAAAACCAATACAAAATAATATTGAATGTCAACTATAATTAAATATATATTTATATAGTCACAGGATGTAAAGTACAGCACAGGGAATATAGTTAATGGAAATGTAATAGCTATATACAATGTCAGAAGGGTAGTAGACTTGGGGGTTTATCACTTTGTGAGGCGTATAAATGTCTAATTGTTATGTTGTTTTGTCTACCTGAAACTAACACAAAAATTAAAAGAGCTTCATTAGAGATATTATTCAGATTTATATCTGGAATAGACTTAGTTTTAAAGAGCATTGTCCATGTCCCTTAAAGAAATCTATAGATTCAATGCAATCCCTATCAAAATTTCAATGACATTTTTCACAGAAATAGAACAAACAATCCTAAATTTGTCCGGAACCATAGAAGACTCTACATAGCCAAAACAATCTTGAGAAAGAAGAACAAAGCTGGAGGTATCACCCTTCTGGGTTTCAAACTATATTACAAAGCTATAGCAATCAAAACAGTATAGTATTTGCATAAAAACAGACACATAGATCAAGGGAACAAAATAGAGTCCAGAAATAAACCCATGCATATATGGTCAATTAATTTATGACAAAGGTGCCAAGAATATGCAATGGAGAAAGGGGAGTCTCTTCAATAAATGGTGTTGAGGAAACTGAATAGCCACAAGCAACAGAATGAAATTTGACCACAATCTTACACCACACACAAAAATTAACTCAAAATGGAATAAATGCTTCAACTTATGACACCATACCGTACACACATAGAAGAAAACATAGGGGATAGGCTCCTTGACATCAGTCTTGGCAATGAATCTTTGGATTTTACACCAAATGGAAAGACGACAAAAGCAAAAATAAACAAGTAGAACTACATCAAACTGAAAAGCTTCTGCAGAGGAAAGAAAACCATCAACAAAATGAAAAGGCAACCTACTGCATGGGAGGAAATATTTGCCAATTATATATCTGAAAAGGAGTTAATATCCAAAATGTATAACGAACTCACACAACTCAACAGCAAAAAAAAAAAAAAAAAAAGACAAGACAATACAAAACAAAAAACAAACAAAACAACCATCTGATAAAAGAATGGGCAGGGAATCTATTTACACATTTTCCAAAGAAGTCATATAGATGACCAACAGGTACATGAAAGATTCTCAACATCACTAATTATCAGATTAAAAACAAAAACAAAGAAAAAACCCACACAATGAGATATCACTTCAAACCTGTTAGAATAGATATTTTCAAAAAAAAGCAAGAAATAATGTGTTGATAAGGAAGTGGATAAAAGGAACCTTCATGCACTGTTGCTAGGAATGTAAATTGGTACAACTACTGTGGAAAACAGTACGGAGGTTTCTCAAAAAAATTAAAAATTGAACTACCTTATGAGCCAGTGATTCCACTTCTATGTATTTATCCAAACAAAATGAAAATATTAAGTCAAAAAGATATGTGTATCCCTGTGTTCACTGCAGCATTACTTCCAATAGCAAAAATATAGGAACACCATAAGTGTCCATCAACGATAAATGGAAAAGGAAGATCTCTCTCTCTCTCTCTCTCTCTCTCTCTCTCTCTCTCTCTCTCTCTCTCACACACACACACACACACACACTTATTCAGTCATAAAACATAATGAAATCTTTCAATTTGGAAACATGATGGAACTTAAGGGTATTATTGCTAAGTGAGTTAAGTGGACAGAGAAAGAAAAATTATGAACTCGCTTATATGTGGATCCTAAAACCACAATAACAAAATGCTCATAGATACAGAGAAAAGAACAGCAGAATTGTGGTTGCCAGATGGAAGTGGGGGTGGTGCAATGGGTGAAGGAAGTCAAATGGTACACACTTCTAGTTATAAGACAAGTAAGTTATGGCGATGTAATGTACAGCATGACTACTGTAGTTATTGATACTGTATTGCATGTTTGCAAGCTGCTAAGAGAACAGATATAAAATTTCTTATCTCATGAAAAAAAATTCCGAAACTATTTATGCTGACAGATGTTAACTAGACTTTTTGTGATCATTTCACAATATATACAAATACTAAATCATTATCTGGCTCAGCTGCAACTAACATAATGTTATATTTCAATTATATCTCAAAAACATTTTAAAAGAAATGTAGATAAAAAACATATGTGTATGTAAAGGTATTATATCTGAAAATCTATTCTAGGAATATATAGTGAAACTGAACACAAAATTTGTCTCTGAGATTCATAGCACCCAAGATGAAATGAGAAATAGAATGAGTTTCCTAGTATTAATTATGAAAGTAAGACTTAAATATTTAGATTCCTATACTTAGAATTTAGGTGTACATGACTAACATGTTATTTTGTTTTGAAATTTAAAAAAAAAAAAAAAAGAGCATGGTAATCTCAATTGTCTCTGTTGTGACCAAGGCAGCTATGATCAAGTAAAGAATTAATGAAAAGGACTGTTGCAATAAATACTGCACCATGTGTGTATGTGTGGAAGCACATGCAGGTGTGGGCTAGCTCTGGCACATGTGTTTGTTTTTTCAATGGATTGATAATCACTGATGCAGCACATGCTATGTGTTAGGCTCTGTGCTGAATCCTTGGAAGACAATGATGAGAGAACAACCAGGGTCCCTGCAATTTCAAAATGTGCCCTCTAATTGAGGAGAGATATCTTTTGTAAATAAGTACAAAAATGTAGATTAAAATTGTGATAACCATTAGGATCAGAAAGGGAAGGTGTACAAGAGAGTGAATCAGAGAAAGAAAGAAAACAAGAGTAACATTTTTAATGAGTTAATAGAAATGAATAAATCCAGAAGAAAATACGTATGGCAACGACTTGAATCAGTTAAGCCTGAATTAAAAATCAATTGTTGGCCTTTTAAGGACCAAAGATGAGAAAAATAGAAATTTAGTCCCATCTAGCATTATACTAGATTATCAATCATAACCAACTGCCAAATTAGTCTGGAGTAAACACGACTTGCGCTATCATAAGATGAGACCAGAAAATATAAAGGTCACAGAAGGTAGATCTCTTGAGAGATAAAGTGAATAAAAAGGAAAAAGTAATAGTACCACAGGAAAGGTATCAGGACGTGCAGAAGCTCTTTATTTTTTTCCAGTTTTGGTCATAGCCTCTCACATATTAATGACATGAGTAGAATTTTTAAAATTATAGATAGGTGTGTGTGTGTGTGTGTGTGTGTGTGTGTATGTGCATGTGCGAGAGAGAGAGAGAGAGAGAGAGACAGAGAAAGAGAAAGAAAGAGAGAGAGAGGGAGTCAATAAACATAGGAGACAAGTAAATGATAATTTTTATACAGTAGGAAAAACATATTTGAATCAAAATAATGAAGACACTTTGTAATATATGAAATCAAAATATACATACACATTTTACATAATCCTCTTTCTATCATTTTAGGTAAAAACTGGCATGTTCATTTTTATTATATTTTTGGCACTAAAACATACGATGCACGTGCTAAAAAAAAACAAAAGAAAAAAAACTTTCAAGGTTGAAAATTTTTCTGAAAGAAAGGGTTTATTGAGCCAAATGTTAGCTAGAAAAAAGGACCAGGTCCACGGGGACACAGCCTACATCACCAGCAGCAAGGCAAACATATCTGCCATCCTGGGATTGACGGGGCTCTTTTGTACCATAAATTTGGAGAAGAAATATCTAAGGTGTTTTGAAAGAATTTACATTGGCTATAGATGGGAGGAGAAGGTGATACAAGGCTAGTTCTTGGATAGGTGTATAGTTTGTAAGAAGAAGCATTTGCTGCTTTTGGATTGGTAGTGGGAAACAGTCCAGAAAGTTTGTTAATGAGCAGTATGTGGTGGGGTCTGGCAGTTGGCTATTCTCTCTAGAAAACCATCTGGATGTTGACTCAAAGTTTCAACATACATTTAGGAATGTGAACAGTCTTTTGCTGGTTTAGGACTTTGGCAATGTTAACTGATTAACTCTCATTATCTCTTCCTCTCACCCTCCAGCCTGCTGTCGTTTAATTTAGGGCATCTCAGAATTTTTTTTTTTCTTGTCAAATAGGTCACTCATATTTTCCAATGTTTTAATCGATTTCATGAAGGCCAGTAGCAAAGAAAAAATCTGTCACTTTCAAATAAATTCTTCTTTTAAATCACAAAAAAGTATCTTTTTTTGCAAGAAATATGACCTATCTGAAATGGTTTACACTTCTGAATTCTTAAGCAATTCTTTGCTGTACACTAAGAAAGGCACATTTCTATTCTTGAATTACCACCAATTCCTAATTTGTAAGGTTTACCATAGAATTATAATATACATGTATGTTTCTACATCTCTGATATAGGATGTTTTCAAAATATTATAAATTTGTTTTCAAAATTATTTATAAATTTTTACTCCCATTTTTATTTTCAGCTTGTCTGTCTCTTTGCTAAGATACATAAACTATTTGGAAATTGCACTGTTTGCTATAATGATTTTCTGCTGTAATCTTCTCACAGACATTGAGAAAATACTAATAATTTGGTTTTAATAGAACATATACATGAGAGGTGGCTTTTTAAAATGTAGAGTGAGCTCTAGAGAGTAATGAAAAACACTATCAATTTTCTGTTTTATAGAAGCCTGAACAACATCATTCCCTCTATGACTCATAGTAAAATATCTTCAGGTGTATATAGAAAATTATTTTACAATTTACAACACATTCAGAAATTCAGCCGAATGTCAATAGTTAATAGCCACTCTTCCATGTTCAATTACTTCTATAAATCCTTTTGCAGCTAAAGAAGTCAATGATGAAAACTAACTGTATACAACTACAGTAGCACCTCCGTTTTTGAAGTTTCCATTGACGAACATTTCGGGTTACCAATGCCATAAACTTGGAAGTGAATGCTTCGGTTTTCGAACACGCCTCGGACGTTGAACATGTCACGTGGCTTCCACTGAGTGCAAGATCCTGAGGTCTAGCTGTTGGCTGTTTTTGAACATTTCAGAACTCAAATGGTCTTCCGGAATGGATTACGTTAGAAAACCGAGGTATCACTGTACCTTTTTAACTCATTTCCACTGCTGTTGGGGGTGAAATAATTTTTATCACACTAACATTCCTGCTAAATACATAACAGCTGCATAAAATATATAAACCAACTCCTTAAAGACGTTGACATCAACCATGGCAGCAAAACTTATGAATTCTGTAAAGAAGGGTGGCATATTAAGGTAAAGCTCAAATAAACTTCTAATTTCCCATCAGTTTATGTGAATAGATGATTTTGAAATCTGGCTCTCCTTCTAAGTGTTAAACAGAGTTTTGATTAATATTATATACTTATTTTACTATAAACTTGGTAAAGATGTAAAATTGCCTGTGTTACTAGGCAAAACTTCTTATGGTAAAAACCATGCCCAGTTGGTAAATGGCATATTGACTTGGGATTAACTGTGACAATTATAGATAACTACTAGGAAGTCATAAGTGTGGGCTTCTGTATGTGGAGTGTAACTTGTAACAAAGGTTTCCTTTTGCTGGGTGCATAAAGCTGTATCTATGGAACTGTTACAAAAGAGAATAGTTCCTAAATGGGTTTCACATGTACCCACTCAAGAGGTCTAATTCTCTCATAACTGAACCTTCATTTAGAGTCCTAAAAAGACATGTCTGATACAACTGTCGTAGTATTCTGGTTTCCCGTTCTGCATAGTAAGTAAAGTTGGTACCAGGAGTAGCCTACTAGAGTGGTTTGTGTTTAATTGTCCACTTCACCCAAGACTACTTAAGTTCAGTAGCAATTGCAAAATCTTTGCCAATACCCATCTCCACTAGTAAAGACTAAATATAAAGAATATAGAGTAGTATCTTTGGGCAAAAAGTATCATTGCTCTGGGGAGACAGAAGTTGGATTTTCCAGTTAGCAGAGAATGCTGGCACTAAAGAACCAAGATGAAAGGAGGAATGGAATCTCAGAGAAGTAAGCCAAAATTTCTGCCTGCAATTTCCTCTCACTAATTTGTCATCTCTTAAGCTCCTGTACACTGATGGAGAGACTAAGAAACTACGCAGAAAATAAATGGAACAATATTTTAGTAGTCTAATGTTACTTGAATTGCTAAATGGGAGAAGACTGTATAAACAGCCCAGTATTTAAGACAACACCCCAAAAGATAAACCCCTAGAGGGACAAGCTATACCTTAGGGGTAAAGACAAACTATAAATGTATCAGTTTTAGCAAAGTCTAAAACATGGTCTCAACTGCATCAATATGATCTGCCATTACCTATCTCCTTGGCTAAAGCTAGGCATCTGTTCTTATGTACATACTCACACTGGAGAAAAACATCATCTTAAAGACTCTGAGTTTTGTTGTTGGTGTTGTTTTGTTTTGTTTTATTTTGTTTTAATATGACTGGAGTTCAATTAAAACCAGTAGGTATGCCAACAAAGGGATTCCATGACTTAAAACAAGAGAATGAGAAAAAGAGAAAAAAACAAAACAAATAAAGCACACACACACACACACACACACACACACACACACACATTTTCCAGAAATCAGAAGAGACTTTAACTATAATTGATAATCTCAATAGATTACAGATAGGAAATGACAGATTAAGAATTTTACTTAATCTACAAAAAAAAACAAAAAAAAACAAAAAAAAAACGATTGCCCCCAAATATTTTTAAGCAGAAGTTCTAGAATTAAAAGTGTTTCAAATTTAATTACAAATTCAACACATGGTTTATAGCATTATAAACACCAGAATAGAAGCCTAGACAATTGAAATATCCATCAATTTACAAATATTCACATTTAAGGACATAAAGATATAGAGAAACAAGAAAAAGCAAAAGTGTAATATTGTACACAGTATAATGTTTAAATATTTTTGTGATTTCAGAAGCCAAGACACAGAGGGGATATTGAAGCTATACTAACTTCAATTTCTCTACATCTGATGAGAGTCACCAGGTCCTTGGGAGCAACATAAGACCTTGGGGTTAAGTTCTACAGACCCCCAAGCAGTATAAACTCAAAGACAACTACAAATAATCATATCATAATAAAACTCCTGAAAACTGAAAACAAAGTGAAAACTTTAAAAGCAACAATAAAAAACAAACAAAAACACACATTATCTCTAATAAAGTAACCATATGACTGATGGACAACTTTTCAATAGAAACAGTGAAAAACAGAAAAGTTGCCATTAGATTCTTGAAAGAAAATAACCGCTGACTTGGAATACTATACTGCACACCTAAGAAGGTTCTTTCAGCAGCTGAGCCCTATGGGCAGCTGGCAGGTGGCAACAGGCCTAGGGGGGCCCTGAGTCTTTTGCTAAGCTGCCCCTGGCCTCATACTGATGGCAGCCAACCTCCGTTCACAGCCAGGCCATCCCTACATGCCTCTAGCTTCATCACAGGTAGTGACCAACTGCATATATCTTTGTAGCTCCTACCAGGTAGGCCCAGGGTGATCAAAGGCAAGGTTGCAACTGGCCTACACAGAGCCCTTCAAAAGAGGCACCAGAAACAAGACACTCAGAGGCCATCCTCAGACCACACCAGATCACCTCCTGGTTAGCTCCACAAGCAGCACACCCAAAGGGTGATCTCAACAAGCACAGCAGGCCGCTGGGGTGAATCCCCATCTGAAGGGTCAGCTGCCACACTGCAGCTCAAACACAGCGGGCAAATCCAGTCTGTTGTCATGCAGCAGCCTACCCGTCTGTTCCCTTGTCCCTATCCCTAAAGAAAGGAGAGTCTCTGAGATGGATCCTTTCAGGGACTTTGTTTCACCTTTGTGCTTACACCTTATGTCTCCCTGTTTGGCCCCAAAAGATGGCTGGTTAGTCAAGTCAGGTAAGATTCCTCAAGGGAGGAACAACCTAAGATAGGCACAGTTGCATAGGGGCCATCAAGAGAACTCACAGGGTTGATAGAGATGGGCATAGACCCCCACTTTTCCCCGGCTAAGAAGAGCTTCTGCCTCTGTGGCTGCATTCCTTCCCACAACCTGCTTTGGAAGAGATTCAATGCGATAACATCAGTTCTCCATCTATACATATCAGTAAGTTTCAGCATAAAGGTTTTATCCCTTGGGGAGGTACATACAACAATTACTAAGATATCCTGGAACTTTCGGTTCTGGCTGCTTGCAGGCAAGCGTGATTGGTTTGAATTAGTTTCCTAGTATAATGTATGAAATTCACAGACCATGGAGAAAATAATGTTACGTCCTCGTGTGTACATCAACAAAAGCGACAAGGTGGCCCGATTTGGGGCTCTCAGTCCTTTGAGACTGTGAGACCCATGGCCTCTAGTGCGTAAATCTCTTGATTTCTGCTTCTTTCTTAACCTTTTGCCACCCCTTCTCTTTCTCTCACTGCCCGTGTTGTGCTGGACGTGACAGCAGTCCACACCCACTTAGCCTGAGAGTCAATCCTACCCACTGACGTACCAAAAGCAATCAAGTTTCAACTACAACAGGAGACTACACACAACATACACAAGGGAGACTCTTGGAACACACACAGGTGATCAGGGAGACCGTGCCACTGGACCACAAAAGACGCCTAGTACCTAAGGCCACCCGGCAAAGACTGAGAGACATAGGAGATCTACCTAATACATAAAAGCAAACATAGAGAGCCTGCCAGAATGAAGAAACAAAGAAACATGTCCCAAATAAAATAATGGGAGAAAACTCCAGAAGAACTAAATGAAATGGAAGCAATCAGCCTACCAGAAACTAGACTAGTCAGGGGGATCATTTCTTAAATTACATAAATATCTAACCACTATGCTGTACACCAGAAATTAATATATTGAATGCCATCCATAATTGAAAAATTTAGAGAGGAGGGAAAAGGTGAAGGTGAATAAGAGGTCCAAATTTCCAGGTATAAAACAAATAAGTCATGGGGATGGAATATACAGCACAGGGAATATAGTCAATAATATTGTGATAGCGTGGTACAGTGTGAACTTATCATGGTGATCATTTCTTTAGCTATATACATGTTGATTAACTATGGTGTACCCCTGAAACTAACATATTATATGTTAGCCATATTTTTAGTAAAAATCTTGAACAAACTAATTCTAGCAATATATAAAAATGATATACATAAAGTAGGCTTTATTATAGGAATTCGCAAAGAGGATACACAATATGTCCATGTTCAGCATCAGCAGTGGTCAAGGAAATGCCATTTAAAACAATGAGATATGGACACATATCTTCGAGGACAGCTAAAAAATAGTAAAGATAAGAAATGGCCTTCTTAGTATTGACAAGACATGAGGATGATGGGAAACAGTAGGAAGCTTCATATACCATGAGAAAGTAAATGCACTTTAAGAAACTGACAATATCTTCCAAAGTGTAACATATGCACATGCATACCTAATGCCAGTTATTCCTAGACATGTATTCAACTAAATTGAGTACATACATATCCAAATGTATTATCTGTAATTGCCAAATATTTGAAGTAAGTCAAATGTTCATCAAGAGTACAATGACTACAGAATATAAAGCACACAGGAAATACTACAATGAAATAAAATGAATGCCTACTATATGCAACAAGGATTATGACTACACAGAAAATATGTTGAATGAAAGAAGCCAGGCACAAAGGAATACATATTTTATGATTCATTAATACGAGTTTAAAAAGCAGACAAAACTAAATATGTAATATCGTTCCTGACTAGGAAGGACCAGTGGGAAATTTCTGTGCTGCTGTTATTATTCCTTATCTTAATCTTAATTATGAAAACAGGATCTAGTTGTACACTTAAATGTCTATACTTTATATTCATATTTTAAGTATGTAAAAAATAAACTTCCAAATATATTTTCAATATCAACTATTTTGAATGTGTTATATTCTCTAATAGATGGCATGACAGTCTTGTCATAAATGGAGTTAATAATTGGCAAGGAATGTAAGATATATATAATTTTGTTATTAAATTTTGACATCGGTTAGTAAGATTATATAAGTTTCAAGTGCACAATACTAAATAATAATACATCATCTGTAAATTGTATTATGGGCTTAACACCCAAAGTTTAGTCTCTTTTTGTCACCATATATTTGACCACCTTTCAGCAATTTCAACCTACTCAACCCGCATTCCTCTCTGGTAACAACACTGTGTCATGAGTTTTTTTGTTTATTAATTTGTTGCTTTTGGTTTTGTATCCCACATATGAGAAATAATATGATGCTTGTCCTTTTCCGTATGACTTATTTCACTTAGCAAGATATACTAAATATCCATCCATGGCAGTATTTCATCTTTTCTTATGGCTGAGTATTATTCCATTGTATTTATGTCCCCATCTTCTTTATGTAATCATCCATTAAAGGACACTGGGTTGTTTCCATGTCTTGGCCACTGTGAATAATGCTGCAGTGAACATAGGGGTATATATATCTTTACAGATAAATGTTTTCAAATTTTGGGGTAGATAACCAGAGAGTGATTGCTAGGTCATATGGTAATTATATTCCTCACTTTTTGAGGAACCTTCATGTTTTCCACAGAGGCTGGACCAATTTACAGACCAATGGAACAGAATTGAGAACCCAGAAATAAATCCAGATATATATGGGCAAATTATTTTTGACAAAGAAGCCAAAAACATACAGTAGAGAAAGAAAGCCTCTTCAATAAATGGTGCTGGAAAAATTGGAAAGTCAAGTGCAAAAGAATGGAATAAGACTGCTATCTTTTACCACATACCAAAATTAACTCAAAATGGATCAAAGACCTAAATATAAGACCTGAAACAATAAATTGTACAGAAGAAAATATAAGTACTAAACTTACTGATCTTCGTTTTAGAGAGGATTTTATGAATCTGACATCAAAGGCAAAGGAAGTAAAAGCAACAAAAAATGAATGGGACTATATCAAACTAAAAAGCTTCTTCACAGCAAAAGGAACCATCAACAACAACAAAAAAGAGGCAGCCAAGCAAATGGGAGAAGATATTTGCAAACAATACATGAAATGCAGGGCTAATCTCCAAAATATATAAAGGACATATACAACTCAACAACAACAAAAACAATCCAATTGAAAAACGGATAGATGACCTGAACAGATACTTCTCCCAAGAAGACATACAAATGGCCAACAGGTATGAAAAAAAAAAAAAAAATACTCAACTAGCTATTAGGCAAATGCAAATAAAAACCACAATGAGCTACCACTTACACCTGTTAGAATGGCGATTATCAACAAGATATGTATTAATAAGTGTGAAAGTGATTGTGGGGAAAAAGGAACCCGCACACAAGGTAGAACAACTAAGTTCTCAAACTGATCCTAGGAAAAGTGTCACATCCTTCATTGCTGACTATCACTACAGTCACCTTCGAAGTTCTCCACTCAGGAAGCTATACACTGACACCAACACTTAGTCCACCCTGCAAAGCAATTTTGGAACTCTTTTTCTGGAATGGCCATCAGAGCTGTCATCATATTACCCTTCATGTTCTGCATGTCAGCAAAATGTCTTCCTTTCAATATGTCCTTCATATTCATGTAAAGAAAGAAGTCACGGGGGGCCAGATCAGTAGGGAGGGTGTTCCAGTACAGTTATTTGTTTGCTAGCTAAAAAACTCCCTCACAGACAATACCATGTGAATTGGTGCATTGTCGTGATGCAAGAGCCACAAATTATTGGCAAAAAGTTCAGGTCATTTTCTTCCTTTCCATGCAGCCTTTTCAGCACTTTCAAACAGTAAACTTGGTTAACTGTTTGTTCAGTTGGTACAAATTAATAATAACCCCTCTGATATTAAAAAACGTTAGCAACATCGTTGCAACAAGTTCTCTAAGTCAATTGTTATACCTCTTATTGTCTCTTTTATTATAAAATACCCATCTTTGTCTTTTGTTATTTTTTTCATCTTGAAATCCACTTTGTCAAATATAAGTACGAATATACCTGATTTTCTCTGGATGCCATTTATTTGGAATATCATTTTCTACCCATTTGCTTTGAGTCTATGTTTGTACTTGCAGCTGAGATGTGTTTCCTGAAAGCAGCAAATAGTTGTGTTTTGTTTTTTGATCCAACCTGAAGTATGTAAAGACCACTTAGGTTGATATTAAAACAACAACAATAACACACACAAACAAGAAGCTATCAATTCCATATGTACAGAAGTAAGCAGTTTTGTTCATATGTATATGTTTAGATAGATAGATAGATAGATAGATAGATAGATAGATAGATAGATAGATAGATAGATAGATAGATTTTTTTTCAGACAATTAAGTTTATGAACTTGTTGCTAACCTTTTTTAATTCCAAAGGGAGATCAGGAAAGATCCATGGAGTATAATTTGAACTTGTAAATGAAAGGATGGTTAGAATTTCAATAAGTAGAAAAACACACATAGAATTTAACAGAAAATGACAAACTTAACAAATCATGTTAAACTATAAAACCATAGGCTGCTTAAGCCAGCCAAAGTATGCTTAATTCTGTATCAAACACTATTGTCATTTAATCAATGACTGTGGTGAATCTGACGTTTCTAAACATGGAATTTTTACTTTTCCAAACAAAATATCACCAGTTGTTTGACAACCTTTCCAATCTACAGCAGAACTCTGAGGAAAAGGAAAATCATCAGAGCAGTACAACAGAGTGTAGAGGGAGAAGTCATTTCTGGAATAATAGGGGGCAGGCACTTTTGAAAATCATTAGAAAGATAATTTTCTTATATACAGCATAGGGTTTCAGAATCTGTTAGCAAAAATGGTTTGTAAGTATAAAAATACCTTGAAAAAGAAGATCGTGGACGTGTGAATATGGAGTAGTATTTGAAGCCACAGGAGCTGAGAATTCTCTGCAGTCATTATAGAATCTCTGAACCATGGAAAGCGATAAATCTATCACAAAGCAAGATGTGAAATAGCATCAGGCACAAAGACTGGTGGTAATAAGGACTATGACTGAAAGGAAAGAGCATTTTTCTTAACCATGTCTGTAATGTGTCTATGAGGAGGGCATAATATTTAAATTAGATTATTTTTAATGATGTGATAAATTGCAATTTATTCTATTGTGTAGGGTAAGAAAGTCTCAACAATCACTTGATGTAGTAAAAATGATTGATTCTGATAAAAAGAGTAAGGTCCATGTGTAAGATGATATAACTGGAGGAAGAAGTCAGTCAATATAAGACCCAAGACTTGGTCCCATCCACAAGAAAGCTTTCAACAGGAAATCAGGAACAGCAGTGCCACCATGACACAAACAGATGCCTGTAGCTCAGGATTTAGGAAGGGAATGGCAGAGTACTCCAGTTTCCAAAGGTAAATTGACCCTATCTGTGGATCCTATGCAATTTAGATAAAACACACTATAATTTAATTATCACAAGATTAGATTGACACAGAAGTGATAAATCATGAGCTATCACTGGAGAGATAAAAGTACCCCACTTTTGAAGTGCTGTGCAGAATAAAAGAAAAGAAGATACATGAACTTGAATAACTGCTGACTCTAGAGCTAGCCCTTTGCTGAGAGAAACTCCTATTGTGGGATATTCTAGGTTATTGAATCTTGATAATAAAAGGATTGTGATAAGTCCATTTTTATAATAGGATTAGAATGTTTACAAGGAGTGAGAGACCTGAGAATCAAGTATTGACAGTGAGGCTTAGGCAAAGCTCCTGCATCTAAGGAATAGAATTAGACTTGAGGAAGTGTAGGAACAGGATGAAATGTATTCTTTTTGAGGATTGACTATACCTGTAGCAATTTCAGGTCTTGATGGTGGTGTTATATCTAAAATACAGAAATATAGAAAAGTACCAACAAAAGTACCAACAGCAAACAAGTACATATATGTCTTTTAATAGAATAAACAACTCAATATTTATTTCCAGTCTATCTTCACTAGACATACATTTTAAATATTCTAATATATGCATCTTTCTTGTTTACAAACAATTGTGTGGAACAGATAAAGTAAGTTCCCTTGGACCATTTCACCTTCAGAGGAAATCACTGTTGTGTGTGCTGAGTATATCATGTTAGATAGTTCTACTTTTTTTCCCTCTAAATAATACCAGTTGGTCTCTATTGTTGACTATACTAATTAAAATTATTGACTATACTAATTAATCCTGCCACCAGGTGTTACAAACTATTTTACCATATGCTTACAACATTTGATATTGTCAAGTCTATTTATTTTCCAAATATGAGAAATGCAAATAAAAACACGATCTCAATCATTTTATATGTGGATTGCTTTGCTGCCTCTGATAAAAATCAAATAACTATGTAAATGTTGGTCTATTTGTGGCCTGTCTATTCTGCTCCATTGATATATTTGTCATTCCTTATGCGAATATCACATTGTCTTCTTCACTGTAGGTGTTTGGTAAGTTTTGAAATCAGGTAATAAATTAATCCATTTTTATTTCTTTTTGAATATTGTTTATTTCTTCCATTTCCTTTGCATTCTGCATAAAATTTTGGCTCAGCATGCCTGTTTCTTAAAAAAATTCTCCTGGAAATTTGATTGGGAATACACTGAATACAGCTGTAAATCAATTTCAGAGAACTGACATATTAACAATATTGAACCTTCTGATCTGTGATCATGATGTCTTTCTATTTATTTATTTAGGTTTTACCCAGTTACTCTCAACAATGTCTTACAGCTTTCAATGTAGAAGCCTTATTGATGTTTTATTAAATTTATTCCTATTTGGGGTTTTGATGGTATTATAATACAGTTGACCCTTGAAAAATGTGGGGGATTAGGGTGCTGATTCCCCACCCCATACGGTTAAGAATCCGTGTATAACCTTTGACTCTCTCAAAATTTAGTTGTTCCTAGGTCTCTTCAGGGGATTGGTTCCAGGGACCTCCATGGATACCCAAATCCGTGGATGCTCAGGTGGTCCCCTAAGTAAAATGGCATAGATCCATGCATAGAGTCTGCTCTGTGCATCTAGGGTCTCCCAACCTTGAATTAAAAACAGGACAGGTATAAGTGGACATGTGCAATTCAAACCCATGTTTTTCAATGGTTAACTGTAATTCTACTTTTCAATTGTTTTCTGATAGTATATGTAAAATTTATATATTAATACGTAGGCCCCATTCTGCAATCTTGATAGATTCACAAATCAGTTCTAATAATTCCACAGGTTATTTAAGTTTTTCTGTATATACAATCATATCATCTCTAACTTAAGATAGTTTTACTTCTTCCTTTTAAATCTCTATGACTTCTAATTCTTCTTATTGCCTTATTGCAATGGTCTTGAGATTCAAATACAAAGTAGAAAAGAAGCGGCATCTTTTCCTTGCTGCTGATCTTAAGGAAAGAGTCATTGGTATTTTGTTATCGAGTCTGATGTCAACTGTAGGGTTGAGTATATACCCTTTATCAAATTGAGCGTTTTATTATAAACCGATGAGAAATTACGCCAAATCCTTTTTCTCTATTTATGGAAATGATTATACAGTTGCCCTCCCCCTTTATTTGTTAATTTAGTAAATACCATTTTTGTACTTTGAATGTTAAATCAACCTGGCATTCTGAGAAAAACCCTATATCCCTACTACATAGGGATTTGATTTGCTAATAAATTACTAAATATATATTTGTGCATGTTTATGAGGAATATTCATTGGTATTTTTATTTTATTTTTAATTTTTGGTAGTATTCTGTCAGAATTGGCTATTCAGATTTATATTGGCCATATAAAATTGAGAAGTGTTCCTTCTTTCTGAATTTTCTTTTAAAAAAAGTATAAAATTAATGTTGTTTATTCCTTAAATTATTGAAGTTTGTTAATAGTATTTACCATTAACAACCATATCTATTGTTTTCATATTAGATTGTCTGTAGGGTATCACTTCCCTTCACCTTAAGAATTTCCTTTAGCACCTCTTATATTGTACATGTGCTAGTGAAAATTCTTAGTTTTTTTTTTTAATTTGTCAGGGTCTTCATTTTGCATTCATCTTTGAAAGATATTTTTGCTTTATATAAAATTTGGTGGTCTGTTGCAACTCTAGATAGTTTTGCATGAGATTTGGAGTCCACCTTCTGTGGCTCCTTCTTTTCTAGGATTACCTCTTTACATTTTATTGTCTGTCCTCTCTCCAAATTCTGATGTGTGGCTCTTCAAACCAGAAAAACACCTGTGCCTTTTCTAGTGCAGTCTTAGTCATGCTACATTGAAGAGAGACATACCTTAAGGATAAATATTATAAATATAAGAAAATCACCAGTGTCATAACATTCCTATGGACCCATATTTTGTGGGGGAGGTGTGCAGATTTCACAGTTATTATCTGTAAATGGTATGTTTAGCAGGAGCTTAATTAGTTTAATGGTTTCTCAATTATTTTATAACACTTATCCATAATCAGCTTCTTTTTTTTCCATTTACCTATGGTGATATATATATATATATATTTTAAAGTAAGTTTTCAGAATGGAATGATATAAACTTGCATTTTGTATCAATCATATTTTATCAGGGTCTGCTATTTTGATATCCTCCTCTGTGCGTGTGTGTATGCATGTGTTTATGTAAAGTCAAATAAAGAGCAAATACAGTTCCTCCAAATTTTACTATTTTTGCAAATTTTACATTAACTATACTTATCAGAAAAATACTTTGTAACTTTTTCTTTCTTATAAAATAAGATTGTTTTTTCTTTTACTGAAATATCCATCCTTTCAACATACATTTAAAATGCCATCTTTTCCAATAATATTTTCTATGAATAAATTTGTCTTTTTACAAAACCAGTATCATACTGTGTAGCAGTGAGCACAGCACAGGCTTTTTAAAATATATGAGGTGTGATCAAGAAATATGATGAATGTTTAAATTAAAAAATTACAGTAAAAGACATATCACCATCAATCCCCCTCAAAATACTCCCCCTCACTTTGAACACACTTATCCCACTGTTCTTGCCACTTTCTGAAGCAGTTCTGGAAGTCCTCTTTCATGAGCGTCTTTAGTTGTGTTTTCATGGCTGCCTCAATGCCCTGAATGAATTAAAAAATGTTACCTTTCATGGTCATTTTGACTTTGGAGAAGAGCCGTAAGTTGCACTGTGCCAGATTTGGTGAATAAGGTGGAAGAGCACACACCATAACGCTTTTACTTGACAGAGATTGCCATACCAGAAGTGATGTGTAACACAGAGCCTTTCTTTTCTGATCAAAAACATAAGGTGAATGCTGCTGTGGAGTCCCATCCAACAGAAAGGCAGGGATCTTCAATACAGGAAGCTCACATCAAACCTTAGTAACAGTATATGACAAGTTTCAACTTTTTCAGTGCAGTCACGTGTGAGCTGTGGTTGAAAGAAGGTGTATTTTAAAGTGTGCCGTAAATCATCCTCCATCATGACAATGCTCTGTGTCCCACATTTCTGACATAGAGTAATTTCTCTCAAATAAAAACATTATGATGTGTCCTTATCCACCTTATTCACCAGATCTGGTACCATGGGACTTCTGGCTCTTCCCCAAAGTCACAATGATTCAGGACATCACGGCAACCATGACAACACAACTAAAGACAATCACGAAAGAGGACTTCCAGAACTGCTTCAGAAAGTGGCAAGAATTATGGGATAATGTGTTTGAAGCGAGAGGGTGTATTTAAGGGGGATTAATGACAATGTCTTTTACTGTAATAATTGTTTTTCACTTAAACATTCACTGTATTGTTTGATCATACCTCGTATATTAATTTACTATATAAATTTTGGTAGGCAATTTTTTAAAAGATGCTATGTTGTTTAATTATTCTCAAACTTTACAAGCATAAGATTCTCCAGGAAACCTAATTAAAACACAGATCCTGAACAGTGCCTAGTCCACCCTTCAAAGCAATTTTGGAACTCTGTTTCTGGAGTGGCTATCAGAGCTGTAGTTATATTACCCTTGTCTTGAATATCATCAAAATGTCTTCCTTTCAATATTTCCTTTATTTTCAGATAAAGAAAGAAGTCATTGGGGGCCAGGTCAGGTGAGTAGGGAGGGTGTTCCAATATAGTTATGTGTTTACTGGCTAAAAACTCCCTCATAGACAGTGCCGTGTAAGCTGGTGCATTGTTGTGATGCAAGAGTCATGAATTGTTGGTGAAAACTTCAGGTCGTTTTCATCTAACTTTTCTCCACAGCCTTTTTATCAGTCCAAAGAGTAAACTTGGTTAACTGTCCAGTTGGTACAAATTCACAATGAATAATCCGTCTGATATCAGAAAAAGTTATCAACATCATTACACCAAGTTCTCTAACTTAATTGTCAGAGGTCGTATAGATATTTTGAAAGAGAGACCACATTGATACACCTTTTTATACAGTATATTGTTATAATTGTTCTATTTTATTACTAGTTATTGTTGTTAATCTCTTACTGAGCCCACTTCATAGACTAAATTTTATCATAAATGTGTATATATAGGGAAAAAAGGGTTTGGCACTATTCGCAGTTTCAAGCATCAAATAGGCATCTTGGCACTCATCTCCCATGGACAAGGGGCGACTACTGTAATAAACTTTTGGTGTGGTTTCTTCCTATTCAGAGAAAAGAGCTACATGCTAACTTATTATGACATTCTACTGCAGAGTTGCTTTCTTCCACAACCACATTTACAGTGGGCTGAACAATAGGAACGTCAGTGGCAATGGAAAATGTGGTCAGAGCAAGGATCCACAATGCAGAAAGAAATGTTGTGAAACTGAGGTTGACGAGGAAGAGCACTAACAAGTACTTGGTTTGAGAAAAACAAGGCTGGGGGACTCAGGAATCTAATGACAACTCACTGTTTGTATGGGTTTCAGGTATCTTTAGTAGTTCAAGGATCAGACAAAAAGTTTGTTCAATGGGTCAACATTTGGCATGGCTGTATTTAAATACAGAAACCAATCCTTGATGTCATGACAGCAGAAAAATGGACACAGTGGTCTCCACAAAACATATCTGTTTATAAGTAGCTGCCACAGTTTCTCTAAAATCCAGGCACCATATTCAGGAAGTATCTACACATAATCAGCATCAAGCTCATCAATATTGCTCACCCTTCTGATAGAACTGTGGTAGGATCAAGACTTTTATGTTGTGTCCTAGCTCTGACAGGCCTACATGGAGCCACTGCATGTCATCCAAGTGGTTTTCAGATGTAATAAGCTATAATTCAGCATTATGATAGCCTGACATTGTATGTTCTTATTTGTCATGTTGAAACACTTGCAGATTTGATATGTCAGTCAATATCCAGTCTGCACAATGATGGTCCACATTTGGATACATGGAGAGCCAGAGTCACAATGCGTTCTCCACAGCTGGGATCAATAAATACAGAGATATATTGAAGTACAGAGTGGGGTTCTATGTCTAAGCTTTCATGATTTGAATCTAACAGTAAGTAGATGTAGGTTATTATGCATTGTATTCGGCTATATTTTCTCAGATATATATTGCTGAACCCTGGCAGCATACAATAAGCAGAGTTTATAGAAATACTTTCCAGCCTATATAAGTCAGTATTCAGCTATTAAAATATAAAGTATTCTAAGTATTTAAAACAGAGGGAATTTAATACAGGAAATGGTTACACAGGTGACAGGAAAGACTGAGAAACCAATCAGGAATAAGAAATTGGAGAGGAGAAACAAATGTAAGTTTATACAGACCACTTTAGAGTTAAGGAGAATTATTGTGGATCATATCATTCCCAACTTCACTTACTAACATTGACTTAGGGAAACTTAACGTCTTTTCCGTCTTCTCATAAACCTATATGAACACAGTCATCCCTCACATCCATATACAAGTGCATTCATTCAATCACATAAGCAAACCTCTGTGTTAACAACTAGAGTAACAACTCAACATAAAGATCCCAAATCATATTTCTACCGAAGTAACCTTCAGGGCCTTGGAGCTAAGTTGACTTCCTTTTCCTGCCCAGATCTCTTTTCCCTCCCTTACCTCCATTCAATGTGGACAGCTCATTTATTTACTTCTGCAAATATAGAGACTGGCATTAACTATGCAGAATGCAAATGTTAGTGCGCTTTTCTGTTCCACTGATGGACTGTGCTGGTGCCCAATACAGTGTCTGGGTCAGGTTGGGCACATTAAAGAGTATTAAAGGAAAAATATTAAATGAATGGCGAAAATCTCTTATAGGGGCTGGCCCAGTGGCTCAGGCGGTTAAAGCTCCACGCTCCTAACGCCGAAGGCTGCCGGTTCGATTCCCACATGGGCCAGTGGGCTGTCAACCACAAGATTGCCGGTTCAATTCCTGGAGTCCCGCAAGGGATGGTGGGCAGCTCCCCCTGCAACTAAGATTGAACACGGCACCTTGATCTGAGCTGCCTCCCGGATGGCTCAGTTGGTTGGAGCGTCGGCTCTCAACCACAAGGTTGCCAGTTCGATTCCTCAACTCCTGCAGGGGATGGTGGGCTGCGCCCCCTTCAACTAGCAACTCCTGCAGGGGATGGTGGGCTGCGCCCCTCCACAACTAAGACTAAAAGGACAACTTGAAGCTGAATAGCAACCTCCACAACTAAGACTGAAAAAGACAACAACTTTACTTGGAAAAAAAGTCCTGGAAGTACACACTGTTCCTCAATAAAGTCCTGTTACCCTTCCCCAATAAAATCTAAAAAAAAAAAAAAAAAAAAAAAATCAAATCTCATAATCTCAGGAGCTTTTCTGAAATATATAGAGCTTTTTGTAGGGGTTTTATTATGCAGTTGTAAGCTTCAAAGAGGAAGAAAATCTCAAGAATATCTCAAAGTATGTTTACAAACTGTTATAGTAAAATAGTGGTAAAGGAAGCTGAGTAAACTGAATAATGTTTGTCTGACATCAAGAGGATGTTTTACACTCCTTGGATACATCTGAAAATGCAAACAAAAAGTCAATTTGTTATGCATAAAAGCAATCACTTGCCTTTTTTTCAGACCAAATAAGGAGGAATTGTCCTGAACATGTTTCCAGAAGTCCCACAGGCCTGGTCTTTATTTAAATAGCCTTGTGTGTAGCCACCAGTGTTATTTTTAGTACAGTACTCCATAATATCTATTTACCTAACATTCAAACAAGATATCTATCATCAATATCTATCTATCTATCTATCTATCTATCTATCTATCTGTCTGTCTGTCTGTCTGTCTGTCTGTCTGTCTGTCTGTCTATGTCTATCTTTATATCCATAACTTATATTTACTCAACTTTCTTTCCTATATTTTTTAGCAGAAGTTGTAAAGCTAAAATGCTATACTTACAAATTATTTCGCTGCTAGGATTCTGAATATCATTTAGACTCTGTCAGTTAATTTCACTCAGATGAGATTTGATAAGCAGAAGAGAGGCACAGGTGATGTTCTATGACCTACTGGCTGATAATGGCAGTAAGCAAGGTTATAGCTTTGCTGCAACAGAGTTCATTGGTCATTGTACAGCTTCATGGCAGGAGCATATACATGGAGACCTCAAATATGAAACTGAAGCACATATGCTAAGATCTGGGAAAAATGCAAAAACAAGAGGACGTACTGCCGTGAATAGGGGTAGAAATTAGGTAAAGCGGATGTGCTTCCTGAATAGTGGAGAGGATGGAAGATGGAAACCAAGTCCAATTCATTTACAACTTTGCAGTCCACAGGAACAAGGAAAATTATTACTTAATTTGTAATGGAAATCCACTGGTAAATTCAAAGAAACAAGTAACACAATCTGATGTATATATTTGTTAAAGAGAAATTCAGAGGCCCAAAATGGCATCACTCATGCTGAAAGCCCATGATATCAAGATTAGATTTAATACCTGACCTAAGTATAGTTTCAACCTCTCTTACTGTGTTTCCCCGAAAATAAGACCTAGCCGGACCATCTGTTCCAATGCATCCTTTGGAGCAAAAATTAATATAAGATCCGGTCTTATTTTACTATAAGAGCAGGTCTTATATAAGACCGGGTCATATATTAATTTTTGTTCCAAAAGACTCATCATAATTGATGGACCGGCTAGGTCTTATTTTCGGGGAAACACGGTAAAAACACACTTTTATTTATTTATTTTCAGTTTTTCTTTTTATTATATTCAGGTGTACAAAACAATGTAACAGACATTTACACCCCTCACAACGTGATAACCCCTTCCCCCAATCTACTACCCCTCTGACATTGTATATAGCTATTATAATTCCATTGACTCTATTACCTATACTGTACTCCATATCCCATGACTATATATATACTAAATTATAGTTGACATTCAATATTATTCAGCTTCTGCTTCAGGTGTACAGCACAGTGCTCAAGCATCTACATCGTCCATGAAGTGTTCTCCCTAATAAGACAAGTGTCCATCTGACATCCTACAGAATCTTTACAACATTATTCATTATATTCCCCAAACTGTCTTTCATATCCCCATGGCAATATCGTGACTATCAATTTGTGCTTTCTAATCCCCTCACTTTCTCCCTCATCCCCACCCGCCTCCCAAATAGCAACCATCAGTTTTTCCTCTGTATGTCTGAGACTATTTCTGTTTAGTTTGCTCATTTATTCAGTTCTTAGATTCCACATGTAAGTGAGATCATACGGTATTTGTCTTTCTCTGTATGACTTAACTCACTAGGCATAATGTTCTCTAGGTCTATCCATATCATTGCAAATGGTAAGATTTCCTTCTTCTTTACGGCCGAGTAATACTTCATTGTGTAAATGTACCGCAGTTTCTTAATCCACTCGTCTACTGATGGGCATTTCTGTTGTTTCCAAGTTTTGGCTATGTGAATAGCACTGCAATAGACACAGAGGTGCATATATATATATTTTTTTTGAATTAGCGTTTTGGATTTCTCTGAATAAATACCCAGAGTGGAACTGCTGGATCATAAGATAGTTCCAGTTCCAGTTTTTTGAGATACCTCCATACTGTTTTCCATAGTGGCTGTACCAATCTGCAACCGCCAACAGTGCACTAGGGTTCCCTTTTCTCCACATCGTCACCTGCACTTATTGTTTGTTGATTTACTGATGATAGCCATTCTGACAGGAGTGAAATGATATATCACGGTGGTTTTTATATGCATTTCTGTAACGATTAGTGACGTTGAGCATTTTTTCATATGTCTGTTAGCCATCTGTATGTCCTCTTTAGAGAAATGTGTCTTCATGTCCTCTGCCCATTTTTTAATTGAGTTGTTTTTTTGGTGTTTGGTTGACTGAGTGTTTTATAAATTTTTGGACACTAACCTCTTGTCAGATGTATCATTGATAAATATATTCTCCCATTGTAGGATGCCTTTTCATTTTATTGATGGTTTCCTTTGCTGTGGAAAAAACTCTTTAGTTTGATGAGATCCCATATGTTTATTTTTCTTTTACTCTGTTGCCCAAGGGGATATATCAATAAAAATATTACTCAGGGTAATGTCTGCCAGTTTACTTCCTATATTTTCTTCTAGGAATTTTATGGTTTCAGATCTTATATTGAAGTCTTTAATCCATTTTGAACTTATTCTTATATATGACATAAGGAGGTGGTCCAGCTTCATTGTTTTGCATGCCTGTCCAGTTTTCCCAGCACCATTTATTGAATAGACTATCTTTACCCCAATGTAAGTTATTGCTTCCATTGTCACAGATTAAATGACCATATTGGAATGGATTTATTTCTGGGCTCTTTATTCTGTTCCATTGATCTGTGTCTCTTTATACGCCAGTATCACGCTGTTTTGATTACTATAGCCTTGTAGTGTGATTTGATGTCAGGTAACATGATACCTCCCACTTTGTTCTTATTTCTCAAGATTGTCATGGCTAGTCAGGGTCTTTTATGGTTCCATATAAATTTTAGGATTGTATGTTCTATTTCTATGAAAAATATCATTGGTAATTTGATAGGAATTGCATTGAATCTATATCATGCCTTAGGTAGTATGGCCATTTTAACGATATGAATTCTTCCTATCCATGATCATGGTATGTGTTTCCATCTATTTGTATCTTCTTTGATTTCTTTCTTCAGTGTCTTACAATTTTGTTGGGAACAGGTCTTTTACTTCTTCAGTTAAATTTATTCCTAAGTATTTTATTGTTTTTGAAGCAATTGTAAATGGCATTGTTTTCTTAATTTCTCCTTCTGATACTTTATTATTGATGTATACAAATACATTTGAGTTTTGCATATTAATTTTGTATCCTGCTACTTTATTAAATTCATTTATCAGTTACAGTAGTTTTTTGGTGGAGTCTTTGAGGTTCTCTATATATAGTACCATTCCATCTGCATATAATGACAATTTTACTTCCTCTTTTCCAATTTGGATGCCTTTTATTTCCTTTTCTTGTCTGATTGTTACAGCTAGAACATCCAGAACTATGCTGAATAAAAGTAGTGAAAGTGGGCAACCTTGTCATGTTCCTTAAGAAACGTACTCTTAATCAAACAGTCTGAAATTTCCTGGTTAATTAACAATTTAATTTGTCATATGGGTCCTGTGCATACCCCTAAAGAAAGAAGAGGCAGTCTGCATGATACAAAACCTTTATCTTTCCCTTCCCCCAACAAGATGTCCTGGCCTAAAAATAACCCTTTTTTTTTTCTTTTGTTAATAGCTTCTTTGATCCACTCTTCCTATGAAAACCTTCCATTTTGTATAACTGACCCCCCTCCCTCCCGCCAACACTCTTCTTTTTGCTAGATGGCATTCTGCCCAATTTATGAATTACTTAATAAAGCCAATTAGATCTTGAATTTACTTGACTGAATTTTGTTTTTGAACATATTAAAAAAAAAAATACAAAAACAAATTGGCTGCTGGTGAAAGGGGACTTGTAGGGGCCAAAATAGGACACAGGAGACACATTAGATTCAGAGTCATGTAGACGTACAAGGATGATGATTCACATTAAGGTTTTGGTGATGGAAATGTTAAGAAAATACTAAATCGGAATGCATTTTTTATTTATAGCTTTATATTTACTATAAAATATAGTTTGAAGCATATTGCTATTTGCATTTGAGTTCCTTAAAACTTTGGCTAATAAACATTTTAGGATTTTCGCATAGCTGTATCAATTTAACTAAGATGTAAATGATTTAGAGTAGTTTGATTCATCACATATTTCTCCAATGGAAATCCAAACCTCCATTAACTGTGATCAACCCAGAGATATAAGCAAAAGATTTTGGACACCTATATTTTTTTCTTCTGATATCAAATTCCTGATGGAAAATACTTAATCTGGTTTTCAAAATATGAACTTTTCAGAGTTAAGTTCAGGTTTACAGTTGGAGCAAGCAAAACAAAATGGTACAACAACTCATCCACCACATTATGACAATATGGAAAATATGGAAAAAGGTTTTTCTTAACAATGCCATAACTTGAATGAATGTTGAAAATAATAAATATTATGACCTGACATTTGAAAATTAGAGGCAGATATTTTGGGGGCCTGGGAATTATTAATTATGTTGAAAATGGACCTTACCCCTCCTCCATTAAAGTAGAAAGGAAAACATACAGTAAATTCTGAAACAGTCTACAAGGAATTAGAATGACATATTGGAGCAAGATATACTGTCTTTCACAGAGACAAAAATATCAAAAGGAAAGAGAAAACTAAGTAAGAAGCACTGTTCTGTGGCATTGTCTGTGCTGTCATCTTAAAGAAGCTTGAAAGATAAAGTTAAATGATGTGGCGTGGCAAAGCAAGCAGTTAAATATTTGTACTCTTTCCCTGGGAGTTGACCACCAGTCAAGTTATTGATTACTAATGAGAATAATGCATATTGCCAGCAAACCTGACAGAAACATGTTGATACATCATTTAATAATGAATAATTTGAACTTGTTAAAACAAGAAAATGGTTTCTTGAGACTCGAGTCCAATAGGTTTTAATGACTGTAATCTATGCAATGGATTTTCACATAGATGTTTTCTGAAAGTATAAAATACGCTGATCTTTCTTTACCCGTGTGGTATATAAGGTATACCACACGCTTTCAATCAGTGTCATAAAGTCTCTAATCGCATAATTATTATTATTATCAGGATATAAGCATGCATATAGTTGTCATGTATACGCATTGTTTAAATGAGTTGTGTCTTTTATTTTATTTCAGTCTATTTTTTGTTTGTTTGTTGATTTTTTTTTTTTTTGAGGCGTTTCTCAACATCTGATGATTCTTGGGGATTTCTTTTTATACTTACAAATTAGGAATTAAACGTTGGCAGGCAGAAAGCTCATAGGTATGAACTAATTGTCAACTGATGTGCCTTTAAATCTACTGTGCACAGTGAGACCAGGCTGCTTTATGTGGAGCATCCATGCCCATCTCCATCTTCACCCAAATGTGTATATGTAGGCTTTTTTACCTTGGCTTGGTCAGTTTCCTAAAGAGGACTTTAAGTTTGGCCAAGTGCGGTTTGTATGTTTGAGGTGTAGAAAGGGAGTTTCATGAAGTAAGTTACCTCTTCCCACATTCAGCAGGATTTAGTGGGCCAAAATAGAGTTTCTCTTATTCACTTTTCCTAGGAAGTGATTTCCTTTTTCAACAGGAGTGATGAGGACAGTTCCTTAGCTAGCCTGTGACTGGGTATACCAATTCTCTTCATGCCCTTGCAAACAGTATTCTTCTCAGCATCTCCCCCTTGCACACATACTTTCACAGAGGAGCACTGGCCCCGAATCACTGAGAATTTTTAGGGAATTCTGTGGAAGGAATCTATAGGATCCTTGAATTATTCTTCACCCACTCGTAGCCACTAATTTAGCATTTGTCAGACAGGGAGACCTATGTAAACCTTATGTCATTTATTATTCGTACATTCATTTTTCTTCAGACAAACATTGATTGTGCTTATCTCTGCTTCCTCTGTCTATGCTTGTGGATTTATTCTTTTTTAATATACATTCATTTCTGTTTTATTGGAATTGTGAAAGAGATAGACATTTTTATCCAGTCTAAAAGTTTATCTAAAAAACTCAATTTCATAATATTTATTTTATTAAAAAAAATCTAGAAGCTTTATATTTCCATTTACCATTTACTATTTTCACTCATATTACTGTACAAAAATTCATCCAAAATGTGTTACCTTTAGTTTCCTCCTGAAATTTTAAAATATTTCTTTGGTGTGATGTTTTTAACTTGAACACTCATAACCATAACATCTTTATTAATATTTTATCTTATGTCAACACAAATTGTGTAATAAACTCAAACTAACATTCACTTGAATTTAACTATTTCATTCTCTCCATTGAATATGTTTATTTTACCATCCAAATTTATTACAAGTTGATCTTTATAAATATTCCGTGGTTGTATGCTATTTAAGAAAAAGCTAAAGGTATTTCACTTTTAATTTAGAAGTTTAAATATTTTATATTCATTTTATAGCAGATACACTTATTTTTAATTTTCATGTTTTATGTTTTGGATTTTTTTTTATGTTTCCTTGATATTTCTATTATTAGCTCTTCTGTTTTGTTGGTTTTTCATGCTCTTAAATAATTTGGCAGGGACATATCCTTCTTAAAAACCCTAGATATAGTATATTTATCAAGGACATGCTATACCATTGAAGTGATTATATTATTTTATTTGCAGTGTGATTGTATTTTCATGTTGATATAGTATTATCTCTTCAACCTCAATCAAGTCACTTTTCTTCTGTAAAATTAATATAATAATAGGTGGTTTAGGAGTGTCAAAGCATGAGACTACCACTCAATGTGTGAAATTAAGAAGACCAAGTTAAATTTATTCCTTGCTATATTAAGCAAGATCTATGCTGTTTAGGTATAGTTTATCAATTTGAGTACAGCAGAGTGTTCACCTTATATATTATTTTTGGGGAAATACAGGGTTAAGAGATTGATGAACTTTCAACGGCATCAGTAGGACAATATCATTTATACATGCCAGATTACTCAGATAAGACTTTTGCTAATTGGTCAGTACTCAGAGGTGTATCTATCGGGCTGAGTTAGTTCGTAATTGGCTAACTTTGATAAATGGGGAGCTGCAATTGATTGGTTAGCGTACAAAAGCATGCTCATGGAGGAGAGTTTTTGCTTACTGAATAAACAGGCTTAAAATTGGTTTGGATTGCTACTTGTATCATGGTTATAAGGCAATCCATCTTTTTCTAGAAGCGTAGGAACTTTTCTTTTTTTAGGAATATGTGAACAAACTAAATTGTAGATTGTATGCAGAGGAATAAGTACATTATATAGTTCATTTTACTACCAAGTATATTGTAGTTACTTTTATCAGTAATGCTACAGTTACTTTTAAATAAAAATATAGAAATTTAGCACTGCTTTCCCTATTATGTCCTTATGTAGTGAAAATATCCTCTCAGGAAACTTCTACTACAATGAACTTTCTCCTACTACAAAATGTGTATCTGTGTTATTTTCTGCTAATATAAAACATAAAGTATTAACATTCCTGTACTTTCTGTTTACAGTGATTGCTCTTTATTTCTAATTTACCTACTCAATGAAACTTTGAGTGCTAACAAGGTGATCATGAGATATATTTCCTCAGCACATGGCAAAACACGCGCACACACACACACGCACACACACACTACACACACGAAGGGGTGGGGAGGGAGAAAGAATGTAGAGTCCAAAAAAGAAAACATATTCTAAGTAAAAATAATTACACAAGTGAGTCTTACATATGGTGATGAGTGCTAAAATGGAATATATGGCATTGTGACTTTTGGGGAATAGAGTCATCGAGAAATGCCACTTTGACTTAGTCATAAAGTATGAGTAGGAGTTAACTAAGGCAGGGTTGGGTTAGTTAGGAGAAAAGCAATTATTTCAGTAAGGGGAAGGTGTGTGAAAAAAGTTCTGCTATGTAAAGATCACATTCAAATCACTGGAAACCAGCCAGTGTGAAGATACAGTGAGGGGAAAAATGATAGAAAATAATGCTGGAATAATTAAAAGTCTTAGAATTTACCCTAAGAGATATGGTATGACACAAAAATTTATAGTGTGAAAACTGATTCAATGAAACTTAGACTCTTTGAATATGAGCAGGCTGTTAAGCAATGAAAAGACAGTAAGGAAAAAGGCGGATCTGTGGCCAGTGAAGAGGTTACTTTTGTAGTCATATCAAAAATAGGTGCACACTTTTTCTGGTGGTTTGGCATGGAGATGGTAAGGTACGCTGCATTCAGAATCTATTTTGAAAGCAGATTTTCTAGGATTTAGTGATGGATTAGATTTGGGAAACTTTGCTCTTCAGAGAAAAGCCACACTTCTGAGCCAGACTTACCTAGTAATTATTGCTGCAACAAAGATGTGGTAGTAATTTCCATTAAGAGGATTTTCTACACAAGAACAATCAAATCGATCTATTGAAAAACTTTCACTTATCTTCTTCCCATATTTTAACTGTAAACCAAGTTAGTGGTTTTAACTGTTTCCTTAAAAAATGTTTTTGCACAATCTGGTTCTGCTGTTGAGAAACCAATAACTTCACTTGAAATATTTTAATCTGTTCTCTTTCTTTCCCTCCTGACTAACATTTTGCCCTTGCATCAAAATACAATCTCACAAAACAGAAATAAGCATTCAGCCAGTCTTTGCCTCATCCTAAACTTGATTATTAATAGAAAAAAAAAAAAAAAAACAGAGGTAGGAATCAAATAATGTGCAGGCCAACAATCCTGACCATAAGGTAACACAAGTTATAAGTAATTTTGTTATTTTTTTCAAAATCTTAATTTGTGATGAATAGAACATAATGTATTATGTAAATTTATAGAGTAAGAATATAATCAGAAATGCATTATTTACTCAGAGTTATCACAGCTAGAATTGATTTAAACTACTGAAATTTTGACTTATTCAGTATAATCCCAATTTTAAACACACACATGTGCGCATTTCACTAGCTTTCACTGGTTCTTTCAATAATGAATATAAAATTAGTCTTTGTGAAGCCTACAATAACCAGTTTGTTGTGAGTGCCAAAGAAATTCTTACATCCATTCTTAGAAATGGGACTGCTAACATAGTTTTATTCAGTATTTTCATCCTAGGTTTTTATTCTAGAAATCATTCATCTGTTTTTTTTGTTTGTTTGTTTTTCTCAAATTCCTCAGTCACAACACATTCCTGCCCATAGTTTATTTAACCCTTTCACTGAATTAATTTCAAGTTTATTTTTCCAAAATGTGTCAAGAATTAACAAAAAATAACTGCAGTATTTATATCTTTAAGTAAATACAGTTAAGGTGCTACATTTTATTAAAATAAATGATTACTTTAAACTATAGAAACTTCCTATTCTTATTCATCCTTATAAAACACAAAAATATAGAAAAATGCACATCTGCTTTCCTAAAAAAACTTGCTTTCTGGAATAATGACAATATGTTTTATAGTTTGAGCTCATGGGGTAAACTTGAATGCCGCAGTCAGTGGCAATGGAAATATCATTCGACCCCAGTCGACCGTCACAGTGAATTAAGCAATCATTCCTATAAACAAGGGATATGCCTCTCCAGGTGCAATCCTCTTTATATTGCCCTTACTGATACTAAATGATTCCATCATTTCTTAATTGCATGCTAATATGTATTTTCCATTTCCCTAAGTGCTTCCTTGAAGTCAACGTGAGTCTTAGGAAACTTGCATTGTTGCATCCAGCATCAGGTTTTTATTCTGTTTTATTTGTGCATTAGATTTGTCTGTTAGTGTCTGCAAGTTGGTAAAAAATACTTCGATGGAAAATAAAAGAAATAAAGGAAAGAGAAGCCGTAAAGTAATAAACAACACATGTTGCAGAATGTAGTAAAATCAGAAGAGCACAGTAGAATACCTTGTTGACTGGCTTGTTTGCAATATGGTTTACTAGTGCCCTTTGGTCCATAGTGTACATGGTACAATCTGCTGTTGTAATTCTACTATTACCTAAAGACCTTTTGATGACTTTCTAGGAGTTGAAAACAAACACACAACACCTTAGCAGTTTACTGTTTTTCAATATACTGATACTGCTTTTGTGTTTTGAAACAAAAGGTTTTAAAAACAAATTGAATTACAATGAACATAATCAGTGGGAGAAAACAATACTAAATTTATTGAGAGATAGAGTGTAATACATAGATTATTCAAAGGTGAAAATACAATTAATACATTTCGGTACATTTTATCATTTTATTTTGCCCCACTAGTGGATAGGAAAAATATAAGTTTCTAGATGCATATAATAACAATTGGATATTATGATTTATGTGTGGTGGGAGATAGCTAATTGTAAAGCCACATTTATGAAATCAGCTTTTTTCTAAACTATTATTGTACTATATATAACAAAATGACTCAGATGTTGAACATCTTGAGAGGTAAATCCATGTCATGAAAGTGTTCCATGTGGGCTCACTGTGAGACAACCATGTTAGCAAAACTAAGAATTTTAGTTATGGACAGCACTCCTGGCCGGCCTATTTTATTTCAGTGCAAATTACTCTCCCCAGTTTAATGTTTGGCCTTATTCAGAGATAATTAGATGATATTTAGGCAAGTAAATAATTACAAAGTGTTAATATGAGAACAGATCATAAAAAGCAAACAAAATGATAAAAATGCAAGGGTTATAATATTAAAAATGTGTCTACTTTTTGTTGAGATGTGTATGTATTTACTAATTTGTTTCCACTACAGCTAAGAAGCTATGACAAGATGGTAGTATTTTGTAGTCTACTATTTACTCCCTCTCTATTTCCTAACATATTTAATATAATCAATATACATTGTAAGTAGTCTTTCTTTGAACACCCAATAACCAAGTGATTTTGCGTGTGAAGGTTCTCTTTCTACTCATCAACTCCATTAGGAACACATGAAAGATGAGGCATAAAGATGACTGTGTATTGATGTAAAACTCTAACATAAACTAATTCCCTAAAGAGTGTTGCGCATATTGCCCACTACCACTTCCCAAATTAATATATAGTGAAATGTTGAATGTCACTGTGTATTCAATGTAGTTATAAATTTACTTATATGTTCGGAGAAATTCTGGATTTGTTTAAAGTAGGCAAACAAGAATGATCACACAATGTATTGTAGAGTCATATCTAATTACAATTAAATGAAGAATCAATAAGAAAAAAAATACTTAGTTTACTATTAATGCATTTTTTTCTATAATGAATTCTTACAATGGAATTATAAAAAGGAAGTTGTTTTTTCCCCATATTGTTTTTCCAAACTAAATGTTCATCAAATGAGAGTCTTGTAAAAGAAGAAAAAAAGAAAAAGAAAAAGAAAAAAGATAAATACTTGACTTTACTACATAGCTTGGTATAAGATGGCAAACTGAAAAAAGAAAAGAAAAAAAGAATAATAGCAATAATAATAATAATAATAATAATAAATGTATATTCTGGATAAAATCAAGTGTATAAATTGAAAAAACTTAGCTTATATTGTAGAAATGCACTGTGCTGCTATAATGTGTGAGACTTATTATTTATCATTTGTTGTAGCCACAAAAAAGCATAAAGAAGACAAGCTCTTGCCCTGGAGGCCTACAATCTTAGGAAGGTCAGTTTAGCAACTAAAGTAGTAGAAAAAGGAACTGGTGCACATCAAACTTTTATTCTCATTCTCCCTTTACTTAAACCATCTGTTAAAACAGCAATTTGGAATGTAGCCCTGCTATACAGGAATGATCAGTGAGCTAGAGACCTTGATGTTGTAGGTACTGAAAGTTTGTATTTAGAAAAAAGGGTACCCTTGGGCTACAGAGAAGCCTTAGTGAGCCCTATTTTCAGAAGGAAAGATTCTGTAGTATTAAATTATTTTCTGTATCTTTGAATGACTGAAATACACAACTGATCACTGTGGCTATATAACATTTCAGTTTCAATGGAAACATTGCTCCACATATGAAAATTGAATACAACTGCATAGATGGCACCTAGAGAAAAGAATACTGAAAATTGCTAGTGAGACCAGAAGTTAGTAAGAAATTAAAAGAGAAAATAAATTTAAAAGCCATGGAGAAAGTGGCACCTGGAGAAGAGGAACTGGAACAGAAATTACTGTATGTGTTTGTAGGGAAAATCTGGGTATGATGGAAGGATAATTTTGGGAAGAAATGGGAAATAAACTTGGAATGCCATATAGAGAAATACTACTATGTTTCTCTGAAAATAAGACCTAGCTGGACAATCAGCTCTAATGCGTCTTTTGGAGCAAAAATTAATATAAGACCCAGTCTTATTTTACTATAATATAAGACCGGATATAATGTAATGTAATATAATATAATATAACACCGGGTCTTATTTTAATATAAGACCAGGTCTTATGTAATATAATATAATATAATATAATACTGGGTCTTATATTAATTTTTGCTCCAAAAGAAGCATTAGAGCTGATTGTCTACCTAGGTCTTATTTTAGGGGGGAAATGGTACAGAGACTCCTAGAACCAGGGCAATGTGATTAGGGGCAGCTCCTCTCAAAAGAATGAGTAATATTCTCAAAAGAATGAAGTAATATATTTAAGGTATCAATTATTAGAGTTAGTCTCATAGTAAAATAAATGTATTTTCGTTGAGTGTCGGATTTCTTAGTTTAATACTTCGGAGATTCTTTTAAGTGAATTTGAGTTATATGAATCATATTTTAGCACAATTTTAATTGATAGGGCAGGAAAATACCTGTGGCTATCACAGAGTAATAGAGATTGTGCTCAAATAAAGATACTGAACTGATTCAATCTACTCAGAAACACACAAGCATCCATACATGCAAGAAAGGAGTTACATGTAGGGAATGTTTTATTCAAAGGACTAAACAATCAGAAAATTGTGTCATTAAAAAATAGCTTTATATGATTTTCTCTAAGTATAGGGTAGATAGGTAGATAGAAATCAGCAGGAGAAGGAAAGACCTAGCCCCAGTTAGAAAGCACCTTGCTATAGCTCCTACTTGGGTCAAGACCCCTTGCAGCTGCCCTCACTTAGGGCACCAATGCCTTACTAACCCAGGAGGATTCCAGGCTTACATATACCCCTTAATCAAAGGGATATGTTGTTAAAAGCCCGAAGAGAGGAAGACATCCCCCTTAGCAGAGTACACATCCTGCTTGTCAGGACCACCAATACCGTATTAGCCCAGCAGAATCCCAGGCTTACACATACCCCTAAATCAAAAAGATATGTTGTTAGAAACCAGAGAAGGAAGGAGGATACCCTGCTTGTCAGAGTATACATCCTCCTTATCAGGACCATTTTAGTTAGTTCTCAAACAAATCCTAAAAAGAAACAACAGAAACTGCCTTGAGAACCAAAAGGGAGGACTGAGCACCTCAGCAGGAGAAAGAGAAGGGAGAGGGGGAGGCAATTCTACCCATAGAAATAAAAGTTGTCACACCATGTAAAGAGAGGACTTTCCTCTTCTTGGGATTGCTCTGTTCCACATCTTGGAATGTATCTGCCTTTACTAATAAACTTATTACTACCCTATACCTACACGACGAAATGCTGTGTCTCAACTGAATTATTTCCCTTGAGATGACAAAAAGCCAAGGAATATTATCATAACCCAGTAACATATGTAATTGGTATAACTAGATATAAACAATCAATCAAAACAATATGTGATAGTATAATACGCACACCAAACTTTCGTTATAACATCACCCCTCTATACACACACACACACACACACACACACACACAGAATTCCGCATTTTAGGAATCTCATTGCCGTCTTGTCACTTAGCTTGGAAGTAAAGAATTTGACAGCCAATATCAAAGTTTTGAGAGCAAGAAATAAGTCAATAAAATATTCCTCTGGAACTGTGACATTACCTATGGAGTTATTGGAAAAGTATTTTAAATAATCCCATCCTCAAACATAATTGGCAGTCAATGAATTTTTGTTAAACAAATGAATGGATTAAAAGTGTAGCTTTGCATATTTCTAAATATTTTATGGAGGATGTGAGTAATAAGAAAAGAATTCTATAAGGCGATGGCAGGAGAAAGAACATTTCAGTCAATGTAGCAGAAAATGAAAATATTTGGAGTCTAACATGATGATAACATAAGTTATTTCATATTGCTTGGTATACTGTTTCTTGATATATACGTTCTCCTTCACCTGTGTCTGGAGACTTCCCCCCAACCTACAGTCCAGGGACAGGAAGAAAAGACACACAGAGGTCCAGGAAACCTCTTCCCAAGGAGGCGTGGCAGCTGATGAAGGGGGGGTGGGGACGGCACGGGGCCCAGGCCCTGTCCCTACCTTGATGATACCATGGTCATCCTTCACTAGATGGTCTCCAGAAAGTTCTCGAAGTACTGGTTGTCCTCCTCAGGAATGAAGAGCGTCAGACTCAGCAACAGGAACTTCCAGCTCTCCCCATAGAGCTGCCACAGGTTGAAGCAGAGCTCCTGGACTGAGGTCTTTTGGCTGTTCTGCAGCAGTGCAGCAACTTGCTGGATCCCCTGTGACCAGAGCCTGGTGCATATGTCAGCACCCAGTCCTTAAGCCTCTTGGCGGACTCCTTGCTCACAGAGCTCTCGCTGATTATCTTGACGCAAGGTGACGTTCACATGCGTAAGGATCAGGGCCAGACGCCGCCTACGTGAGCACACTCCTGGAAGGAGAAAGCACAGGCTTTCTCTGGCCTCAAAGGGCTTAATATCCACTATTGTGGGAAAGTCAGTTGTTTGTGAAAGGATAGGTGGTGGGTGGATGTCAAGGCCCCCTCGAATATTGCTCTGCCCAGGAAGTCATGTACACGATATGGAAGATTTGGCTGAGTTGGAAGCACAGCTGTTCCGCGGTGAGCTGGTTCTCCACCTGGCAAGATCACCAGGCTGCTCCTCTCCGCAGATCCCACTGTGTTCTAAGACCAGGAACCTGAGGTGAGGCTCCTGGCGCTTTCACGTGCAGATTATGCTGAGGAAATGCCAGGGTGCTGGGCCTTCTTTAAGACCATAGGTACAAGATGTTGTGGGGACAGAGCTCCAGAGGGTGGTTTCCAGACTCTCGGCCTCACATGGAGGGCTGCTGGCTCCGGTGCTGGATGGCCATCAGCTGTGGCTAGTTGGCCGTCAGCTGTGGCCAGTGGGCCATTGGCCACTAATGTGGCTGCTGTGGCTACACTAGCAGGAAAAAGTGGGGGCTAGCGGGAGGATAGTGGCTGGGCTGGCGGGAGCGGATTGCAGAGAGATGGATGCCGCCAGTGAGAATATAGTGATATGACTCCACTACTTATGGCTCCGTGGGTGTTCCTTTTTGGCCTCACTGTGTCCTGCGTTCTTATGTGGGGAGCGGGAGCTGAGACCCCGCCGGACGCCCTGCACAACACATGGCGCAGCAAGCAGGGTCTCCTGCACGACAATGTCATCCTGGAAATAGGAGACGACAGCATTGTCATGGATGGGGACTCTGAGATGGAGTCCTCCATGTTCCTTGAGTACAGTTAACATTTAAAATTGGTTATGCTTAATTTATTGACTTTCTTGGCATTTGCCTACTAAAAGAGCAAATAAATACAAATGTTCAAAGGTAATATATGATTTTGAAAACATATTCCAAGGAAACCTAAGAATCAGACTACTTGAATGCTCAATATCATCTAAACAATGCAAATGGCTAAACATAGTGCAGTTTTTCAAATTCTGAATCTTCAGTACATGCGAAAGGTTTATGTGTGGAAGAGGGACCAAAAATGATGAAAAATAAAAATTCAATAAACATCCAGATAATTCAAATTCCTATGGACAGCTATTATTACTTAAATGTATCCCTGATATAAGGCTTGGCCCAGATTAAGGGCTGTTAAGATCTCTATTGCATGTTTAAGACTGGTTTAACAATAACTTGAAGTTAAAATGGTTCTGCATAGAAACCCCAACATAGGGAAGGTCATATTAGTATTTGTGTAGGATAGAGTTGATTTCCAGCTGATCTTAGAAAGTTACATCCTTATCTCTGAGGATGTTGACTTTGACTCTTGGCCATGATAAGGGCTACGGGATTTATAATGTGCACTTCAAAATCTATAGGTTGGTGCAAAAGTAATTTTGCAGTTTTTGCAATTGCTTTTAACCGTTTAAACCGCAATTACTTTTGCACCAAACTAATATATTAACACAGTGTTGGGTTTACTGATTGTTTTTACCTGGAGTAGCCTGTTAGACACCCTGCTTAATTACATAGCCAGAAGTGAATAATCCCGCTTTCAAACTTCTGCCTTGAGCTCTCGTTAGGCCAAGATTCCTTGCACAGATCTTGATGGTTTAATTTATGTAGAAGCCTGGCCCATGGACCATTAAGGATTCTGGAGAGATTGTACCTGGATATATTTCAGCCCTTCAAAATTTCTACTCTCTTTCTATTGTGGTATTTTATTTTACCTTTAAATAAAAAGCACTATGTGAGTATGCTTTGGGAAGTCTGGTGAGTTCTTTGAAATATCCAAACGGGAATTTTGTAGTTTTTAGTAATGATAGTAATTATAGCTGTCCATAGGAATTTGAATTATCTGGATGTTTATTGAATTTTGGCTTTTCATCATTTTTGGTCCCTCCTACACACATAAGCCTTTTACATGTACTGAAGATTCAGAATTTGAAAAACTGCACTATGTTTAGCCATTTGCATTGTTTAGATGATGTTGAGTATTCAAGTAGTCTGATTCTTAGAATAGGTAGGGACTAAGTCGTAAGAACTCAGAGTACCTCCTTTAATTCTATGCTGTGGGAGGCTCATTTGCTAAAATTTAATGAGAAAAAAATGGATTATAAACTGCCTCAATGATTTTGTTATTTCTAAAAGCCTAACAAAAGTGGAGAATAGTGTTTGTTGTTTCTGACCCAGAAGTCTGATACTAATGGTGGTTATATCTTGCAAAGTCAAAGGATTACCATTTTTTCCTGAAAATAAGACCTAGCTGGACAATCAGCTCTAATGTGTCTTTTGGAGCAAAAATTACTATAAGACCTAGTCTTATTTTACTATAAGACCGGGTCTTATAATGTAAGACCCGGTCTTATATAATATAATGTAATGCAATGTAATGTAGTATAATATAATATAATACCGGGTCTTATAGTAATTTTTGCTCCAAAAAACGCATTAGAGATGATTGTTCAGATAGGTCTTATTTTCGGGGAAACATGGTAAGAGCATTTGGGAAAACATTTTGGTATACATTAGAGAGTAAAGCCCTGAAGTAAAAATAATTCTCTTCAATGTAAGAATATTAATATTGGGTCTATAACACTTGCTAAAACATGGGCATGATACTTAGTTGATGATTATTATGTATTAAAATAGAAAATATGATAAACTGTAATCGTTCATCAAGATGCTATTTATTTAGAATATTGTAGATGATTTCAAGCTTGAAATATTCTTTGTAACTTCCTTCTTGTGTTAGTCTCCACAAGGATTCATAAACCTAAAGGATTCATTTTAATTTTGATGGCATTTTCCCACCATGAGTTAGTCCATTAAAATCACATTGAGTGAGATTGCAGGTAAAATGCTCAGCTGTTGGTTAATTTTCAAGCCAAGATAAAATCGTTTAACTCTAAATATGCTACTGTGATTCATAGTAACTATCTAAAACACTAGTCAGTGAAATGTGAAACTGGTAAGTGCTTTTCTAGAGGGCTTGGCTCGATATCTAGAACAATAATACATTTTTGGTTTAGAAGAACATTCAGAATAAAATTCTAGGAAAATATATTTCCTTTTTTATTTACAGTAATAAATCTCTTCAGCAATAAAGAATTTAATATTATAGTTTTCTTCAATCTTTATTTTCCCTAGTAAAAATACAAGGTCTTGAAAGTCCTATTTTTATTTCCTAAATACTAATTTCCTAGGTAGCCCGTCATTTGTCAATAATAAAATAGCTCACATTGATATTCATATAAATATATCATCTTTGAGACCAATATTCATGATGCATAGAATGGTGTTCTGGTATCTAGATTAGATAATTTCTAATCCATGAAGAATTATATACCCCAAAATGACTCATAACACTGCCGTAAGGTCCTATTGTTAATTATATATTAATCAGTTTTAAAAATGTGCTGCTATACATTCAATTTTTATTATGTTTATTTTTTACTAATTTTAATTTTATTGGGGTGACATTGGTTAATAAAATTATATAGGTTCAAGTGTACGTTTCTATAATACTTCATCCATGTATTTCATTGTGTGTTCACCACCCAGAGTCAGTTCTCCTTCCATCACCATATATTTGATCCCCTTGTCCCTCTTCTACCACTCCTCCTCCCTCTTTACCTTCTGGTAACCACTAAACTGTTGTCTATGTCTATGAATTTTTGTTTTTTTGTTTGTCTTGTTCTTTTGTTGCTTTCAGTTTTATATCACACATATGAGTGAAGTCATATGGTTCTTGTCTTTTTGTATCTAACTTATTTCACTTAGCATGGTAATCTCAAGATCCATCCATGCACTAGTACATGAAGCATAGATTAAGTGTGGAACAAAAACATGATTTTAGAAACAGTTTATTTACAAACTTCAATGTGTATTTTATGGGTAAACATTGTCAGAATTTTTTTCTCCTTGATCATCAATTTCTTCATCTAAAAATGAGAATACTCCTACCATATAAGAATATTTTAAGGTAGGTTTTCCATTTTGCAAACCATAAGATGTTACAATAATATGAGTGAATCTCATGAAATAAATTGTATACAAAAGTAAACAAAAGGAAAAAACTGTCCTAATATTATTGGCAGAGTTTATTGAATCGAGTTATACGTAGATAATGGACTATATCAGTGTTTCAATCTTGGTAATAAACTAATTAAAATGTATGTATAGACTTCCATCTTGCAACATGATTTTAGAGGTCTGGAAAATGTGTTGCTAGTACTCTTTCAATTAAAAAAAAAAGATTGGAACGGACATTAAATCCATTGACAGATGAATGGATTAAAAATGTGAAATTATATATATATATATGCATGTATATCACTTTTTTATATATAATGGAATACTATTCAGCCCTGAAATAGATATCCAGTCATTTGCAATAACATTCATGGATCTTGAGGACATTATGCTATGTGAAGTAAGTCACACAGAGGAAGTCAAATACTGCATCATCTCACTTATATGTGGAATCTGAAAAAACAAACTCATAGAAGCAGAGATCAGGATGGTGGTTGCTAGTGTTGGGGGGTGAGTAGTGGGAAGGGAATTGAGTGAAAGTGGTCAAAATGTACAACTTTGAGTTATAAGATAAATAAGTCCTGGGGATGTAAAGTATAGCATGACGACTATAGATGACAGTACTGTACCTTGTAGTTGAAAGTGGCTAAAAGAGTAGATCTTAAAAATCCTCATCACAGTATTTCATCTTTTCTTATGGCCAAGTAATATTCCATTGTTTATATGTACCACTTCTTCTTTATCCAATCATCTAGAAGGACACTTTGGTTGTTTCCAAGTCTTGGACAACATGGATGGATCTTGAGATTATCATGCTAAGCAAAATAAGTCAGACAGAAAAAGTGGAGCATCTTGTGACTTCACTCATATGTGGGATATAAAACTGAAAGCAACAAAGGAACAAGACAAAGAAAAAAAAAACTCATAGATACAGACAACAGTTTAGTGGTTATCAGAGGGTAAGGAGGAGGAAAGAGGTTGCTAAGAGGAAAAGGGGGTCAAGTATATGGAGATGGGAGAACTGACTTTGTGGCAAACACACAGTGCAATATATAGATGATGTATTATAGAAGTGTACACTTGAAACATAATTCCACTAAACAATGTCACCCCAATAAATTCAATTAAAAATAATTAAATATTAAAATATAAAAGGCCTCATCACAAGTAAAAACATTTTGTAACTATGAAAAATGATGGATGTTAACTAAACTTATTTTCATCATTTTACCATATATACATATATCAGATAATTTTGTTGTATACCTTAAATGTATACAATAAGTCAATTACATCTCACTAAAATTTGGGGGGGAAAGAAAATTGCAACTAGTGGTGAAAGAAATCAAAGAACACTTAGTTAAATGGAGAAAAACAACTTTGTTGATAGATTTAAAGATCCAATATTGTTAATATGTTAATCTCCCTCATATGATTTCTAGAGCCAGTGGGATTCCAGACATATTCTACCATGTTTTTTGGCTATATTGACAAGCTGATTCTAATATTTATATGGAAATCAAAGGACCTCGAATGGCCACAACCATTTTTCAAAACGAATAATTAATTTGAAAGACTCAGAATACCCAGCTTCAAATCTTATCTTAAAGCTGCAATAAAGAAGCCAATATGAAGGGTGCACTAAGGGATTTTCCTCCATTTTTTACAGTGAGAAACTGGTGGAGATCCTGGTGGTGAATTTCATGAAAGTGCAGGGAGGGATACCTAAAACTGGCTTCCCAGTAATTTTAACTCAAGATACTCCACAGTGAGCTGCCAGCAGTTCTTCAATTACAGTTTGAGTGTGCTCACTGGTACTGGCACAAGCAGTGGCTTCTGTTTCAGGTAAGTTGTGATTCTCTGTGATTCTATATCTGCCTCTCTTTCCATTTTGGGGGGCAGCAGCTTAACCTGTAACCTAAATTCTCTGATGGATCATTGAAGAGTTGTTTTTCAGTTTATTTAGCATTTTTCTTATTGTAAGGATGGGAGTGCTAACTTCCACACTTTTTACCTATCAGAGCAGAAATATAGACCTTGATTTTTTTAGAAACTGCATGGTGTAGAAGATGTAAAAATTTCAAATGTTGTTGTAAGGGTAATGTTTTTCAGTGTATCTAACAAAAGCTAATAGTTAAATGATTATGGTAAATATCTATTAATCACATTTATACCTAAGTTACCCAATGTGGAGAGAGCTGCTTTAGTTTGCTGACTTTATAGAAAATTGAATCTAATTTGCTGATTCATTTTAAATTTGTTTAAACTATCAACTCCACGCAAGTTTAAAACGCCTATTGGTCTTGCATCAAATTTTTTCCTATGTGTATAAACAATAATCCCTAATCTTAGAATCATCTTGAAATTCTTTATATCTGTGCCTGGATATTTTTTATCCTCAAGGGATTCCATTTTAGATTTTAATGGGCAAAAATGGTGTTAAAAAGAAAATCGTAGGTGGTAATGAAGTAGAATGTTCAACTGTTAATTGGTAACATACTTCACTTACTCCAGTTTGAAAAAAAATCATAATCACATCAGAAGAGTTGTGAAGATCACAATCACATCAGAAGAGTTGTGAACATCACAATCTGAGATGTTCACAGATAGTGAGGGGATTGGTAGTTTTCTGCAGAAGTAGAGACACCTGTTCTGTTCTGGATAGCAAAACTACCAGCAACCATGGTAAGACTGATTGTAGTCTTTGAGGCATAGAATGCATTTGGAAATTCTGATAACTATAAGCTTTAAACAAAAATATATGTAGTCAATAATGCATAATGTGGTGACATTTTTAAATTTATTTGTATATACATATATGCACATGTATGTATATGTATATTTTGTTTAGAATGATTGGAATAGAGAGTATTCTGCCTTATGACGATATTTCAGTTATAAGTTCCTCCTATTAACATCATTACAGATAATAATTTGGCAATGTCATATGGAACTTGTTTTACCTTTGCTACTTTCTTGATATTCCAAACTGGACTATGCAATGCTGTCTGATTAAACTTTCCAAAATCCACAAATGGCCAGACGCACTCCCAAGGTAATCTAAATCGCAAAATTCTTGGCTGGTCATTCTAGTCTGTTAATGATCAGAACTCTGCGGTCTTTGAGTTTTATAAACTACATTGCAGCTCCATTTCATATACTCCTTAGTATACCAATTCTGAATGGGCACTTGTCTCCTAGTCACCTAATGCCTCAAGGCTAGTATCAGGGGCTTTAAGAGTCTATGATAGACCCATGAACTGTTTTTCAATTGAAGAATAATTTTCTGTTGCACACAGCATTACATTGCTTGAAAATCCCAGGAGTCAAGACTGCAAATCTCCTACTATGTTGGCCAAAAATTCCACATGGTACCCTTATCTTCATAGATGCATCTAGAATCATGGCATCTGCAGAGCCATATGGCTCAAGTGACAGTACTACTTAGTACCATAGTTTGAAATGGATGTTGGCTCCTCTCTTGTTAATGACCATTCAATGCCCAAAATTGATTCAGATATTGTCAATACAGAAGACAGACATAATGCTCTGTACATTGTCCATAGGATCTATCCTTCATCATACTTTGTTGTGACAAAGAAATAAATTTATTCAGCTTTGAGGCTACTAATGTGTACTGCTTCTATTCTAAAGGAATGAAACTGCTTCTGATGCCCCTTCTGTCATCCCTTATCTGATGTGATAAGAACACACAATTAGCCATTTGCCAAGTGCTTGTGATTGTATGATATGTTTTAGTAAAGATTCTACCTTCTGTAAGTAGCTGTGATTGGGGTTATCACATAGATTAGAACAGACCACTGCCATCCACTATGATCTATCTGCTTTTGCAAGGGCAAAATATTGAATTAACTGGGAATGTGACAGGTATTACCATTACTGCATCTTTTAACTCTATGAAGTTTGTACGACACTGTGCCATTCTACTAAGTGTTACTGCTGGTAATACTATTTTGAGTAATGGTAGGAGGTATAATGGAATTTCAGCGAGCCTTTCTACTCTAATGGCTCTGAAATCCATAAGTCAAGAAACCAAAACGAGGGTTCTGAGCACACTTAAGAATATCCATCTTTGTCATGCATCTGAAGACCATAGAAACAGCCTAGGTCCCCAGACCTATTGGAAAACTGTGACATGGACTTGGATTGGGATTTGAATTATTGCTCTAAACGGGGTAAAGGGAAGAGGAAGACTGGTGACTTTTGGATTTCCTGATATCAGTTCAGTGTCAACTAAACTCTGCATCTAATAGGACTGTGTAGATATGAGTATTCCTTTTTCCTAATATTCACTGTTGAAAATAGCTGGAGGTTACTTTGGAGAGAAAAATATTGACCACTATAAAGTATACTTCTTAGGTTTTATGGGGTCCTTCTTCAAGGGGACTTAGCCTCCCATTAAATCAATGACCTTTAAATTATTTTCTTCCTATTGACTTTTGAGGATCTTCGTATATTTTGTATACAATTTCTTTGTCAGATATGTCCTTTACCAAAAATTGTGTTTCTTTTCTTTAATTTTTACTAAATTTATTGGGGTGATATTAGTAAAATTATGTAGGTTTCAAGTGTACATTTCTATAATACATCATCTATATATTGCATTGTATATTCACAAGCCAGAGTCAGATCTCCTTCCAGCACCATATATTTGGCCCCTTTTACCTTTTTCTACCTCCCCCCAACCCTGTTACCCTCTAGTAACCACTAAACTGTTGTCTGTGTTTATGAGTTTTTGTTTCTTTGTTTGTCGTGTTCGTTTGTTGCTTTCAGTTTTACATTCCACATATGAATGAAGCCATACGGTTCTCCACTTTTTCTGTCTGACTTATTTTGCTTAACATGATAAGGTCAAGATCCATCCATGTTGTCACAAATGGCAGTATTTCTTCTTTTTTCATGGTCGAGTGATATTCCATTGATATTCCATTGTGTAGATGTACCACATCATCTTCATCCAAATGTCTATTGGAAAACACTTTAATTGTTTGTTTGTGTTGGACACCATGAATAATGCCACAATGAACATCAAGGTACACATAGCTTTATGGATAAACGTTTTCAGATTTTTGGGGGTAGTAATGCAGAAGAGGAATTGCTGGATCATATGGTAATTCTATGCTTAATTTTTTTGAGGAAACTCTATACTGTTTTCCATAGTTGCTGGACCAATTTACATTCCCAGCAGCAGTGTATGAGAGTTTATTTTTCTCCACAGCCGCTCCAACACTTGTTATTCCTTGTCTTCTTGATAAGAGCCATTCTAACAGGTGTAAGATGGTATCTCATTGTGGTTTTGATTTGCATTTTCTTAATGGCTAGTAAACTTGAGCATTTTTTCATATATCTGTTGCCCATTTGTATGTCTTCTTGGTGGAGAAAGAATCTGTTCAGGTCCTCTGCCCTTTTTTTGGATTGTATTGTTTGGTTTTGTTATTGTAGAGTTGTATGAGTTCTTTAAAGATTATGGATATTAGCCCCTTAATGGAGGTGTTGTGCAAATATCTTCTCCCATTTGTTTGGTTGCCTCTTTGTTTTGTTGATGGTTTATTTTGCTGTGCAGAAGCTTTTTAGTTTGATATGGTCACACTCATTTATTTTGCTTTACCTTCCCTTACCTTTCCAGTCAAATTCATAAAATCCTCTCTGAACCCAAGGTCCATTAGTTTAGTGCCTTGTTTTCTTCTATGTAATTTATTGGTTCAGGTCTATGTTTAGGTCTTTGATCCATTATGAGTTAATTTTGACATATGGTGACAGATAGCAGTCTAGTTTCATTCTTTTGCATGTGGCTTTCCAATATTCCCAGCACCATTTATTGAAGAGGCTTTCTTTTCTCTGTTGCACGTTTTTGGCTCCTTTGTTGAAAATTAATTGTTTTTATATATGTTGGTTCATTTTGGGGTTTTCAATTCTTTTCCATTGATCTTTGTCTGTCTTTTTGCCAACACCTTGCTGGGTTTGTTTGTTTGTTTGTTTATTTTTTTATAAAAGCTGTGGTGTCTCTTTTTTTTTTTTTTTTTTTTTTTTTTATTGGGGAATATCAGGGATCAGTGTGTTTTTCCAGGGCCCATCAGCTCCAAATCCTTGTCATTCAATCTAGTTGTGGAGGGCACAGCTCAGCTCCAAGTCTAGTCGCTATTTTCAATCTTAGTTGCAGGAGGCGCAGCCCACCATCCCATGCGGGAATTGAACTGGTAACCTTGCTGTTAAGAGCTCACGCTCTAACCAATTGAGCCATCCAGCCGCCCCAATACCATGTTGTTTTGATTATTGTTGCCTTGTAGCATAAATTAAAGCCAGGGAGTGTGCTACTTGCGGCCTTGTTCTTTTTCCTCAGGATTGTTTTGGCCTCTTGGGGTCTTTTGTGATTTCTACAAATCCAATGTGTTTTTTTTTTGTTTGTTTGTTTTTTTAATGCCATTGGGATTTTAATGGGTATTACATTAAATCTGTATGTTATTTTGGGTGATATGGCTATTTTAACTATGTTAATTCTTCCAATCCATAATATGGAGTAGCTTTCCATTTCTTTGTGTTTTCTTCAATTTCTTTTAATAATAATGTCTTATAGTTTTCAGTGTATAGGTACTTCACATCCTTTGTTAAGTTTATACCTAGGTATTTGATTGTTTTTGTTGCAGTTGCAAAAGGAATAGTTATTTTTTTAATTTATTTTTCTGAAATTTCATTGTCAGTATATAGGAGTCGTATATAGGAATACAATGGATTTTTGTACATCGATTTTGTATCCTGCCACTTTACTGTATTTGTTTATTGTTTCTAATAGTTTTTTGGTGGAGTCTTTAGGGTATTTTATATAAAGAATGATGTCATCTGTAAAAGTGATAACTTGACTTCTTCATTCCCAATTTGGACGCCTTTTATTTCTTTCTTCTGCCGGATTGCTCTGGCTAGGACTTCCGATACAGTGTTGAATAGTGGTGAGAGGGGGCATCCCTGTCTTGTTCCTGATCGTAAAGGGGAAGCTTTAAGTTTCTCACCATTAAGTATGCTATTAACTGAGGGTGTTTGCCTTTATTATATTGAGCTACTTTCCTTCTATACCCATTTTAATAAGTGTTTTAATCATAAATAGATGTTATATATTATCAGATGCTTTTTCTGCATTTATTATTATGATAACATGGTTTTTATCCTTTAATTTCTTTATGTGGTATATTATACTGATCATTTTGCATATACTGAGCCATTGTGTGCCCCTGGAATGAGCCCCACTTGATTGTGATGTATAATCTTTTTGATGTATTGTATTCTATTTGCTAGTATTTTGTTAGGGTTTTTGTGTCTGTATTCATTAGAGATATTGGTCTGTAGCTTTCTTTTTTTATGTTATCCTTACGAGGTTTTGGTATCAAGGTAACAGTGTCCTCATACAATTAGTTAAGAAGTATTGCAACTACTTCAATTTTTTAGAAGAATTTGAGGAGGTCAGGTGTTAAATCACTTTTGAATGTTTGGTAGAATTCACTAGTGAAGCCATTTGGTCCTGGGCTTTTACATTTGGGGAGGTTTGGGAAGATTATTTCAAGTTCCTTACTGTTGATTTTTCAGTTCTTCGTTTTTCAGTCTAGGAAGGTTATATATTTCTAAGAACTTGTCTTTTTATTGCAGGTTATTGAATTTGGTGGCATTTAGCACTTCATAGTATCCTTGTATGATCCTTTGTTTTCTGTGGTATCCATTGTAACTTCTCCTCTTTCATTTCTGATTTTGTTCATTCTGTTTCTTTACTTCACATTTTTTAATATTGTCTTTAGGAGAATTACATTTTTTATAATGTAAATGTGATTCAATTAGTTTATTTTTTACTTCATAGTTTTTGAATTTGGTATATTTTTGTGCAATACCATGAGGACTTTTTCCTGTATTTTATTCTAAAATGATGTTTTGTTTTATACATTTACATGAATGATCATTTTGAATTACATTTCATACACATGCAGATTAATGTTTACTTTTGAATATGTCTAATTATTCTAACATTGTTTACTGAAAAGATTATTTTTTCTGTTGCAATACTGTTTTGCATTGTCAATTATTTAGCTATATTTTTGTGGGTATATATTTGTTTTCTTCAATTTATTCAATTCTTCTGTGTATCTATCCCCTTTACCAATATAGTCCATATCCCTGTATAACAATTCTTTAGTCATATAGTTATTTTTAACTGTCTTATTTTATTCTACCTACTTTGGCCTGTATATATATTTTAGCATCATTTTGTAAATGTGTACAAGATCCTTGCTGATTTTATAGATTAAATTGGAGAGAATTAATATTAGTCCTAGGTTGTGTCTTCCATCAGTACTAGGTTAGAAGTTATTCAATCCATGCATAACACATCTCTCTATTATTTAGGTCTTCTTTCATTTATTTCATCAAATATTTCAATTTTAAGCATGTAATTCCTATAGATTGTTACATAAGAGACTGTACTAGGTAGGTTTTTAAAAATTATTATTGTAGTTCCTGATTGTTAGCATATTGAAATATGATTTGTGTCTGTGTTCTAAGCTTTCTAAACCCACTTATTAATTCCAGGAAGTTTGTTTATGTGTTTTTGTTTTGTTTTGTATATTCCTTGGTATTGTCTATGTAGAAAAGTACATGTTCTCCAAGTAGGGACAGTTTATCTCTTCCTTTCCTATCTACATTTTTACATTTTTTTTCTTCCCTTATGACATGGGCTTCTAGTACAATGTTGACTGGGAAAAGTGAGCATGGACATCCTTGCATTGTTTCTGACCCCAGGAGAACAGCATACAGTCATTTATTATTAAGTATGGTATCACTAAGAATTTTTGTAGATGTCCATTACTAAGTCGAAGAGGTTCTTTTCTGTTTTTGGATTGATGAGCATGTTTATCGTAATTGAGTGTTGAATTTGGTCAAATGCTTTTTCTTCATTAGTTGATATGATAATGTTCTTTTCATTTTCCAGTCTGTGAATATGGCTATTTTATTGATAGATTTTCAGATATTGAATCAACCTGCTTTCCTGACAGAAACCTCATTTGGTCATGGTTTATTATTCTTTTATGTATTGCTGGATTTGATTTACTAATATTCTGTTTGGAATTTTTACATCTATGTTCATTATAGTTTTTTGTTGTTGCTATTTGAGTTATTTATTTGTTTTGTTGTTTCTTTCATTTTATATTTGTACTCTCTTTGTGTGGCTTTGATATTGAAGTAATGCTGGCCACAAAATGCTTTACTTTTCTATTTTCTAGAAGAGATTATTGTTGAATTGGTACTCTTTTCCAATTCAATGGTAAATTCTGCAAAACTTTTGAAGAGTTCTTCAAAAGTTTTGCAGAATTTACCATTGAAACCAGCCCTAATCAAATATTTGTTTTCAAAATATTTGAACTCAATTCAATTTATTTAAAATGCATAGGAAAATATGTGTTATGTACTTCATCTTAGCTTCTCCAGTAAGTTTGTGATTTTTGGAAGAATTAGTCAATTTAATTTGTTGAATTTATGAGCGTGGAGTTGTTTATAATGTGCCCTTATTATGATTTTATATTCTATACACTCTAGTTATATTCTCTCTTTCATTCCTAATATTGGTAATTTGTATTTTCTCTCTTTTTAGTATTGACCAAATCTTTGGATCTTTATAAAGAACCTGATTTTATTACCATTTATTTTTTCTATATTTTTCAGTTTGAAATTTTATTGTTATCTTCTCTTCATTATATACTTCTCACTTAATTGGCTTAGTTTTTTAAAGCCTCAAGTAATAATAAGGGGTACATTTTTATTGTTTTCTGTTACTGTGCATATGTGTTTCTTTAGTACCTTGAACTTTTCTTATGTCCTTAATGTATGTACCTTTATATACATACAGTAACCAGTATGGAAGTAAGAGTCGTCTTTCACATGATATTAATCAGTGTTTCTCAACCTTGGCTGCAATTATGGTAATCTCAAGAACCTTAAGAAATTTTGAAAATTGGTTTTATCAGCAGTGATCAATTTAATCAGGATATTGGTGAAACCCTAGCATCATCATTAATAAAAACTCTGCAGGTGATTATAGTGTGCAACACATTTCATAACATCTAACATATATTTTATACCCCACCAATGAAATGTGTGTGTGTGTGTATGTGTGTGTGTGTGTATATATATATATATATATATATATATATATATATATGTAATGTATATGTGTGTATATATATATATATGTATATATATATATATATATACATATATATATATATATATTCATGAAACAACTAAGTTTCTAAATATGATGTGATTCTATAACTAAAAATAAAGTAAATGTGTTTATATATCATCAGTTCATTTTTTGTTTCTGCTTTTGGTTTTGATATACCAATCATTCTCTGACTTTAGTGAGAACTCATTATTTACAAATGTAAAACACAATGGTATAATGGCCTCATGCAGCTAACCTAGTATGATTAACTTTTGCGTGGGGAAAATACAGTCCTAAAAGGATATATTTCCATGCGTTTGTCTCTGTCCTGAGACTAATATATGAAGATCAAGGAGAATGAGGAGCAGTAACAGCATCGTTAGTAGGCAGTGGTTGTGCTGATATAAAGTGTATGATTCAAGCTCACTGGATTTTAAAAAGAATTAAAAAAGACAAGAAGAAAAGAATTAAGTCTAAATAAAGGAAAAGCAAATATGATAATATTTGAGCACCTCTCTTTTTTAATTTATTTTCTTTTATTCAAGAGAAAAGAAAAGGTGAAAAAATAATTGGCTGAAAGGAATAGAAAAAAATGACCCAACTCATACTAGGATATCCTCAGGTTAACATTTTACTCTCAGTTATACTATAGTTTTTTTGCCTTAAAATAAAAATCTACGGTCTTTGAATATACTCTGTATCTGAGGTCCAATCCCCTTTATATGGAGACTCTCATTTTCTTCCCTGGAATCCAGCTATGAAGTGAGCAAATTGATAATAATTCTCCCTTCTCACTTTTTGAGGTCCTGAAAGACTTGCCCAATCAATAGAGTATGTATTTCATGAGTCCCTATAAAGACCGAGTCTTTGTTAAATGTTGATAGAAAAACAAAACTAAATATAATTTTACTATTAGGAATCCAATCACCCTACATACAGAATCAAGATTTACACGAGACCCTAATTTCCAGTATGCTAGATACAAGCAATGAAAGGAACAGTAAGTCAGGTATTTTGATGAAGGCTACATGGATCCCACTCTATTATTAGATAATTCTAGTTTTAAACTTCAGTTAACATCTATACTCTTTTAATTGAGAAAGAGATATCACATTTTCCTATGCACCATCGCAGTGTTCTCTACATGTAAGAACTGTAACATAATATTATAATTATTTGTCGGTCTGTCTTCGTATCTAGGCTAAAAGATGAAAGGAATTATGAATTGAATATTTTTCATCTTTAGTGACGGGTTGACAGAAATGAGTTTGATAATTTTCTTCAGCTAAATTAATAAATATGTTTCATCAGTAAGTCACCATAAAATATTTAGGGGATTCAAATGTAAACAATATTTGAAATAACATTTGGTCAATAATGTTTTTCCACATATTCAAAAAATTAGTATATGTCCTGCATTAGAAAATATTGCACTTGCTCCAGTGAAATCAAGTATTGATTTGAACATTTTGCTCTGAAATTACACAACTAAAAGAGGCCGTGTCCTGTGTCTCCGAGCAAGTGACCTCATTGATTTTTGTCTGACACCTGAAATCTTTGTGCTATTCTGTTTCGTTTCTCCTGCCTATCTTAATTCCCAAAGATACATGTTGGCATCTTATATGAAAGACTGTCTCAGCCATTTCCATTTAGTAAAACAAGGTGAGTTCAATATCACATTTAATAAAACTAGCCAACAAGTATTCTGTTTTGTGATTGTTACCAATTTGTCATTTTGGTGCTGACCATAAATTTGGTGAAAGTTATAAATAGAGTATGTAGGGCTCTCTTTGTGTGGCTTTAACAACACACAAAGTTAACAACAACATGAATTCCTCAAATGAAGGCAGGAGATAAACTAGATGGAGTTTAGGTTTGAAGTTACAGAAAGGAGCTGGAGGAAAGACCTTGTGGTTAGCTGATTTATGTAAAATACACATATCAGTAGGTCCTCAAAGAAGAAACAATATGCTATAATATTAGCCACAGCATCTTATGGCTGGTTTTCTAGGCAGCTAAAGAAATGGAAAGGTCAATCGTGTTAACTCTTTGTTTCTTCCTTAGTTCCCATTGTTGGTTTTCTTTCCTTAATCTGTCCCTAAAGATTAGATAGGCATGCCCCGGAATCTGCTTCTGACCTATTTCTCTTCTTTCTCACATACGATCAGCAAGAAATTCCATGTACACTTTTGTTTTTCTGAGACCTATGTGCTCATATACTCAAATTATATTTCTAGCCCAGACATTATATTGACTGCTAATCAGTTTAACCTGACTAACCAGTGGTCTTCTATAGTTGGATTTTTATCAGGAACTCCAGTTCAACACTAAAAGGAGTTCATTACTCATCTTCCAAATCCAGTACTCCTTCAATATTGCTTTTTCAGCATATGGTAATAGTATTAATTCAGAATAAGGGAAGATTATTGTCATATTAATAAAGAAAATTTTCATTTTTATATGTTAGCCTGTTTTTGTACACATGTCAAGTTTTGAAGTTATTATAAATCAACCATGAAAATCATCCCTTATGTAGAACAAGATGAGCTAAATATTAAAATATTACAGGGAAGATTGAAATCGTTGACAGACAACAAATAATTCATACATATTTCTGTACATATTTGATCACTTATAACACTTTTTGACAAAATTGATTTAGATTTTTAAAGTGAAATTTCTGATCCTAATTATTGTTTCAACTATTGTTATTGACTGTAATCTTATATATAAATTCTATCTTGCTTCAAATGTACTTGGCTGCCAGTATTCTATTTCATCTGATATTAAACATTTTATTTAAAAATTAAAAATATCACATTTTAAAGCTTTTCTTGGTCACTTCCTTTTCAGTTGCAGTTTAACAGATATTAGGTCATTATCTTTGAGGATTCAGCTGTCAGTCACACTGTGATCTCACTACAAGGACAGAAAAGAGTGTTTGTTATATTGACAGTTAATTAGCAGCCTTAGGGTTTAAGTGGTCTAGAGATATTTAAAAAGGAAAACAAAGATTGAAAAATTTGCTTTTAAAGGAAATCACAGAAAATTATTCACTGTAATTCAAATGTCCCTGCAGATAGTCTTATATATGAAGTCAAACACTGCTATATTTACTATACCATCACTGCTCATGATGTAATGTTATATTTTCTAACTTCTAAAAACTACGTCGTCATTACTTATTGTAGTCTAATCAATACATGATAAGATACAATTTAATGTTGACTTTGTATATGTGAAATTCAAGTGGTGTTTATTTTTTATCAAAACATATTTTAAGGTATGTTGTAGAAAATTATGATAATGTACGCAGAAAGGATTTCTGAATCTATCAGTGATTGTTTAAATAAGACATTTGTGTGTTTTTTTAATTTTTTATTGGGGAAAATTGGGGAGCAGTGTGTTTTTCCAGGGCCCATCAGCTCTAAGTTGTAGTCCTTCAATCTAGTTGTGGAGGGCACAGCTCAGCTCCAAGTCCAGTCACCATTTTGAATGTTTAGTTGCAGGGGGGTATGGGAATTGAACCGGCACCCTTGTTGTTGAGGGCTCGCACTCTAAACCAACTGAGCCATCTGGCTGCCCCACCAGCAGCTCATTGTCTTCAATCTAGTTATGGAGGGCTCAGCTCACTGGCCGATGTAGGAATTGAACTGGCAATTGTTCAGAATGCATCCTCTAACCAACTGAGCTATCCAGCCACCCTAAATAAGACATTTTTTAAAGTCTATCGAAATTTCAAATTTTGTTTAGAATATTCTCACCAGTCTCAAAGCCTAATACATTGTTTATGTAAAATCAAAGGTTATGAGCACAGAAAATTATGTCATACATGAAAGGAAGCAAATTATCAACTGGATTCCATACACGATTCAGTATAACTACATCTTTTATTTTTAACTGATCAAATTTCACTGTCAAATTAGATGCTTTCTTGAAATTTAGAACGAATCTTAATGTTCAGATTGTTAAAGATATGTATGAAATTATTTCAAATCTATCTATCATTTATAGAAAGCAAGTCTAGTATGTGGTTGCACCCTACTAACCAGATTCAATGTATTCGTAAACCAGACAGAAATCAAAGTTGGATACAACATGTATACCTATTTTAACTGTGGGTTCTACTAAAATCTGGGCATTAATCTATCTTTCCACAAAGTCTGGGTTCTTATCAACTTGGTATGTGACTAGTGTTATAGGGAAGTAAATATAATGACAATGGAATCAACCTTTCTATTACTGCTGTTATATTCACCAATGTCTTTCTCACCATAGGTGAGAAACTTCCTTTATACTTTGTCCTCCCATGCCAAGTTTCATGCTTGATACTCGTTTCATTTCAAGTGGTTTACTTACTTCTTTCGCTCCCAAAATTCAGGTAAAAATTAGAGCGAAGTCACTTTAATCGTATGCCAGACCCGTTTAATATATGTCTCTTCCTAAGGGCCTGTTCTAAAATTCTCCCATCACTTTGGTCACCACTCTTATTACAGTACCGTTGTTATAGTCTTCAAATTTAAGCCATGTTCACTTTCTGGTTATTCTAACTTTCACACTGAGGAATACCCTCACAGATTGTTCACCCCATCTCTTAACCTGTGCGTTTAAAACATCAACTGTGTACTAGCCTGTGTGCAGCATCTATTTAAGGAATTTCATCCTTGTAACGAGTTTCATCCCATGCTATTTTTTGTTGTTGGGTTTCATCTCAGGGCTGCTGGTTTCTCCTTTAGAGAGGCTGTGTGTTCCATTTTATTAGGGAATATGAGGAGTAACAGACTCACTCCCTGTTCATGAGTCTAATTGTAAACATATCTATGCTGCATTCTCTAGGTTCTACAGCCAACCTATCATGACATCATATAAAGCTGATAAAACAATAGGGCTCGAAATATTTTGCTAATTATCTACACTTGATTGAAATAATTTAATAAGTTTCATCTTAATTAAGATGTCTTTCAAAATACCTCTGAACAAATATCTTTCTCTGTTAATAAATGGATAATACAATGAGAGATTTATTGATATAGGGAAAGTATCATCAGATATATCCTGTATCTGATATTTGTTTGTATTTTATTTTTCCTTAATTATCATTTTATTAAATGTAAAATTTTCCACCAGTATTGTCATAATACCTGTTAATGCCCTCTCGTAATTTGGACATAAAGCCTTTTGTTGATGAAGATTTTTCACTACCACTACTTTCACATTAGACCAATACTGAAAGTGAGAGCTAAGAGAAATGTTTCAACTATTGGTAAGGACTATTTACATTTTATCTCTGAGACATTTAAAAAAAAATTATACTTTATTGCATTACTTGAAACATATAAGAAAATAAATATACATGGTTTTGTTAGTGTGTTATTTCACAGTTATTCTTAAAGAGAAGACAAATATAATTTCCTTTCGAAAGGGATGTTCACGTGTTTTAAAATGTTAAGCTCTAAGCATTTTATTTTGCAGTTTTCAGCACAGATAAATATCCATGTATTATTAAAGTCAGATATGATTCTTTAGCTATACACACACATGCACACACGAACACACACATACATCTAGCTATCTACCTATCTATAATATCTATATCTATCAATGAGTAAATGACAACCCAAATCATGACAGCCTAAGACAATGTCAGCCAATATATATAGAGAGACTAATTATTTCCTTCCAAAAGTACAAATCTGTTCATGGTTAAGGCAATAAAGCATATTATCCATATTGCTACATTTAAAATAGTCACTATAATAAATTTATTTTATTACTTACACTTTCTTACTTTCATTAAAATTTATCGTAGTTACTGTTTGCCTAAAAACAGAGATGAGTTCTAATGAGAATTATAAGTGATTCTGGAATGTTACAATGACATTTCACTGCGGTTATTATCTAGTTGTGAGTCACTTTCTATTCTAGGAAGGCTCGTACCAAAAAAAAGATATTTCTCAGAAATGGCAGCAAAACCTCCCATGACAGATTGGATATCGCATGTTCTGCAGAATCTCTTTGTCTTGATACCTAGCTTTAAAAAAGCCAAATGTGTCTGAAATGTTAAGAGAGAAATCTCTAAGAGGGCACTTTAAAGAAACTTCAAGTCTTTTGAAGGTCTAACACTTAAACTGTTTATCACAAAATTCTGTGATACACCCTACGACTTTCTCATTTTTCTGTACTCACAGAATGCTAAGAAAGCAGTGGTATGCATAAAATGAAACTGAAACTGCAATAAAATTAAAAAAGAAAAGTAAGTCCAAACATAACAAAGCTTACTTTTAAAATGAACATTTCTCAAACATAATAATATCCCCAGGTTTTAAAAATCAGTTTCAATTTAAAATAAACTTTAATCTCAATTATAAAGGTTATGAATTTATCTTAATCTAGATCCACAGTAAAAGAAGATTTTCTACAATTTTCATGGACAATCACTTTGAAATATTTCTTTAGGTATATTGTGTTCCAATTAATATATCCCTCAAAAGTACCTTCTATATTTCTTCAGATTTATTCTAATCAGTATTTAAATGTATGTAATTATCTTTCCTTAAAAATCAAGCGAGGCACATTTTTAAATAAATTGCAATGTAAAAATTTTAAGTCACAGAAATATATAGGAAAGAGAAAAATGGAAAACTGCATAAAGAAGTGTATCTACTATCCAGGTCTATCAAATGCTATTATTTCCGGTACTTAGAATAGGTACAATTAAATAAATGACATAGTTTATTTAGTAGTCAAGACCAATAGATAGCTCTCCTTAATGTCTGCCCTATTCCTCCTCCTCAATCTGGATCTGAATTTAGTAGTTTTTGGAAGCCATACTCATTTTATGTATCCATAAAAAATATTTAGTATTTCTTACCATGCTTTCAAACTTTATAATAAAGTGGTGGTATAGTGCAAATTCCAGCTAACCATGATTTTTTGAGAATTATTTTGATATATTCTCCAGTTCACTTATTTTAACTGCAATTTAGGATTCCACTTATGGTGCTATCTATCTATCTACTTATATTTTTCCTCTCTTTGGACATTATTTATTTTAATATTTGCTATTGAAAAATAATGCTATGACATCGAATATGAACCCGTATAAATGTATCGAGAGTTTCTGAAGGACATACGTCTCAGAGGAGAATGAATGTTGTAAATTTACCAAATAATGAAAAATTGCTTTCCAAAGGAGTTGTGAAAATTGCGTTCCCATAGAAGTGTATAATAATTCTCACTTCACCACATCTTTAAACACCTTGGTATTGAACTTCTGCCAGTTACTATAGAATCCCAAGAGGTGAAATAAACTCTCCAATACCTACCTGGTACTTTGATTACTGCAATGACTCAAATTGTGGTAATCCTATAGCCATCCATGATTAAAGCTGACTTTAAAGATGTACCTGGATTTTTTTTTTTTTTTTTTCCTGTCAGGGGAATACCAGATATTCTTAATGGCAATGGTACAAAATTACTAAATTTTCTCTATATTTGTTGACTTTGTATTTTCTTGGCCAATCTATTTTGAATTACAAGCATGTGTTTTACTCTGTTATTATTTATAATCCCTAATGCTAGAACGCCTTTTTGAGACACTTAAACAGCAGTCATGAAGCATGGAGCTTCATTCTTCTATTTACGTTATCTCAGAAATATACTATGGAATAAACTATTATAATAAACACAATTACTTATATTTTTATATATACACCATATTTTACTGATTGTATTTCAAAGTCTGTCAATGTTATTTGGTATAGAAAACTGTTGATCACTAAGTATACCACAGAATTAATAATTTCCTATCAGAGGACTGAAGTTCCCATTGTGAAATTTTTGGGGAAAACAGCTTGTCTGACATACAAATTTGACTCTTAAAAAATGTGAAATCCTCTTCCTGGACATTAGTAATGGTTTTTACTCTATAGATGAGATTACCTATGTGAAAGGTTTATTGTCACTGGAATAACATTTTTCTCTCCATGTGAAGTTATTTCACAGATTTGAAAAATATGAATATTGTCATCTGTTTGCATTCTGTGAGAGTTTTGCACAATGTAAGAATCATTTACTGAGCAATAGAAGCTCAGCAAATGGCTCATAATTTGCAAAATTTTTCAAAAATTAAAGATACTTTTTCACTTTATTCTTTTCAATCCAATAAGGAGATTTTAATTATTCATTATATGGATATAACTCATTCCACTTAGCATTTCACAAAAACTGTTATGTAGATGATTGACATAGGAGGAAGGGGTACTTACATGTGTATCACTGAGCTTTATATAATACTATTGCCTACATTAAAACTTCTCTCTTATTAGAATGATATAATAAACTATATTTAAAATAGCTAGCTAAATTATATACTAATATAATTATTATGTGTTATAGTAGTTTGAAATCAACTACTAAGCATAGTTTTAAATCAACTAATGAGTTTAATCTCTGTAGGATTTAGTTGAAAAAAGTCCTACAGAACTTTTGTATCAAACATACTTGACTGTATCAAACATACTTGACTGTATCATACTTGACTGTATCAAACATATCAGCAAAGGAAGTAAGTGCATATCAGTAAATACCTGTCAAGAGATAGAAATTGTACCACTTTTTTTTAACAGAAAAAAAAAATGTTTACTAAGTGTGGAAGCATCAAATAAATATAAAAAACACAAACAAAATGGCACAAATGTAGGAAATGTCTACCAAAGAAAAGGGAAGAGGCTGAGACAACTAAAGGGAAGCTTGCCAGAGCGCCCTGCAGAGCTAAAATTCAGACTTTTTAGAAGGGGGTGCTGCTATGCTGCTGGTGGTGTCTCTGAAATCAAAGGTCCCCGTGGAGCTGAGGTCAAGATTTGTAAGAAGTGAGCCCAGGCCAACTGGTATTGATTCTTTAAGGGGCGAAATAAGACTGGTTCTAAGGGTATAAAACAATTTCAATATGGATTCAGCTTTTGTTATGGGAACAGACTGACACTTCCATGATGAAGAAGCATTGCCAGTGATACTTGTAGAAACAAGAAGCAAAACAAAAACAGAAAGAAAACCATAAGGCAAAAATCACTTCTCCTTTCTCAATTTTGTCAATCTCCTTCTGTTAGCAGAAACTGACAGAGTGGCTGGCAAAACAGAAAGTTTGCAGAGTCCAAATCCCAGCAACATAAAGCTGTGTATAGAAGGGTAGATTAGGAGTCGACAAAATGAAAAAGGAGTTTAAGAATTCAGGAAATGTATATTTTCGTGAAGTATGTATGTGTGTGAATGGAGGGATGACTACGAACACACATACACACATGCACACACACACTATATACATATATATATTGTATATACTTTGTATATATACCTTATATATAAAAGCACATGTAGATATTACATGCATATGTATATATTTATATATTACATGTACTCATACTTTAGGGCACTGTATATATATATATACATACATATATACACTTTATATACATATATAAACACATGTAGATATTATATACATATGTATGTATTAATATATATTACATGCACACATACTTTAGGAAAGTATGTGCATATTATTAAAACTATATAAATATATAATTATATGTGTATGTATAGAAAACTATAGACATATTACACATAAATTTAACATCAAATTCAGGAAACTTATACTTCCTAATTAACATGCTCTGCCTATAAGTCATCTCTTGTAATGTTAGGATGGCAGCTGAAGACTCAGCAAAGGGAAAAACAATAGTGATATACAGTCTATCAATTTTTTTAAAATGCAGGAAAAAAACTAAAGAAATCCTAAAATTTTCTTCAAGAAGTGTTACTTTTAAATCTGCATGCTTTACTCAATAAAGATTACATCCAAATGAAAACTCATTTCATGTAGGGTTTTGCTATAATGTTTGATGTCACAACTTTTAAAGAATACCAAAAAGGTTTTCCCTACAATTGGTATGTAAGGCTATGGATTATGACAAAATAATTCAAAAGTTCATCAAGGAGGAGTAATATGTTTTTGTTGAAAATATTCAGCATGGCTCTAGCTCTAAGATTGTTTATACAAACTTCTATTAAGTTAATAGAAGAACTATACTATTAGGGTTTTAGTTTATTCTGCTTTTTATTTCCATTTTTTTTACCTACAGAATGAAAGTCATATTTAAAATTGTACTCTAAGTACTTTCCAATTAAAAGAGAAACAAAAACAAATTTCTTTCAAGAAATGAACGAAAATTAGAAAATGTATGATAAAACACGTTAAAATAGATTATATTTTTAATAATTTAATGACATAAAGGGTATAGAGGTAATGTCATAAAGGATATCATTCTTTATTGTTCTAGATCACTTGTCAAAATGAGAGAATTAAAGATACGATTATAAATAATTACTTTAAATGAACAATTTAATTTAATTTCAATTGAAAGGGAAAATTTTCAGGACAAATAAGCAAAGAAAGATCCAACTATGACATGTTTTATAAAACTCACCGTAAAAGGTAGGTTAAAGGAAGTACAATTATATACCATGCAAACCATAAGAATGAGAAAGTTTCATTTTTATCTAATGCTAACATTAAAATGGAAATCAAGATAAAGAATTCTGTCAGAAATAAAAAGATGAATTCAAATAATAACAGTGTTAATTCATTACCTAATAACAGAATTTCCAAATGTATGACACTTAATTTGACAGAACTAAAAGGAGAAATAGACTCATCCTAAATCATAGTTGGATATGTAAAAATCACTCTTCAGAAATTCAGAAAATAAATAAAAAATTAGTTGTCATACAAAATTAGAATACTGTGTACCAAACTTAACCTAATTTACAGTTATAAAAGTTTATACTGAATTACTAAGGAGACCATTCAAAGGGCACAGAACGTTTATTTACTATAACCATATGCAGAAACACAAAAAAATGTGTACAAAAATTAACTCAAAATGGATCAAACCTGAACATAAAACCTGAAACCATAAAATGCATAGAAGAAAACATAGGCACTAAACTTACAGACCTTGAGTTCAAAGAGCATTTTATGAATTTTACCTCAAAGCCAGGGAAATAAAAGCTAAAATAAAGGAATGGGACTATATCAAACTAAAAGCTTCTGCACAGCAAAAGAAACCATCGACAAAATAAAGAGGCAACCGGCCAAATGGGAGAAGATTTTTGCAAACAGTGCCTCCGGTAAGGGACTAATATCCAAAACATAAGTAACTCATACAACTATGTCAACAAAAAACAAGCAATCCAATTAAAGAATGGGCAGAGGACCTGAATAAACATTTCTCAAAAGAAGACATACAAATGGCCAATAGACATGAAAAATTGTTAAACATCACTAATCATCAGAAAAATGCAAATAAAAACCACAATGAAATGTCACCTCACACCAGTTGGAATGGCTATCATCAAGAAAACAAATACTAACAAGTGTTGGAGAGTCTATGGATAAAAAGGAATCATTATATGCTGTTGGTGGGAATGCAGATTGGTGTAGCCACTACGAAAGGTAGTGTGGAGGTTTCTCAAAAAATTACGAATAGAATTACCATATGATCCAGCAATCCCTCTCCTGGGTATCTACCAAAAAAATCTGAAAACATTTATCCACAAAGATATATGTGCTCCAGTGTTCATTGTAGCTTTATTTACGGTGGCCAAGACATGGAAACAACTAAAGTGTCCTTCAGTAGATGATTGAATAAAGAAGTTGTGGTATATATACACAATGGAATACTATTCTGCCATAAGAAAAGATGACATGGTACCATTTGCGGCAATGGGGATGAATCTTGAGATTATTATGCTAAGCTAAATAAATCACACAGAAAACGTCGAGAACCATATGATTTCACTGATATGTGGTATATAAAACTGAAAACAAAAGAACAAGACAAACAAATGAAGAAACAAAAACTCATAGACACAGACAGTAGTTTAGGGGTGACCACAGGGTAAGGAGGGACAGGGTGGTAAATGAGGGTAAAGGGGATCCAATATATGGTGATGGGAAGAGAACTGACTCGGGTGGTGAACACAGTGTGTTATATAGATGATGTATTACAGAATTGTACACCAGAAATATATGTAACTTTAGTAACAATTGTCACCCCAATAAATTTTAATTAAAACAAAAAATTTGCAATAAATTCTCAAATAAATTCTGGATTATATTTTTTTATGTACAATGAGGTTAATTAGAAATCAATAAAAATAAGAAATCTAGATAATCAGCCTATAGTTGGTAGGATTTTGTAGATCAAAAGAGAAACCACAGATATTTCAAACTGAAATCCTAGCGGTCAAAATTGTGTAATAAAGTTAAAGCAAATCTTATGGAGCAAGTAAAACAGAGGATAATAATTGAAGGAAAGTAGTAAATGTAAAAGGTGCAGTAAAGGAAATGGAAAAAGAGACAACAGTAAGGAAAATAATATAGTTAAAATCCTAGTTACACTAATCAATAAAAAGATATATACTATATTTTGCCATGTATAATGTGTTCCTGTGTATAATGAGCACCCTTGTTTTTAGCTCAAACTTTCAGGGTAAAAAGTACTCCTTCACTTTAATTTTATAATGCAAATTTTTATTTGTTTACATTTAGGTACTTGTTTTTTGTATTATAAAGGAATTTTAGCTCTATTATTTAACATATTATGGTACAATAAATTTTATGTAACAAATAATTACAAAACATAAGAACAGATACAAAGTACAGGAAATGTTATGTATGGGTAACAAATTTACGATATTTACACATCATAGAAGTCCAAGAACTCTTTGTTTTTGCAAGTTCATTGTAAATTCAACAAAACCAATTATCCTATTCCAGGGTATTATTTTGTATATTTATATCCTTATTGATTGCTAGAGTTACATTTTTAACTCATAAGCATAAGTAAAAGAATGGAAACCATTTATATAGATAGGGAATTAGTACTACCCATGTATAATGCACATCCTTATTTTTCTCTCACAAATTTGGGCAAAAATGTGTGCATTATACACAGCAAAATATAGTAAACAAAAGTAATTGTATCACATGACAAAGAAAACATCACTTAAAAAGAAAAGGAAAAACTATGTATTTTTTCCCACAAATTTGAAAACTTAAGTGAATTGACAAATTCCTGGAAAACAAACATACAAAAAAATCCTCCAAAACTTTAACAAGAAGATGTAGAAGTATGGTACATAAGTATACATTTGTATATCTGTTATTGTTAGCCCTGGCAATTGGTTTTTCTTCTTTGTGATGCAAGTGCCTGACTTAAGCTTTAATTGCCTAGGAATTCACTTCAATGACATCAACTTCCAAGATAGCTATCTTGAATAAACATAAAAGGCCACTGGATAAAACATCATCCCCCCAGGTCCCTTTTTTCAGAGATCTTGGTTGATTTAGATAAATGACCATTTGGGTGGCATGTTTCTCTCTTTTTGCACTTTAAATTCCCACTCTTATGTTTTGAATTTACCAATAAAGAGTAAACCTGTGAAACCCTAGGCCTCCACCCTTGACCCCAAGAAAAGCAGAACAGAAACTTAGGCCCACACTCTATTACTCTACCCATGTCCTCACTGTGTGATTCCATGTATGCCCTGTGCTTTCCAGGCCCTGTGAGTAATAAACAGTGTCTCTTTAAAGTTTTCTAATTGTTATTGGTAAACTCATCTTGTAATCATAAATAGAATCACAAGGGCAGATCCAGCCGCAAAGTTTGTTATAAATAGGCTTAGACCAGCACACAACAATATGTTCATTATATGCATAGAAATATAAATGGAATACAGAATCTTAAAACCTTCCTACAAAAAGTTATCCCTCAGTGTCTTTACTAGTAAACTGTACCCAATATCTTAAGAAGAAATTATAGCAATCTTTAAAAAATTCTCCAAAAGAAGAGGAGAAAATGCTTTTCAACATTTTTAACAGCCAATAATAGCATTGATAATAAAATATGACAAAAATATTTTATCAAGATTTTTACAAAGCAATATTCCCTATGATATTTAATCCAAGGTCTTTACCATGTAATTTAAAAATACAATCCAAAGGTACACACAAAAAAATAAAAATATATATGAACCATTAGGCTTATCCCAAGAATGCAATGTTAGTTAAGATTCAAAAATCAATTACTATAAGTCACCATTTTAACAAAGGAGAAAAATCACAATCATAAATGCACTTGACAAAATTTAATATTTTTTTAGAAAATTTCTGAAAATTAGGTATAGATAGAAACTTCAGAAATTTGACCAAGATCCCTTATGAACGATCCACAGATAATACCAGACGTAAGGATGAAAAACCACTTGCAAAGATTAGTAAAAAACACAGTGATGGTCATTTGTACCATGTTGAAGTAAGATTTTATTGGAGGTGCAGCCAACACAATAAAGTAAGGAAAATGAAAGGTATTCATCATTTATATTGTATAACTTAGCAACAAACAATTTCAAATTGAAAATTTTAAAAATACTGTTTAGATGCAATAAAAATAATGAAATACTGAGGAATAAATTTAACAGGTATATCATGCCTTCTGCATTGAACACTTCAAAGTAGTATGGTGAAAAATAATGAAAAATAACAATACAGTGATATAATATGATTATGAATGAGAAACTCAACTCAATACTTTTAATATGTCACTCCTTTAAAAATTGATTCTACAGTTTTTTTTTATTTGGCAGAAGCTGATAAGTAGAATGTAAATATGTATAGACATTCAAAGGCTGTGGAATAACCAAACAATCTTGAAGATGTATAAACTCTTAAAATAAGGAGTACCACAAAGCTACACTAATTAAGAGAGGAATTACTAAAGTAAGGTTGAAAAAACTAAACTAAAAAAAGTAGAATAAAATGTCAGTAAATAGGTCTTCACACATACGGTTAGTTGATTCTTCAAAGGTTTTAAAACATTTAAAGGGAAAAAACTATTTTTCTACTGGAATCATTAGATGTATGGCCAAATAAATAACCTAAACTTCTACTTGACACGATATAGAAACATTAACTTGAAAATAATTATATTTTAAGGTACACGCTAAAATTATAAAGCTGCAAAAAAAAACAAAGGTAATATATTTTTGACTTTGTAGTAGCTAACAATTTCTAAGGCAGAAAAAAATCACTTTCTCAAGTCTGATTTTTGATAAAAAATATCCTTGATCAAAAACACCCAGGTAAAGCTTACAGCTAACATTATAACTAGTGGTGAGAAACGCAAAACTTTCCCAGTAAGATCAGGTATAAGGCAATGATGTCCTCTGTTACAACTTTTCAACATTTTACTGGAAATTCTAGCTAATGTTATAAGAAAAGGAAATAAAAGGCATATGGATTGGGAAAGAAGAAATAAAATTGCCCTCAAATTCCATGATTATGTATGTAAAAAACCTAAAAGGAAAAACAAAACAAAACAAAACAAAACAAAAAAACACTCCTAATACTAATAAGCTAGGTTGTAGGATACAAGGTTAATATACAAAAGTCAATTGCATTCTTATATACCAATGAACAGGTGGAATTTGAAATTAGAAACACAATACCGTTCACATTAGCACTGAAAAAAATTGAAATACTTAGGTATAAATCTAGCGAAATATGTACAAGATCTTTAAGAGGAAAACTACAAAACTCTGATCAATGAAATCAAAGAACTCAATAAATGAAGAGATATTCCATATTCATGGATAGGAAGACCCAATATTGTCAAGATTTCAGTCCTTATCAACTTGATCTATACATTGAATGTAATTCCAATCAAAATCCTAGCAAGTTATTTTGTGATTATTGACAATGTTTATAAAGTTAATATAGGATAGCAAAGACATAGAATAGCCCAAACACTATTAAAGGAGAACAAGGTTAGAGGACCAGTATTACCTGACTTTAATACTTACTTTAAAGCTATAGTAATCAAGGCATTTTGGTATTGGTGGAAGAGTAGACAAGTAGATCAATGGACATAATAGAAAGTACATGAATAGACCCATATAAATAGTAAACTGATTTTTGACAAAGAAACAAAGGCAATACAATGGAGTAAAGATAATCACTTCAACAAATAGTACTGGAACAACTGGACATACACATGCAAATAAATGAACCTAGACACAGACCTTACACCCTTCACAAAAATTAACTCAAAATCTATCACAGACCTAAATGGAAAACACAAAATAATAAAACTGCTAGAAAATAACATACAATAAAACATACATGGCCTTGATAGTTTTAGATACAACACCAAAGGCACAGTCCTTGAAAGAAATAATGGATAAGCTGGAGTTCATTAAAATTAAAAGCTTCTGTCTGTGAAAGACAGGGTCAACAGAATGAGATAACATGCCATAGGCTGGTTGAAAATATATGCAAAACACAAATCTGATAAAGAACTTTTATCTAAAATATACCAAAAAAAAAAAAAAGTCTTAAAACTTACCAGTAAAAAAACAACAACAACAACAAAAAAAAACAGTTAAAAAAAAATGGCCAAGGACCTTAACAGACACCTCATTAAAGAAGATATATAAAAGTCAAATAAGGACATTAGGAGCTTCTCCATATTATGTGTCATCATGGAAATTCAAATTTAAACAAAAATGTGATACCACTACATACCTATTAGAATTGTGAATCTCTGGAACACTGACAACATGAAATGCTTGGGAGGATATGGAGCAACAGGATCTTTCATTCATGGCTAATAAGAATGCACCATGATACACCGCCACTTTGGAAAACAGTTTGGTAGTTTTTTACAAATTGAGCATACTGTTGTATCCAGCAATCACATTCCTTGGTATTTACTGAAAGGAGTTGAAACACATGTGCATACAAATACCTGCGCATGGATATGTATAGCAGCATTATTAATAATTTTCAAAACTTGGAAATCATCAAGATGCCCTTCAATAGGTGAATGGATAAATAAATTGTGGCACATACCAACAATGGAATATTATTCAACATTAAAAGGAATGACCTATGAAACCATAAAAAAGACATGGAGGAATATTAAATGCATGTTACTAAGTGAAATAAGTCAATGTGGAATGCTACATACTATATCACTCCAACTATATAACATTCTGGAAAAGATGAAACTGTGGAGAAAGTAAAACATTTACTGGTTGCCCGTGGTTGAGAGGAATGGAGGGATGAATAGGCAGAACACAGATTTTTAGGGCAGTGAAAATACTCTGTATGATACCATAAAAATGGGTATGTGCCATTATACATTTGTCTAAATGTGTGAAATGTACAATAGCAGTGAACCCCAATGTAAACGGTGGTGTTTGGGAGATTACGAGGTCTGACAATTAAGATCACAAACTTGTTGCAATGATGTTGCTAACCTTTTTTGATATCAGAGGGATTATTCATTATGAATTCGTACCAACTGGACAAACGGTTAACCATGTTTACTATTTGGAAATGCTGAAAAGGCTGCTTGAAAAAGAAGAAAACGAGCTGAACTTTTTGCCAACAAGTCACGGCTCTTGCATCACAACAATGCACCAGCTCACACGGCACTGTCTGTGAGGGAGTTTTTAGCCAGTAAACAAATAACTGTATTGGAACACCCTCCCTACTCACCTGATCTGGCCCCTAATGACTTCTTTCTTTACCCAAAGATAAAAGAAATATTGAAAGGAAGACATTTTGATGACATTCAGGACATCAAGGGTAATACGATGACAGCGCTGATGGTCACTTCAGAAAAAAGGTTCCAAAATTGCTTTGAAGGGTGGACTAGGTGGTGGCATCAGTGCACAGCTTCCCAAAGGGAGTATTTCGAAGGTGACAGAGTGATATTCAGGAACCAGTTATGTAGCACATTTTCTAGGATGAGTTTGCCAACTTCATTCTCTGACCATTAATTGTATCAATATAAGTTTATCAGTTGTAACAAATGTACCACTGTGATGAGGGATATAGATAATGCAGGAGGCTATGTCTGTGTGGGAGCATGGGGTATATGGGAAATCCCTGTACCTTCCCCCTCAATTTTTCTGTAAACCTAAAACATCTTTAAATAATAAAGTTTCAATTAAGAAAGAAAGAAATATCCTATACACATGCAAAAAGATCAGTAACCATATAAGAAAAAAAGTTGGTCAAATATTATTTGTCAAAAATAAAATAAAACTTCTAGTCTTTAAAACACACCATTAAGAAAACAGAAACAATCTGAGGGATTGCTAGGATAACATATGGGCAATAAAGAATATAGATATTTTAAAGATGCTAAAAAGAAATCATTAATAAAAAGAAAACAGCCAATTGAAAGAATGAACAAACACCTGGGAAAGACCATTCACAATGAGGATGTATTTATCAACAAGCACGTTTTTAAAAGTGTTCAATATCATTAATCATCAAAGTAATATATATTTAAACAGTAGTACCACTCCACACCTAAAAGAGTTGCTAAAATTAAAACAACATATAGCACCTAAATTTAGCAGGAATATGGAGCAAATGAAAATCTTACATTTATTTGGTGAGAGTGTAAACTGATGCAACCACTTGTGTAAGTATTTGGTTGTTTTTTGTAAATTTAACATAACCTGTGAATCAACTATTCCACTACTAGGTATACCCAAGAGAAATGAATATCTGTGTTTACACAAAGAATTATTTAAAAATGATTTTAGCAGTTTCATTAATAATCACAAATGAAGAAAAACACATGTACAATAACTGAAGAATGGATTTTAGAAAATGAACACACTTGTATAAATATATGAGGGTATTAATGCTTAATATGTCTGAGGAAGGTTTAAGATAGTCATGTGGGCAAGGGTAGACTTAATTGAACATATGGATTTGTGATATCTCTGGGAACTGTTGTTAGGACACATTTGAAATTGGTGATCAGCTGTAATTTTTTTGTGCTTTTTCTCTGTTATTCCTGGGCCCTTAAATGACTAATAGAGAAAGAAAACATTTGGATTCATCAAAAGTTGAAGTTTTGCTAAACAAATGCAACGAAATTTAGAGGGGAAAAAGGGGGCTTTAGGATACTGGTGAGAATGTGTTATTGAAATGATAGATTATGGGTGGGTTATCTAATTAGATAGAAGGGAAGTGAAAAATAGAGTGATTTATTGGAAGAAAGTAAAAGAGTCAGTAATTTTGTAGTTGTGACCGAAATTTTGACTGCAGACATAGATTTCTAAAGTGGAGAAAAATAAGTCAATTGAAATGAGAGTGTGAAAAGAGGTTGACAGAGAAGGCTTTGGGATTTGCAATCCAATTAGTTATTGAAATCCCTTAAAATAACGATAGAGTTTGAGATGAAGAAGAAAACTGAGTCAGGGTTCAATGGATGTGGTGGACAGGGGTGTATGGCAAGGAAGAAGGGGAAAAGCAGCAATGCAGAATGGAAAGTGGTGGTAGCTGAAGGACTAAGTGCTCAGCAGAACTGATTTATTTCTATTAGTGTGGTGAAGCAATGGGGATCAAGAAGGAGCAAATACAGTTCCTAACCCAGATGTGCCACATTAATCTGAGTACTCCCCATCTAAGAAGATGGCAGGGAAATAGTGTCCTAGGTAAGACACTGGTTTCATTTCCTTCGGGAAAGAGGAGAGAGCCCTTGACATAGAGAAGTCTATTGGTTTGGGAGAGTAGTTTCAGAGAACACAATGAAGAGATGAGACCTGGCCAAGAGACTAAACGGGATGTGGACCAATCGGATAAATTAGGACGTTTATTGCTGGGGGTAGTGGGTGTGGAGTTAAGTGGACGATTACCAACGTCCGAGGACATGAAACTTGATGCACTATTCTCTATAAATACTTTGATTTATGAATATTCTGAATAAAAACATAGGGTAAAATTAAACTTTTAATTGTCAAACACACTTTTCATTATTCAGAAAATCTATGAGAAAGGCTGAAGTGTTTATACATTTTTTTTTTATTTTTTTTTTTGGTTTCTGTACTGTTTTTTTGTGTGTTTGGTTTTTTTTTGTTTTCTTTTTTTTTTGGTAGTCTTATTTAATAAAGGTAACTTTTGGCTGAATTTTTCCTCTAGAAATTGTTGGCTTTACTTTCAGTTATTTCTTTTGAAGAGTGAGAACGAGAAAAGACAGTGTGTCTTGACATAGGCAGGGGGTTTTCTTTTCATTATCCTGAAAATATAAACAGATGTCAAGCTGTGAATAAATACAGATATAATAACAACAGCAAAGTTATAGAGAAGGGATTTCTTAAGAAAAGTTTGCAATATTTTTAAACTTCAGAAATAAAATTCATTTGTCTTTACATGGCATCTATACTTAAACATGCAGCCTCTTCTTTTTCCACCGCTCTCATTCTTTTTCCCCACTTGTCAGTTTTGCTTTGATTTTGCAGCTGCAAAGCATGACTTTTCTTTCCAACTGCTTTTTTTTTTTTTTTTTTAATATATCTGTGGTCCCTGAAGAGGCAATTTATGAAGTACGTAGGTTTTCAGTCATCCAATTCTCATCTTGATCTCTCACAACTCACTTTCAGCCCTGTATCCTCATTTAAGACTCCTTTCGTAAGGGTAGCTACTGCCTTTGTGAAGTTCACTGCTCCATTTTTTCTATACATTCATAAACTCTCAGTCTCCTTACATGTGTTTACTCCTGACCTCCCTGATTGTCACTACATTGTTATCTTTGTCATATCTTTAATTATTCATATTCGCAAACCCAATAAATCTTCTTAATCCATTTCTAAAATGTCTGTCAGATGTCTGTTTACAGTAAAACAATTCTCTTTTTCTTCCCAGCTCTATCAGCAACTTTCCCAGTGTTTCTACACTCTACAGAATGTATTTACCATTTATTACACTTTCATGTTCTCATCCATTCTCTTTCCAATGGTCTTTATCTTTTCCCACGTCTTCAATTACTATCCAATCAGTTCCAATTCTATTGGTCTCTCTACCCGTGACATGTTTCTGCTTTATTAAATTCACTATCTATACCTTTACCTGTGACATTTTCCTGTGTGTTCCACCGCCATCCAAAACTTAATGTGACAAGGTCAGACTCTTGAAATTTTCTGCTAAGCACCCTTCCACTCTTCCTAACTCCATTACTCTATCAATTTTACCAGGGTGAATCTTGGGCATTAAGTTTAATACCTTTTAATCTCTCCTTCAAGGCCTTAACTGTTTTGTCCTATATAATCTCTATAAAAATACATCTTTCTTTTTCCCTATATTAAAACTCTTACAAATGTCTTGATTTTATGGTTTGATACAATGCATTCATAAGATGAATTTTCTTACCAATTACCCTATTTTCTCCTACTACACTCATATTTTGTTATTGAAGTTAATTTCTTTCTCATAGTTTCATTTTATTATTTTTATCGCCTTGTAAAATAAAGAATTAAAAATAAAGTGTATCATTACTTCTTTAGTTCTGCATCTATTTATATACATTGCTATACCTATTAATATTTTCTGATATTATAGGCTTTAGCATCTCATGGCCCCTTCTTATATGCGATCCACAATATATCAGTTTTTTTTTTTCCTCTTAGGGACACCTCATTTAACCAAGAATAATCCATGGTATTTATTTATATTTAATAAGCGAACAGTCTAAAACTAGGCATTCTGTTGCAAGACTTCAAATGTGTCTAAGATGAACAAATTTTCAATAAAGTTTCCAGCTTTTATAAATGAAAGTAGATATTGAAATAAACCTATTTGAGATTTTGTGAAGGGTTTCTTTCTTTGCATATTAATCTGATCCTTTTTCAAGTTCCTTTTTTAATTTTATAATTCGACTCTATGACTTTTCCAAATTATCTTGTTCCTTAGTACTATTGTTTTATCACTTTACCACTGGAAGTGTTGCATACAATCATAGTAAAAAAAAAAAAAAAAAAAAAAAAAAAAAAAAGCAACTAATCGAAAGCTAAATTATTTAGATAATACATTGCCAGGTAGTGTCATCTTGTTGAAATTTAGGTAATATGTTGAACTCCACTAAAGGGAAAGCTTGAATTTAATTTTTCTGTGTTTAAATGTGTTTAAACACTGTGTTCAAATGTCTAAATGATATTTATACTAGTGTACTATAAATAGGTTATATGTTTAAGCTTTGTAAAAGTAGAAAGTGTTTATGACACTGCTGATAGATAAAATGGGAAATTTATGTAAAAATCATTCCTAGGTGTTACTGTATTAATGAGGTTTAATTCTGACTACTACAAGCACACTCACAAACTTTAATATTAAAGAGATGGTTTTAGAACACCTAAGATATGATAGGAATATATCAGTATATTTTAATATTTATGTTTTATGTGGTGGTACAGATGTGTGTATGTATGCTATATAATTATTTATAGATAGTTGGCAATTGTGTAATATGGGTGGATCCCTATAGAAGGGATATAAAGCCATTTTCTATGTAGCAATTTGGGAATAAAAGAGATATTTAGTAAATTATTTTCTTGCCCAGTGTGCTGCTAGAGTTAAATAACTATAATCTGCAAATATAAAAATCCCTTTTAGGCCTGCATTTGTTGTATTCTAGTTGGAATTAAATTTTGAACAATCTGATCTAAAATAGTATCAAAATTAACACCTACTTATAATACAATTGAGAAAATAGCGTGTGATATTCTATTCATGAGTTACCTTCCCTTTTTTAAAAAATTGCACCAAAGACTGGTGTCATGCAGGGGTCTCTGGTCCTGCTCCCCACGTAAGAATGCAGGATATGGTGAGACCAAAAAGGAACACACATGGAGCCATAGATAGGGGAGTCATACCACTATAGTCTCGCTGGCGGCTGGGTTGGAGACAGAGGAAGCAGGAGCCACACTATCCTCAACCTGCCATCCTCTTTTCTCTGCCAACCAACCTCACTTGCTAACTGCAATCCACCATGCTAACTGCAATCCGCTCTTGCTAGCTCAGCTGCCATCTTCTTGCTAGCCCCCATTTGCTGCTAGCATAGCCATGGCAGTTATATTAGTGGCCAATGGCTCACTGGTTACAGCTAACAGTCAACTAGCCACAGCTGATGGCGATCCAATCACAGTTGATGGCCGTTTACTACCCGAGTGAGTACCTTTCCACGTGAGGGCGAGAACCCAGAAACTGCACTCCTGGCTCTGTCCCCACACTCCACCCCTACAGTGTCTCTCCTCACAATCTACGTGACAGGCGTCTTCCACGAGGGGCCCTGTGCGAGGAGCCTGGAGGTGAATGCAATATCCTAGAAACCACTCCTGGCTCTGTCCCCACACTGGGATATTTATTAATATATCTCTACTTGCAAATTTCCCTTTCATGAAAAGTTGAGGTTTTTAAAACAGCAACAACAAAAAATTTTGGAGAAGAAAAAATGAGACAAATTTCAGAAATTTCACTAGGTATCTGCGTATCTGTTTTATAGTAATATTTACAGATAGTCATTGTGTAAATTAAAGGTATGAGACCCTCTGCCTTCTTCTGGTAAGTCATGTATATGCCATCTAAACAAAAGCTTTCAAATGAGCTCTGGGTAAGCATTATAACAACTGTATTGTCATTGTCAGAAAATGAACTCAGTCACTTCGAAGTGTTAACTTGTTTATATAGTGTAAACATAATTTTTGAGAATGTGTTTTCATTTTATTATATAAAGTACCAAGTCAGTATAGCTGTATGAATATTTGTTATTGTGATAGGACCAATTTTCTCTAAAAGACTTTGTTTTATAATTCCCAACACTCAGAGATTATATTTTTTAATATCTTTCTTCCAAACCCAATTGAACATGTTTTTCATCCTGATTTACAAGATGAACTTTAAATATAGTGAAAGCTAGACAGTCCTTGGCCATCATTTTGTTTCTTATTCTTACAGCCTAGCAACCTTACCCTCCTTTATGCCTTTATACACTACTGGACAAATTTGAAAATGTTTGTATATTTTCAAGCTTTACAAAATAAAATTTAAAGATTAGGGACCTTAATTTAGGAGCTATTAAACAGAAGATAAAATATAAGACCACAGTCTATGAAAATATTGCTTAGAAAATTTTTTTAAAAATAGTCATATTTACTTATTTATTTGTGATTGTGTATAAATATAAAGGTTGATTCTGCAATCACTGTGTAACTCTTAAGAATAACATGAATTTGCTGTTTCATATTTTACTCCTACATTCTTTTAACTCATCCTAAATATTACATCACAAAGGATATCGTTTCTGACCTTAAAACTAAAACTTAAAACTTCAGCTGTTTTTAAGCTGCCATAACACACCCTACTTTGCCAGTTCTGACTCACCATCCTTGAATTATTTTTTTCTAAAATATGAAATCCATGTCTCTCACATTCACCTGCCATCTATAGTCAGGGATTAGGACAAGATTTATAGGATCAACCATTGTATATTTATAACAATGCTCTAATGTATTACAGTTGGAAATATCCATCAAAATAAAAAATTTAATTATGTTGACTTAGAAAATAAACCTATGAATTCACTCATAAAATTATGATAAATACGTGTACAAAGATTTTTTTTCATCACTGCTCCAAAAAAAAAACCTAAATACCCATCTTTATTTAAAAATAATAAGGTTAACAGTTAAGTTCTGATATAAAATTGTCTCTAAGTTATTTATTAAAAACAAGCACAGGGTGCAAATAAATCTCCATAGCATATTTCCTTTTATGAAAATAAATTGATAACTAGTATATTCATTTTTCTTAGAAATATACCTAAGAATCTTTGTTTACAGAAGGTATATTCTTGGAAAAGGTGGGAGGGGAGACTTACTTTTAAGATATTTCACATCATTCTGTTATATTTAAATTTTTTGCACTATATGTGTTGCATATCTTTTACTTAAATGTCAACATGGGTTATATGAGTAGTGCAACTATGACTCATTTTTGTGTCTTTCCTCTTTTAGAATTACAATTAAAGAAAAACAAAACCCTCTCACATAAATAATCAGATGATTACATAAATACATAAAATGGACATTCAATATGTAACATTTTACTAATTTATGCTAAAACTCTTTTAATTTAAAACAGTTGATAGTGTTCAAAATCGTCCAAATTAAAAAGAAAATACATTCTCAAAGATTAAGAGACATTCAGAAAGAAGCATTAGAAAACAGTAATATAGATTAGAGAAAAAATGTCCATCGTATTTTACTTTGAAACTAACGTAAACTTGTTTTCCTTACTTATAAACATGTTAATAAGTATTTTTGTTTTAAAAGACAATATTACTGAATAAAAAAAAACTCCTTTTTATAAACCTCTAGATCACAATTCCATAGAAAATCTTAGTCTTTCCTGTGAGCTTCATTCACATTCTTGACATATCAAAATACCGATAGCCAGGCTAGTTTATTAAAATTATGCTTTCTGAAATTTTTCAAAAATCAACCATTGTTCATAGTTGATAGGAACAATAAATAAACAAAAGTTTTTTTCAATCTTAATAATTTTCAATCTTTGCATATATGTATGAATACTTATATTTTGTGAAGTTCCATGACATATCATTTTATTACCTAGAATTAAATGTTTTCATTTAAAATAAATAGAAAAAAAGTACTTTAAACCTTATTTGTATATATTGGTTTATTAGTTTTGTTTACTCTGTTCATTGCTTGATCAGAAAATAGTATTTGAAAATGATTTATTCACTGCAAGTGACATATTCCTCGAGACTGAAAACATGATTCTATTTTTGGAATTATTAAGACTAATATTTTATTGCTACAAATCTCAAGTCACCAATATTTTCAATCCTTTAATAGTGTTCAGAAAGCATTATAATTGACAAATTGTTCATCTCTAATTATTAGGAACTTGGATCTCTAGAAGGGAAAATTATACAAATAAGCCACAATAGCATACTTATTTAAATGTTATTTTTATTTGATCATTTAAAATAAAGGTTTTTCTAATGCATTTTTAAATAATACAACATCATTATTTTATTTTAGTCACAGTGTTTTCTAAGTGCTCTTGAGTGAAAACATGTGATCAAAGACTAAATGTGTGTGAGATCTTTATACAGATGGTTTGTGAAGTCCAAATGTGATAAAACCACCCAGGAAGAGCATAGAGGGACAATAGGTGTGAGTCCAAAATTAAGACTCAAGGAAGTTCCACATTTAATAACGTTACAGAATGTTTCCAAATAAAATACAGATCTTATCTATACCATACTTATAAACTAAATTATCTTTTAATTTAACTCTTAACATTTTCACCAGTGGGTGAATATGGCTAACTCATATCAATCAAAGTGCCGTCAAGAGTTAGTCACTGTTAGTGACAAAAGGTCAGGTCTTAACAAAGAGCATGAAGAAAATATTATATAATCTCAAAATAATGGCTTCAACCAATTACTTAACCACCTTGTAATATCTGCTCTATGTACCACTTAGGGCTTTTTGTTGGATTTGGAAGGTGATTGTTATCATTAAAATGCTAATTTTGTTACTCAACAATTATATTCCTTGATGTTAATTTATGTAGAGGTTCCCGTAGGAGAACTGACTACCTTCCTGAAGTCAATCTAGCTTAAAGAAATTACAATGGAAAGAAAATGGACATTTATTTTTCCCATCATATGAAAAAGAAATGAAAAAATGTTCAGTAGCAGTAACAGAAGCAAGAGACTGATAAGTAAAATTTATCTTAAAAAACTTAAAGAAACAAAATAGGGTAATGCTCACTTAGTTTGGAAATTTTTTTTCCCACTGTAAATGGTATTAACAAGAAGTCCACAGGCCCAAAATGGGTTCGCTTATGCTAAGCCCCACATCACCAACTTGAGACTCAATTACTGTTTCAGGTTTCCCAGAAATGGAAACTTAAACCAGTCAATCATGAATCACCTGATCAGCACTAGTAAATCTGCCTGACATATCCCCTTCCATTCCCTAAAAGGAAGGTAACTTAGGGATAACAAACTTGCTTTTTGCCTAGTATAGCTTCCTTGTTCCTGCTCCTTTCTACTTATAGAAATCTTTCATTTTCCAAATGTCCTTGGAGCTTCTTTAGGTTGGATTCTGCCTGATTTGAATCAATTTTTGCTCTAATAAACTCTTAGAATGTTTAGTATTCCTCAGTTTATATATATAACAGTTCTGGCATGAGGAACCAGAGGAGACTCCCAATAGTCCCCAGGAGCAACAAACAACCAGGCAAAGGTACCTATTGAGTCCAGTGAGCTTGCTATTCTCTCACTGCCTCTGGAAGTTGTGGGTAGAACCTTCTCAGATCCTAGCTTCACAGCTTTTGCATTATAAGCTTTCAGACCTTATTTGAGCGTTTCTTTTTCCAGACTGGGTTCAGAAACTGGCTAAAGTTGGACTGTGTCTAACTTGGAAACCAGATGGAGTCTGAGGTTGAACTGGCTCCAGTATGAGGCTTCTAGTGAGTAAAATTTTGTTTTAAGTCTGAACAAGCAGGTTAAACTTGCCAAAGATAATCCTGAAAGATAATCTTGAAATACAGTGACCACAGTGGAGAACTTTTAACTTGGATAACCATTTATGAAGGATCCCAGAGAAGAGGTCACAGCCAAGCACTCACCATAAAGGGTAGATAGGGATTTTTTTTTTTTCCTCTATACTTTCTGATGATTAAGATGAGACTTGCTGAGAATGTCCACTCCACAGCCTGAAGACAGGATCCTGGGACAAATGGAAGAAGGTAGCAAAGGATGAGATTTCTTACCAAAATTAGCTCTCCCAGATCTCTGTCTATATAGTGTTTGGTCAAGAGAGGAAGGTAAAATTTCACTTTGATCCTTTTATTCCTAATTCAGATTGACAGACAAAAAACATTTTAAACGATTAAATCTATGAATTGTGTGACTCATTAATTTGCTTTTGGGTACCTATTGGTTGTTCATCCTTTCTCTCCCAGGGACAGCCATTGACTTTGTCTTCTTTTGTGTCCTGAGAATTTAACATGGCAGCTGTTGGGCTAGCACCATCAAATATGATCAGACAGAAATGTGGATTGCATCCCATTTGCAGCTAGGCGTGTCTAGACAGAAATGTGGATTATACTCCTACCCACTTGCCAGCTCTCAGGGGAATTATCTAAGCCTTTCTATTACTACTATTTTTTTGGTTATCTTTGAGAGTGACTGGATTTGGGGAGGTAGTATCTTTTACACCCTCTTTGGGGATGACTCTTACATCCAAAGGATTGTTTAATATATCAGGATCATTTACTATTTGCCATCCCTGAAACTGGACAAGGTGTTTAAATTTGTTTTATTTTATTATTATTTTTTAAGTAGCTGTGTGGTCAGAAGTTGGCCAAAGTGGAAGCTGATATTCAGAGACTAACAGAAACATTTTTAGGCCTTCTCTGCTAAGCTAAAATAAAACTATTTGCCCAGAGGGAAAGAAAAACATTCTGAAGCCTTTGTGGAAGAAGTTAGTAAAACATTCCAAAGAAACATAGTTCTCAATCTAGAACACAGGAATCCTTTGGTTTCCATGACCTAAAGAAACAAATTGCGGATAATGCAGTTGGATGGGTGGTTCAGCCCTTTGATATCATTTAGGCTACAACCCAATTCTTTGAGGAATTAAAAGCAACTTATCTTACAAATCTTTGCAAAATCTGAAATGCAGCTCTAGGAAACAATTCAAAGTACACCTATCTTTACCATCCCCAAAACATGTTCTATGCATTTCAAAATACTTCAAGATAGTGTAAAAAATATTAGGAAGTTGGAAGCAGAACTGTCCTATTCTTAAGAAAAAATAAAGGAAGTATTTAAATAGTAATTACTATAGACTTCTGATAATCACATACACCCCAAAACTCCTAGGAGAAAAGTTGCATTTTTTCTCTATCTCATGAAGATGTGAATATTACCATGTCTTTGAAATATAAAAACCCCAGGAGACAACTAGAACACTGCCCACAATCGGTTGAGATTGGAGATAAAAAAGTGTGTGTGTAGAAGGGACTTTTAAAACACAAGCTGTTATGAATTCTTTTGTCCCAAATCTAGCCCACAGCCTTCATTAGATTACTTTTCAAGGATAAATACAAATCTTAAAAGTCTCTTCCCAAAATGTTAGTAAAAAATTTTATCCATTATCTGAGCAGGTAAATTTAACTTATTTTATCTGCCAGAGCCACATTTTTTATCCAACTGTCTTTTCGTAAACTGGTGACTTTTGCATTATTGTACCTGTCTCATGGCTAGAATTTTAAAATGAAAGCTGTAAGTATCCTGTTTGTATCTTTCTGTATGTTTATGTAGATCTGTGTGTGTTAGTTATAAATGTGTGATATTGTTTCTACCTCCAGATGGTATTGTCAAAATTAATTTGTAAAGAGCTCTATTTAATTGGCTTAAAGACAAAAAGCATTTATATAAATCATGCATACTCTCAGAAATATATAAACTCAAATATTTTTCTAGTTCACATTGTTAGGATAATGTTTGGAAAGTAGAAGCTAGTTTAATTTTGTTGATTTAATTAAGACAGGCATGTCTTTTGAATTGTTACAGTTAAATATAATACTTTTTTTTTCTACCTAGCTTACTGTAAGTTAAATAAGCTCATTTTATATCTGTTACAGAATTTGTCAGCAAGAAATATAACTTAAGATGATGGTTATCTGTTTAACATCTTGTGCAGTTTTCATGACTATTCTAAACATAACTGTTAAGAACAAGTGAATTAAATGGATGCAAGTAAGATAAGTTTATAGATTAACTTTTCAACAATAATTATGCCATATGGTATGTCTACTTAAAAGTAGTCCCTCAATCTTTTTGGTAACTTGAAACCTTAAAGTAAAACTGAGAAAAGTTAAATGATTTAAATTCTCTGAATATCTAGATCATTTCCAAAGAAGATAAAATACTGAAACATTAATTACTGAACTCAGGTTTATCCACCTCTGACTTCCTTTAACTTGGGAAAATTGGAAGGGAATTAGCCCTTTAATCCTGCCCTGTAACCTCCCAGGGGCACATTAGAACAAGACTACAAGCCACAACCCTGAGGGGAAGATGAATGCACTTAGCATAGGCCACCTTTAGACAGGTCTGCGCTTGAGAAATAGCTGGGCCCATCTTAGATATCCTCTGACCAGGGGAATGGGCTGGGGCGATACCCTTTGGCTCTTAGCTTCAGGCCGAAGTTAGTATTGCTCCAGTCTTCTCTAAGCAGGGCTGGTATACAGTGGTGCTCAGCAGATGGTCTCCTCAGTCCCCTCCACCTTGTTGAAAGATGGGTCTATTAGTAAACATGTTTTCCAAAAAGATTGGAAAATTTGCCTTTAAGAAGAATATACTTCTAGAAATTATAAACTGTCTTTATAAATTTTTAGGTCTACAGTTGCTTAGTTGCTTACTTCTTAGTTTTCTCTGGTAATTAAGAATTCTAAGTGTTAAGAATTCCAATATGTGTAATTAAAATACTATAAATAATAAGGGTTTAAAAACTATGCTATAATTTCAGTAGTTTACTCGTGTAAAACTAAAACTTAATTTTCTTTCATCTGCTGAAAGCACAAAGTTTTCTTGGACTATTAGTCTTCTCTCTTGGACTATTAGAAACTACAAATTTTTTTTCTTTACTTTTAAATAATCTATCTTAAAAACGAAGACGTTTTGTAGTACTGTGCTTCATGTTGTCTTTATTAAGTCTTTGATTACTAAAAAAAAAAAAAAGCTCAATATTAAGGGAGCTTAAATTTTGTTCACAACTATGTAACCTTGTATATTTGTCTTCAACATCTTCTATTGTCACTTCAGTTAAATAGATAAATATTATTTCGTAATGATTTATGATCCTGTTCCATCAAATGTTCAAATATTTGCATTTTTTCAAAATCAAATTCTAAACAGTGTTTGTTGGACCTCAAACTACCTTTGAGATTTTTCAGAGGGTCCTGGAAAAATGTCAAAGGATTTGCCTCTCACTTGTAACAGAAAAATGTTAAACTAATTAGGTTTATTTAGAATGTTAAATTACATGAGAAACATGATCCAATAAGTGATGATAAAAAAATTTCCTTAGATTGTATCTCGTGGATGCATGTTTTTAATATGTGTTCTGGAAATTGTATGAAATTTCTAAATACCTGATAGATCCTTGTGTAGTGTTACCATTCATAATTCTGGGTATTATTTTTAAATGTTGTATGACTACATTTAAAAGAAATGACTGCATCTCCTCATAAAATGAACGCTCATGAGATCTTTAACCACGGGTATTTTTGGGTCTTGTCATTTACAGACAGTTATTGTTTTACTCCAATACTTCTGTAAAAGTGAGATTCATAGAAAGGACTCTAGAATGTCTTTATTTCCTTATGAAGGTTCCCATGTCATGTAAAACTTATATTAAATAAATTTGTATGCTTTTATCTTATTAATCTGTATTTTGTTACAGCATCCCACCCAAGAACTAAGGGTAGAAGGAAAAGATTTTTTCACCCCTTCACTACAATGTAGAAGAAATGAGGGAAATAGAAAGTCACCAAGAAAATCTCATAATAACAACTCTTGCAGGCAAGATTCATTGATGAATGACAAAATTAATGGTCAAAATTAGTAGACTTCAAAGAGAAACAAACTACTTGCATACCCCTATATTGCTCTCCTGAAATGTCCTAATTATTCTGATGGTTTTAAAAAATCATTATAAATTCTCTGTGACCGCTCTATCAAGGAAGTGGAGTTCAAGTATCTTTCCTTTCACTGTGGGCTGGGCTTAGTAAATAGTTTCTAATAGTGGAGTATGAAAAGGAAAAACTAGCGGATTGGAAGAGACTGGGTAGACATGAGAACAAAATGAAATATGGGACCCAGAATTGGCTCTTGGAAACGGAAAAGTATTTCAGTAAATACTCTCCGTCATTTTATTGGTATTGATTATTGTAAAGAAATTAACATAAGGACAAGATGAGTAAAAGTTGTATGTGTACTCTGTACTATTTTTCAAAACAATTTTGAGATATAATTCACATACTATAATTCTCCCATGTACAATTCAATAATTTTAATGTATTTGCAGAATTATGCAACAATCATAAAAATCTAGTTTTAGAATACTTCATCACTTCCAAAAGAAGCCATATATCCATTAGCAGTCACCTGTCATTCTTTCCCACCATCATTCCTTCCCAATTATAGTCAACTACTAATCTACTTTCTGTCTCTAAGCTTGCGTACTATAGATATTTTATATAAATGGAATCATTCAATCTATGTATGGCCTTTTGTGACTGATTTCTTTCACTTAACCTAATGTCTTCAAGCTTCATTCATATTGTAGCATGTATTAGTGTGTACATTATTGTTATTCCGTGACATATCTGTTCTGTTCTATAAAGGGATACAAAGACACATTTTTTGTCCCTTCATCAGTTGCATATTTGGGTTGTTTCTACTTTTTGGCTATAACGAATTATGCTACTATGACCTTAGTGTACAGGCTTTGTGTGGACAATTCTTTTCAGTTATCTTGGAATTACACCTATGGCTAGAATTACTAGGTCATATGCTAATTCTACATTTAACATTTTGAGGAGCTGCCAAAATGTTTGGGGTGGTTGTCTTGCAGAGAAAGAGCCCCTTCATTGACTTTAAATAAAAAGAAGAGTGTTAGCTCTCAATAGGGAAGGCTGGGCGGCTTCTGCAGGCTCAGGGCCTGCACATATATCTAAGGATTCAATATTTGGGGACCAGGTGTCAAGTTAGGGTTCTGTATTTCCCCAACAATGGCCCTGACCTTGGCATAGCAAACATGAGTTGATTGAGTTTTTAACCTTTTCTGGACCTCAGCAATTAGGACTATTAAATCCTTGGCCTCCCCTCAGCTTTTCCTGCCCTCCAGCTGTAGGTTGAGACTCACTTTGCATGTTGCCAAGGGGACCCTTTGGTTTTCACACTTTCTTTTCAATTATATGTTAACCCCCCTGCAGCTTTTCATTACCATTTTCCAGGGTGTTAATGGTGCTTAGCAATAGATATTCTATCTCATGGTCTTTTAGGTTTAGTATCTCCCTTATGCTTTTCAAACATCCCATAAAATTGTACCAGCTAATACCTTCTTTTTCACTGTTGTAGTCAGCCAATTCACTATCTGTGTGACTTTTAACAAATAAATAGACCTCCACCTTGTAATCGGCTGTCTGTGACAAACTCATTACCAGTGAAGTGTTCCTCATCACTAACAGGGAGGCTGTCAAGAGATCCAGTTACAAATACCATCACCTTCTTTTTTGCACCACTCCTGAGAATTACTGTCTCTAGTTTGTTTCTGAGGAAGCAGAAACTGAGACAGAGTTTATCATGCAGAGTAGTACACTCGTGAAAGCATAAGGGAGGAAGAAGGACTGAGCAGAGGGAGAGGTCAAACTGATGGATCAAGCCTGGCAAACTTGGCCAATCTCATGAGGAACCCTGGACTAAACATGTCCTGTCAGAATTGTTCTACATTGATACTGACTGTGTTGAGCCATCATTGGCTATGGGCCACACATGGGAAGCATGACCTTGGGTGAAGTGGTTTTCTGTAACTGAGTCAAACCCTCATGAAGATGCTGAGACAGGTTAGTTAACATGTTGTTAGGTAGACAGAAAGGTCTCTGGTAGAATAAACAAAAGACAGCCATATCCTAAAACTCCAGGTTCTGAAGTAACTCATTCACTCCAGGACAAAAGGAACAGATCTGATAGATAAAAATGGGTTTCTTACTGTGCCTTGAGGTTAATAAATTATCTCATAAATCCCTTTTGGCCTGACAAACAGAGCAGATCTGATAGATAGGAATGGGTTATTTCATTAATCCCTTCAGGATGTAGACAAATTCCATTAGAAAGTGCCAGTTCCCTTCTCTAAGCAGGCAAGGGAAGATATAAAAGTAAGAGCTTTTGCCTCAGTCACACGGCACCCAGTTGGGACCCCCTCCCACTTGGGAACTGTAACCCTTTGCTTTAATAAATTAACCTCTTTTACAACTCCTCACCTCTCTTTGGTCCATGCTTCCATTCTTCAGTTTCACAAGACAGGATCCCAGCACTGACAGAAATTTCCTTCATCAGTGCCAGTTGGAGTGATTAGTACTTCTTTGAAGAAGAACTGGGGTGGTGTACCACACATATGTATATCTATATATCTAACATGGAGTAATGCTAAAAAAAAAAAAAAAATCCTTTTGCAATCGCAACAAAAAGAATAAAATACCTAGGAGTAAAGGACATGAAGGAACTATACACTGAAAACTACAAAACATTATTAAAAATAATTAAAGAAGATACAAAGAAATGGAAAGATTTTATGTTCATGTGTTAACAGAGATTGAAAGGGTCCTTAGTAAATGTCACGGGAAAGAATTCCAGGACATACCAAAATATTAATATAAACAAAGCCAAGCAAGCCTAACTTTTATTAAAGAAAGGAAATAGTCCGGTACACTCTTAGGGTGGCATGAGAGTGGGCAGGCTAGAAAAAAGGCAGCTGTGCTAAAGAACAAAGAAACAGCATTATATTTGAATGAGGGCACAGAATATTTAGGGGGATGTCACAGGAGTCCAGGGCATTCCCAGGATGGATCCTTGCTGTCAGTGATGATTCCTTCCCACTGGGAAATGGGATTCCTTTCTGGGACTATCATGGCAGTACAGGCGGTGGAGACATTTCCCTGCCTGCAATGCTAATAGTGTTATAATCTATTACAATGGGGGTAGCTGTACCTTTTCTTAGGAATGATCTCATCTCCTCGCTTTTGTTTCTCTTTACTTCTTCCTTTCTTCCCCTGTCTCTCCTGTTCTTTCGGCCTGCTCTAACACATGGATTGGAAGAATCAACATAGTTAAATGGCCATATTACCCAAAGCAATATATAGATTTAATGCAATCCCCATCAAAAACCCAATGGCATTTTAAAAAAAATAGAACAAAAAAAAATCATCAGATTTGTATGGAATCACTAAATATCCCAAATAGCCAAAGCAACCCTGAGAAAAAAGAACAAGGCCAGAGGTATCACACTCCCTGACTTCAAAATGTACTAGAAAGTGACAATAATTAAAACAGCATGGTAGTGGCAGAAAAACAGATACACAGACCAAAGGAATAGAATTGAGAATCCAGAAATAAATGGGCATGTGTATATGGGCAAATATTTTTTGACAAAGGAGTCAAAAGCATACAATGGAGAAAAGCCTCTTCAGTAAATGATGCTGGGAAATTTGAAAAGCCATATGAAAAGAAAGAAACTAGACTGCTGTCTTCTGTCACCATACAACCAAATTAATTCAAAATGGATCAAAGACCTAAATATTATATAAGAACTGATACAAATTGCATAGAGGAAAACGTAGTACTAAACTTATAGACCTTGAGTTTAGAGAGGATTTTATGAATTTGGCCTCAAAGGCAAGGGAAGTAAAAGCAAAAATAAACTTACAAGTTTCTACACAGCAAAATAAACTGTCTACAAAACAAAGAGGCAACCAACCGAATGGGAGAAGATATTTGCAAACACCTCTGATAAGGAGCTAATATCCAAAATATGTAAAGAACTCACACAACTCAAAAACAAACAAAACAACAATCCGATTAAAAAGTGGGCAGAGGACTTGAACAGACACAAATGGCCAACACATATATTAAAAGATGTTTAACTTCACTAGCTATTGGGAAACTGCAAATGAAAATCTCAATGAGATACCTCTTCACCCTGTTAGAATGGCTATTGTCAACAAGATAAATAACAAATGTTGGAGAGGTTGTGGAGAAAAAGGAATCCTCATACACTGCTGATGCGAATGTAAATTGGTAAACAGAATGGAGGTTTCTCAAAATATTAAGAATAGAATTACGATATAACTGGCAGTCTCTTTTCATGATATCTACCCAAGAAATCGGAAAACATTTATTGAAAAAGATATGTATATACCCCTATATTCATTGCAACATTATTCACAGAGGCCAAGAAATGGAAACGACTGAAATGTCCTTTGATAGATGATTGGATAAAGAAGATGTGGTACGTATGTGTAATACAATGGAACATTACTCAGCCGTAAGTAAAGATGAAATACTGCCATTTGGGACAACATGGATAGATCTTGAGATTATCATGCTGAGCATTTTGGAAATAAGTCAAATAGAAAAAGTCAAGAATCATATGATTTCACTCATGTGCAGGATATAAAACTGAAAGCAACAAAGGCACAAGACAAACAAACAAACAAATACTCACAGACACTGACAACAGTTTAGTGGGTACCAGAGGGTAAGGAGGTAGACAGGGAGTTAGAAGAGGTTAAATAGGTCAAATATATGGTGACAGAAGGAGATTTTACTTTGGGTGGTGAACTCACAATGCAAAATATAGCTGATTTATTATAGAATTGTACACTTGAAACCTATATAAATATGTTAACCAATGTCACCCCAATAATTTTAATAAAAATAAAATACTCATTTCTAACTCTTAGTCCTGTATTCTGTTTTACCATGCTATTCCAAGTAGAGTAATAGAACAATATTTGTCTACAATTGAGAGATAGACAAAAGATGGGTTATATTTTTTCTGTACTGTTTTTCTTAAACCAATACTGCTTTCAGTGATACCTTCTATACATTTTGTATAATTTTTATAATTATGAAAATTATATAATTTCTATAATATTTATATCCTACAAATATTAATGGTGAATAGGGGTCCTTCACTCTGTTTACAATGTGTGTATGTATATTTTTCTTTTCCAACTGAGTGTGTTTTATAGTCCCAGTGTTGAACTCCAGATTGTTTATTATAGTGTCCGCACAAATCATCCATGCTAAATTAAAAGATAATCCAGGCAGAAGAATGAATTTAAATTCACACTTATATTTTTCTCTCTGTGACAAAAATGCCACATATATATTTTTACAACTTGGGATACAACTTTAAAATATATTTTTTAGAAGTTGTAAGTTCATTTCTTAGAAATAACAACCTCTGATTCCTAGGTATCATTGGCTTTGTTTGTTTTTCTTAAGTCTGTTTCTATTTTTTTCTTTTTGTGTCTATTTTTCCTGTCTTTTACACTTTGGATTTGAACAATTTGACACTTCAGGACTTTAGTTAAGAAATCAAACATTTTACAGAGCATAGATCTGCAGACAGTAAGATATTTAGAGATGAAGAGTTAAGAAATAAAGTACCCTTATTAAAAATATAAAATACAGTTTTGTAGAAAAAAGCTTTCTTGCCATTTTTAATTTTTATAATCATGGAATACCAAAAGAAAAATAAAATATATGGTATCTATTCAAATTTAGATAAAAACAGATGAGTGAAATGTTTTTTACATGGCTACATTTATCATTGTAAGCATCCTTAAACAAATGCAATCCATTCAAAAATATGTCATTATGTGTTGTTTTACAGCCTCTATAATGTCAATTTGATGCATGTAGTAAATTTTTCTTCAAGTTGAATAATATCCCAATGTATGTGTAGCAGATGCTTTTCTGTATCAAATGATTCTTAGCCTGTCCTCATCAAATACATTAAAGTCATTTTGGAATCGCATGCATGCAAATGAGAATTACATGCATGTATTATAAATTTGCATTTGAAATGACTAAATTCTCTTGCCATTTCCATACTTTATCGCAACAACAAACTATTTTTCATATCTTAAAATAATATATTTGTTCTAAGGTCAGGATGTTTGTGACTTTAAAGCCAAAACAGATGTTTACATCCAAGTAATGGGACCAGAACATTTGTTGTTATAATGACCTACTTAGCATTTAAACTTAAAAACATTTTAGAATAAAGGACATGCAGCTCCAAAGGTCAAATTTTTATTTTGAATTTTTTGCAAAGCAAAATGATGATAACTGTCATATATAAACAATAGGTATTTGATTAATCCAATGTGTTTTTAACAAAATGATGTTTCCTTATAATATTATGAAAGGCAGAAAACTCAAAGACGCATGAAAATTACCAGGAAATATATGCCTGATTTTAGAAATTAGTTAAAATTATTTTCTTATTTTTAATTAGGAAAAATTCCAATACAGTGTTTTAGATTAAGAGAGTAGCTCTTAGTGTCTTATGATGTCCTAAGTTTTATATCTTGAAAATTGTAAAATTAAATAATGGGGATTATCACAATAAGATGATCCAAAATTGTAGAATTCTTCAATTCTTTTGTCACTATTTATACTATAAACTTTGAAATATAATATGACAATGAAAACACATCCATAGCTATGGATACAGAATTATAGATCAAGTATTAATATAGTGCTTGCTAGAGTTAAACTTTTAGAAACAGTGAAAAGACCTTTGAGGCAGAAGTAAAGTAGGAACCTTCAAGGCTTAAGAATTAAAACCAGCCGAAAGCTAAACAGGAACCCAAAGGCAAAGGTCTTAATTTAATACAAGGGTCAAACTACAGATATTACATACAAGTAAAGCATGAAAAATTTTGCAAATACATGTCCCCGGGTTGCTAGAATGATCCTTGAATCTAATTTAGTTTCATATATTTTGAATATGGATTTCTAATTGTTCCAGTACCATTTGTTGAAAAGATTATAATTTCTCCATGGAATTGTCTTTGTACCTTTCTCAAAAATCTGTTGTTTATGCAAGATAGATCTATTTCTGGACTCGGTAATCTATTCTATTGAGGTATGTGTTTATTGTTATTCCAATACCATAGTGTTTTATTACTGTAGCTTTATAATAAGACTTGAAATCAGGTAGTGTTAACCCAACTTACTTTTTCTAAATATCTTTTGTCCATTTTAGATAGTTTTCATTTCCGTATTTCAGTACCACCTCAAAAGGGAGCTTGGAAGTAAAACTTGTATTTGATCACCTTTACTCCCTTCTACCACCCCCCTTACCCTCTGGTAACCACTAAAATGATGTTTGTGTCTATGAGTGTTTGTTTGTTTGTTTGTATTGTATGTTTATTGCTTTCAGTTTTATATCCCACATATGAAAGAAATTATCTGGTTCTTTGCCAAACATATAGTAATAAAAGGAGAACTGACTCTGGGTGTTGAACACACAATGCAATACATCGATGATGTATTATAGAACTATACACTTGAAACCTACATAATTTTACTAACCAACGTCACCCCAATAAATTTAATAAAAATTGAAAAAGAAACAAAAAACAGCAAAAGCAAAAAATATACAAATGTTAGGAATATAGATAAGCATTTTGAAAGTAATTATCTCAGCAAAATTTTCTAATGCAGAGCTTGGAAAACAATCATTCACATGCCAAAAAATTATAAGGCTAATAATCCAGCATATAAAGAAGTATAAGCTTCAAAAACTTCAGCATTTTCTTTGACTAGCTGCCAAAGTCTACAATAATTAATTATTTGTTTTTATAGCTTCTTTTACTTTAGTAATATTACAAAGAAGAGTTCAACTACTTTCAAGATTAATGAATTTAAACTGTTATTTGTTACTACTCTGAAAATTCTCCCTTACTCATGGTATGAAAACTCCAAAAATACATGGGATTTTAAAGATTTCTGATACAGGGAGAGGTTTCTTAAGCTTTTCTGAAACAACAAAAACAAACAAAACAAAAAAACAAAACAAAACAAACAAACATTGAAATTCTAAAATAAACCCAGGGCATCATATGGCTTGTTTTTATTTGTAATTCTCATAACAGGCAGGACAAAAATCTTCTTTCAAGTATTTGATTAGATTCAGTACTTGCACCTCAGCATAGACTCATTTTTTCCATTGATTGAAGGGGATATTTTGAAAACGAATGATTATTATCATCATTTTAAAAATTAACAGGTTCATTTTACTTACTTTATCATATAATTGCAGTGTACTTTTGTTACTTTTTTCAATGTACTCAAGTCAACAAATATACACCAAAGTCCTACTTTGAGCAAAATATAGTATTAGGTGTTATGGGGCACAAGAAAAGACATCTGTCTCAAATAACAGGTAATCTGTTTAGGGATGTGTGATGGATTTTTTATTTTTTATTATTTATTTATTTATTATTTTTTAATACATGTGCTGCAAATTAAAACATAATTGTTTCAGTACAAAAGAGAAAAAGTGTTATGGTCTTTGGTAATGACAGTGACTGTTTCCAGTTGAGGAAAACAGGAAAAGATCTTACACAAATGGCATTTAGGATAGTTCTTGAAAGATATGTAGAATTTCACCTTATCTCATAGATGACTTGTTCTTACTTTAGGAAGATTTTGCTAAAGTCTTGTGAGATTTCAAAGACTGAGGAGGACATGTCATTCTGATACCCAAAGTTAACATAGCTTCCAGATACAAGCTGCCTGGTTAAGATTTGAACAAATCATGTTATTAGTATTTGTTTGAAAAGTATACCACTAACATATACAATCTTCAAATATCCTTAATCCCAAACATTCCTTACAGAGCTTATTATTTGAAGCAGACAAAATAAAATAATGAAATGCAATAGTGTGAGATGACAGTGCAACAGGCAGAAATGATGGAAATTATTTGGTTTTAAAAATAGTGTAGTGGTTAAAGGTAAGGTATATAGTAATATAATTGTCTGCAATCACAATCACATATTTGTTACATAATCTTGGTGTTATCATTAGCAAGTTATTTCCTTCTTCTGTGTTTGTTACCTCAACTGTAATAGCAGCCATATCAGTGGTATTTGTTAAGCACTTAGTAGATACTGCTCAAGGCATCAGTGAACAAAATATGCAAGAAAACATTTGCACATGTGGAACTTACATTCTAGTATAATGGACAATAAACAGTATCAAAATAAGTAAAATATATAGTGTGATTGAAGTGCTAAGTGCTATGGAAATAAAACAATCTGGAGGGGTTTGGAAGTGTCCGAGGGTGTTTTACAATTTTGCTAGTATAATATGAGTGGGCTTTATTGAGGAAATAAAATGTCATCTAAGCCTCAAAAGGTGTGAGGGGTTAATGCTGTATAAGGGAAAAGAATAGTCCAGGCAGAGGGAGCATGTCTGGCATGTTTGAAGAAGAGCAAGGAGGTATTATATCTTGAAAAAACAGAGAGAGGGGGCACAAAGAGAAAAGGAAGTTGGATCAGGTATCAGATTCTTTAGGGTGATGTTGACCATTTTTAGGTATTTGGAACCTTTTTTGAGATAAAGAGTTACTGAGGGTTTTGAATAGAGAGTGGCACAATTTGACTTATATTCAATAGGGCCCAACCTCTTGAGTAAGAATAGACTAGATAGCAGGGTAAACATGAAATATTTCACATATGAGATAGTAAGCAGCTTAGTCTGATGTGGAAACAACAGAGCTGCTGAATGGTGATCAAATTGTTGAGGTAGAGTCAATGAGATTTCTGATAGATTGACTATAGAGTCTGAAGGAGTAAGGAAAGAATGAATCCAAGAATTGGGACCAGGGGAGATGGGTTTATAATTGAGATGGGGAATATCATTGATGGAATAGATTTGGAAGGGAAATTTGGAAGTTTTCTTTGGCACATGGTTAGTTTAAATGTCATGTAGAGATATTAAACAAGAGATATGAGGTTGGATATGTGTCTGAAATACTGGGGAGATGTTATAATTCAGGTGGGAGATATACGTTTGGAATTTGTCACAACAAAACTGTTACTTAAAGCTATGGGACTGGATGAGTTCATTAAATTAGTAAGTGTAGGTAAAGGAGAAAATTTTGAGGATTGAGTCTTGAGAAACTCTGGTGATTGGAGATTTTTTAATAAAATAGAAAAAATTAAAAACAAACAAACAACAGTAAAAACCAAAGGAGTCTAAAAGAAGCAGTCAATTCAATAAAAATAAAAAATAAATAAAAAAAATGAAAAACAAGAGCACATGGAATCTTAGAAGCCAGGTGATAAAACTATAGTCATCCCCGCCCCCCCCCAAACTGGAGTGATAAACTATAGCAAATGTTGCTGCTGCTGATAGCTAAAATAAGATGAGGACTAAGATTTGACCTTTCAAAGTAGTAATATATAGGTTTTTGGTGACTTTGACAAATATAGTTTCAGTGGTGTGATGGGAGCAAAAAGCTGCTTAGGGTTAGTTTAAGGAAGACGGGAAAGAAAGGACTTGGAGACATTATACATGGATAATTATTTTGAGAAAATGTGCTGTGAAGTGCAACAAAAAACATGGGACAATAGTTGGACTGAATAGCTGGTCAAGCACATATATATATGTATATATATACTTTTTTTTTAATGAGCTTGGTAACAGCATATATGTACATTGATGGAAATACTTAGATGTTGAGATTCTGGGACAAAAGAAAGAAAGTTCTAGCTAGGCTCTTGAATGAGAGAGGGTGGGATTTAATGCACAACAGGAGGGGCTATTGTAGATAGCTGCAGAAACATTTCAACAGTACAGATGGCAGGAAATTAAGCAGGTATTATAGAGGGGATTTTTTTGGTGATCTGTCTCATTACGTTTGTTTTCTTACTGAAGTACAAAGTAATATAATCTTCTAAGAGTGAGAACAAAGATTGATATGTCAGGAGTTTAAAGAAAAAGTTTATAAATACACCCCTGTAGAAAAATGGGAAAGTGGACTAAGGAAACGTGTTTTTCATGCTATATGAAGTGTCGACTTAGAGTGTATAATCATGAATTTAAAATGAGAACAGCCTCCGTGGTAAATCTGTTTCTCTAGCCTAATCAGCTACATAGAGGTAGAATAGACAGAAAATACATTTTAATTATAATTATAATTTGACAAGCTACTTTGTGGCAGTAAAAGAGGACCAAAAGAGCAAGAGATATACATAAATGTTTGATGATACAATTTTAACTGGGCAAAATAGGAAGAAAGGCTATTAGGGGTGTGTGAGCAAGTGGAAATACAGTAGGATAAATCAGCTTTATTATATATAAAGAACATTATGTCTATGTTATAAATCAACTTTATTCCTATACACACACATATAGATTTATATACTAATCAGTTTTGATTCTCATTTATGTTATCACCAGTATATTTCACAATTTTACACAGGTTATTTGAGTTTGAACAATTTATAAGAGGAGACAAGATTTTTCAATAACTTTGTGAAATGTATATCATTGTCTTCATTTTAACAATTAGAATAAGAATCAGAAAGATTAAGAAATAGCCAAAGCCCATGCTTGTATGTAGTAGAGCAGAGAGTATGATTCAGATTTAAGCCGATTATATTTGTTTCACCAAATTGCCTGTCCATTGTGCAACTGATGGTCATTGGCACCAGTTCACCTCCAACAGGGATCCTCAATTTGTGGTGCAGTATAGGTGGAAACTTTATTCAGTGAAAACATGTCAGTTGTGATACAGCATGGGTGTATTTTGAGAACAACGTGGTTGTGAAACAGTTGAGTAGTGTTACAGCTCAATTATGAAGCAGCACAGCTGTGACACAGCATAGCTGTGAGGTGGCCCTGGTGTAAGGTTGTGCTGGGGAAAGGTGGCCCTGAAGCAAGGCTCCTCTTCTGCTAGATAGCTTTGCTCTACTGTGCCTTGCTCTGCTCCCCGTGCTGTTCTCTGCTGTAATCCAGTGAGACATCTTTGATGTTTCATCTTTGGTGTTTCAGCTTCAGCTGGGGAATCGCAGTTTTCAGTCTTCAGTGGAAAGGGAATATGTGTTCTTCCAGCTAGAAGGGAGCTGACTTATATAGACAGAAACCTCTGCCCCAATCTCTGATTAGTCCATCCTCATACAAATGTGGACTACAAATCCTCGCAGTTTTATTGGTCCAAAAGGCACTGTCCTGATTGGTCAGAATGGAGCCACTCTGGTCAGTTAAGATGCTGGGGGGATATAGCTGTACAGCTCCGATTGGACAGGGGAAGCCTCAGTCTGTTGGTTGAAATACAATTCCAGGAACTCCTTTATAAGGCTGGTTCAGATAGTAGAAACAGTGCAAGCAGGCAGTTCAGTGTAGAGGCATGTAGTTCAGTGCAGGCTTCTCTCTGAAGTGCAGTTTGCCTGAGAGGCTGCTGTGTAGAAATGGCTGCTGGACTGTTCTTTGGTTTGGTTTGGTTTGGTTTGGTTTTATATTTGAGCCCAGTCACCATAAGTCCTTCTTAGTAGGTAGTATCTTCTTTCTTAGGTTTCACAATTAATTGTAACTAATGAATCTCCAGAGATAGCATGTTGAAAATAAACAATGAAGTACACAGAATTGGTATGTGGAATAGTGACTCAAAGCTATGTTTTATGGTGTAAAAGCATACAATTACTTTAACCTATGAATAATAATAATAACAGTGTCTAATAACATGGGTGTATTATTTACTAGTTTAAGAAATCACTTAAAAGGCATTCTTATTCTATCTTATTTTATGAACAATATCATTCTTATTCTATCAGTTGGATGAGCTATATTATCTCTATGGTAAAGATTCTGAAACTGAGTGCTAAGTGTAAAGAACTTTTACAAATGTATATAGCATAAAATAACGGTCCCTGTGACTTTATATCCCTAGGTTGCTCCAGTGTACCAAAATGCCTTTCAAATAAATTAGGATACGCAAAAAATGCCATCACGTATATTGAATACCATAGAGCTAATAATCTAAAAGAAAATTTAAGGAATTTAATATCTTAGAAATGTGTAATTATACACCCATTAAATGAAGACTTGTGTGGCTTTAATAAAAATAAATAAAATATATAAACCATAAATTGTTTAGAATACTCAATTAAACATTCTTACCACTTTACTAGATACTCGTAGTTTTGTAGGCCCAAAAATTTATTTACAATTGATCTGAATTACAAATAGTGTGAGAAAGTAACATATGCAAAAAAGGCCCACTTATATTAATTTACAAAATACATAAGGAAAATGTAAAAATCTAGAAGCATGTAAGCAAAATAATATACTAACATTAAATTGAGCTGTGTGTTTATATATAAAGGGGCTATCTCTTATATCTTTTTAATTTAAGTTGTCAATTTCTTCACTCATCAGAAATGAAAGTTAAACTCTCGTTTGTTTCTTCATTTTTTTTTTATTTCAAAGAGCACATCAAATCACATATTATATAAGAAAACACGTTATATATTATAAAATGCTACACAGGTGATGATTATTATTTATATTCCATATACAATTATAACAAAGCAGCATCTATTCTGTTGATGAAAACACTAAGATTGAATGTTTTATTGGAAAGAATCCTTATTGCAGATTTATTTTTAAAAATTAAAACAAAATGAAATATTCTTAGCTTTTTTTACCTAGCCCCCAATATTTATTTTTCACATTCTTATTACTTCCAAGTAGTTTATGACTCTTTTGACAGTTTTGGTTTTACTTAATAAATTTTACCTAAGATCCTCTGAAATTCATTTCACTGTGCCCTAAAGACAAACAATGGTCATTTATAAATAAGTTTTATATGAGGAAAAGCCATAATTTCAAACAAATTGTTTAGATCATCAAACATTTTACGTTTATATTTTGTGATTTTATGTTCAGTTGTACACTAAAAGTATATATTGTTAACCTCTAAAGCAGCTGTTTCTTAGAAAACAAAAATAACTGCCTTATAATTAGTTTCTGATGTGCATTAAACGTGAATTAGAAATTCACCCAACTCAAATTGGCTTAGGCCGAAAAAATGCAATTTATCATTACACATATTTTAAGTCAACATCAAGAATTGGCATGATAACTTAATTACTCTCATACAAATTTGGAAATTATTTCTGATTTTCGTTCTGTCTATAATAGCAACCATGCAATACAGATAACATGATAATACATACTCCTATTACTCTCACCAGTATTGTATCAATAGTAAAAATCACCCACACCTGTAAGTGTTACACAGACTTCTCAGGTACAGAATGTTGTCCCATAGGACCATGCTTCCTCTCGTGATAAGTACAACTGAAAAGATTATATCTTGAAAATCTTTCAGTAAACAGAATAGGTGCTTCTCAAGACATTTGTTTGTCAATTCCTAAAATGAGATTCTTGAGAACATTGTGTTAGATCACTAAGAAAATAGCTATAATATTGATAAAGACAGTTTCTAAAAAAAGTCTGTAAAACATCTTAAAAATGCTTTATGAAAAGATGAAAAGATAAAAGTAAAATTATTTTTAAGTAAATGTGTTTTGTCATAGATCATGATTTTAAACATATTCTATAATGGTAATAATTACTATAAATACATAACATGTATGCAATGTGTTTGTTTTTGAAATGATAAATGATTAACACTCAAAATATTCATGATTCTCTTACCTTATGATAACTAATTAAAAAGGCCAGTATTTGTTTTTAATTCTGTATTTGCTTCAAGAGGAACTTGCTGCCATATTATTTGCTTGTTATTTATCCCCTACCCAATGATGCACACATGGTGTATGGCATACGGATATACTGTATGTTTTGTTTTGTTTCTTGTTTTGGGGTGTGTACTCATCATATGCATTTAGCCCTTGAGCCTCCTTTTTTTTTTTTTTTTTTTCTTTCCTATCTACACTCACATGGTGAACTCATGGTGAGCTCATCCACTCTTATTACTCTTAAATAGCATTTATATTCTGGTTTAGCTCTCCAAATATTTCTATCCAAATCCCAGCTTCATATATTCTATTGTCTACAGAATATCTCTACTTGTGTATATAACCTCTGTGCCAAATTCAATGTGTCTGAAACTGACCTCTTAAAGATTCACAAAAATGATCTCCATTTGTAGACATCTCCATCTTAGTTGATGAAAGCACCATCTTTGCAGGTATTTGGCCTAAAAACCTGGGGCTTGTCTTTGACTCATATTCTTTCTTTCCTTTTATTTCCTATCCCTCCCTCCATCCATCCCTCTCTTCCTTAAAGTCAACCAAGCAGAAAATCCTGATACTACCTTCAAAATATTTCCTGAACCTGACTACTTCCTGTCTTTTTTATCCCTTTGTTTACCGGAGCATACATTACCTGCTAATATCATGTGTTATATACTTGTTTATTAATGGTTTTAATAGTTATACTTTATGCTAAAATATAAGCTGTGAGAAGACAGCGTTCTTTATTAGATTTATTCAATGATAATATTCAAAATGCCTTAAACAGAAGTCAATGAATATCATCTTTTGAATGGAGTTGTCATTCATATTATTTTGTCACTATTTAGCCAGTGTTGAACACAGGGTTTAGGATATAACAGTGGCTTGAAGTATTTATGGAAAAAATATGAGTGAATGAATACAACGAATTGTATGAGCATTATGAACTGCATTTCACTTGAGTAAAATGCACTTAGATACACAAACCACGTAGGCAATATGTTTTCTGGCGTCACAGAATTTAGTATTTAGTATTCTTGTTTTTTCCTGACTTGATTGAAACTATCTGTATTCATATTCTAAGTCAAATGACCTTTTTCTCCTTGTTTTTTTCTATTAGTCTTAGGTTTTTCTTCCACTCCATTTCATTTGTTTAAGCAAATGTTATCAATTATGAAATGATACAGACACTCAGACGTTATCTTGCCAGGCCTCACATTCCCAAGCACAATAACAGCTAGCTCCTTATTCAGATTCCATTCTCTTGCAGAACCACTTATGCTTATCTGCTGATTATGACACAATGGAAAGAAAAATTTAATTAATATTGCTATGCCCATCAAACTGAGGTTCTCTTATCCTGAGAAGAACTAAGCAGTTATATATCGCTCTTTCACTAATATACACTAGTGTATATAAGGAACTGTCTACTCTGTATCTTAGTACCATTTCAATATAATTTTCAAGAGAAATAAATCTTTTCACATCAACATGAAGAATGGCATCTTTACTTAATTTAACTTTTTTTCAAAACCTTATTCATTTAATTTAAAAAGCTCAATTGATATTTCCTTAATTGTGTTTGAGTAAACAGATCATCCATCAAAATGACTTGAGTTTTTATTTTTAAAAATCTGCTCACTTAAAAATACCATCTACTTATAAATCTACATTGTCTTTTCTGAAATATTACTTTGAAATTTCCTGACAGAGCAATACAATATTCTTCTTTAGGCTATGTTTTCTAATAAATTTTTAGTCAGGCTTTAATTACATGTGTTAAAAGTCCAATGACTTTAGTGCTTTAATGTTCTGAAAATAAAGATGAAGAAACACAATATTTGGAATTTATGAAAACTAGAATGATATTCTTGAAGACCAAATTTTCAAATGGAAGACAATATCAGTCAGTGCAGAGGCATATAAAATGTTTACTGATTTTTTTCTGCAGTTTTTAATGAGTTACATTGTAAGTCAAAGTTCTATTATTACACTGAGGGCTTCTGTCTATGAGTAAAATATGTAGATCTAATGATTGACAATATACTCGTTAGAAACATGTCACATCACTTTGCCTGCTCGACCAGATACCATGGTAACACCTGGTTAGTGAAAGTTGAAGAAATATTTTGTAGTTTTGCATTTGTTAGAGCTGCTGGACTGTAACAGATATGCATTAATTGGAAGTAGATGTGACAGCTTGCACCAGTTACTAAGATAGGAAGCAAACCATCAGCACCTGTCAAGACTAAGGACTGAAAAAAGATGAATCAAATGCTGTGATGTGTGACTTCAAACAGTGTCACTTTTGTGTACTCATCATTTGTAAAAAGTGTGGGGAAATGTGGGATTTTGTTAATATATAAATATTTCCATCAGTGTCTTAAAGATATGAAAAAGAATCATCACCTGTCAAGTTAAAAAAGGGTAAATTATAAATTCAAAAGAACACATAGAACTTTGACAGTTCTAATCATGTACCATCACCATGATTTTACGGTGCAAGATGCATGGATGCATGAAAGATATTCCAAATAGGGATTGGCAGTTTTAGTGTGAAAACAACATTGCCCCTTTTCTGACAGATTGAATGTGATTAGACAGTTTTAGATAACAAAGCTCTCCAAAATTAGAATCATATGTTCATGCCATTCAATGATAGAAAACTAAGGTTATCAATAGAGTCACTTTTCAATATGTGGAAAAACATAAGACATTGTTTCCTTTCTTTTGCAATTGCACATTCTACACATTATGTAACAGTTTACTATAATTAGGCATAGGAGCCCATTATAGTTAGAAGGAAATAAACAACTACTTTCTTTTGTATTTGCTTCCCTGTTTCCCCTAAAATAAGACCTAGCCGGACCATCAGCTCTAATGTGTCTTTTGGAGCAAAAATTAATATAAGACTCGGTCTTATATTACATTACATTATATAAGACTCAGTCTTATATTACGGTAAAATAAGACGGGGTCTTATATTACTGATGTTCTGGCTAGGTCTTATTTTCCGGGAAACACGGTTGTTATTGCTTTCACTCCTCATGTTTTTACTCTGATAATGTAATAACTTTCTATTTGATTGAAGTATACTATTAACAATTGCAATATCACTGAGAATATTTTAAAATTTAGGAGAGGGGATGATGGGACAGAATTGCAGCTCTAAATATATTCTTCAAACTTTTTCAACCAAATCAAAATTTAAGTTATTGTTGTGTAACTGCTAACTTTTTAAGTGATCCAAGAACTACAAACAAAATAAAACAAAACACACACACACACAAATGTATGGCATAACTTCATGTTACTTGGACATTATGTCCTATGAAAAGAAAAAAAGATTTGTTAAACACATACTTTAGTGCCCTCTTTGGAGTTGACTATATAGCTGACAAATAACAATACATCTTTTAGTGTTGAGCTTATGAGTAAACAGCTGGTCTGCATTCTTAGTCCATGTCATAAAAATTAAAATATAAATAAATAAATAAATATTACATATATTTAATAAACCAGAATCTTACTAGGCTCAAAGTGATTTAAGGATGACAATGTAGATCATGCAGATCTCCCCAAGACCATATATTCACTGCCTAGAAATAAATAATTATCGTGTACCAACCCAGTAAGTTTAGCCATATCATAAAACACTTAATATTGCCTCTTAAATTATTCAAGCTATTTTCATAACACATTTTATGAAACACCATGTGTACACTATTATTCTTTATATGGGTATCATTTTAAAGTAACTGTAATGATGTACTGTCTTTGAAAAAGAGTTACTCATATACACATGATATTACCCTTTATTATAAGGCTGTGTACATGGTTTCTTTTTCCCCATGTACTTCAGGTGAATTTTAGCATATAGCATTATTTTTGTTTTTAAAGTCAGTTTATCAATATATGATGGCAAATAACCTTTCTACCGTACCTCATGTTTGGAATTCATCGCATGATAGGGACTGATGTAGATGGAAGAATTCCAAAGAAAAGTAGCCCATTATTCCATATGTAATTACTTTCTTACAAAGTGTTTTTTTTGGATATATTATTCCTTAGTGTGATGTGTCCTCCAATAAGTCTATAAGAAAACAGTTGAGAAAATAAAAAGCTTATTTTCTGTTTCAACAAAAGGTACAGTCTGACATGGTGACTGCTCTGCCTTCTCTGTCAGTTAGTTGAATTTTGATATGTTAAAAGTCCTTATGCAGTTCACCAAAAGGAAATATGAAACAGGAATGGGAAGGAATAGTAGAGAGTGGTAAGGCAAGGCGATAGATGATTTGCTAAATTAGTGAACATGCTATTAATTATCAAAAGTGGATGAGCTGTGGGTAAATATGTCTAAGAATATAAATTCTGTGGTTTTGACTTTAACAACAATATCCAAAAAATGGCTACTTATGATTTGGGATTTACAACTGTTGTCTCATATGGATTGAAAAGAGATCCATACACTTTTCCATCTCTTCACTTGTTCAAAATTAAGTCCTTCTCTATTGACCATGTCCAAATATAGACAGCTCAGAATCCTTGTCAAGGCATGGAGTTTGCAATTTCATCACGATCATAAACTATCCTTCAGATTCTTTCTATTGTACTGTCATTTGCTGAATAATCTGCTAGGAGACAGATTGAAAAATCTGTAAGACATTGGAAAGGATATTAAATTTAAGACATATAATAAAGAAAACAAAGAAAATAATGATTAGCAGTCTTTATTTAATTCATATTAACAATCATCTGAGATTGCCATAGATAGCTAAGGAAAAAAACTAGAAGTTATAGATTTGAAAATATTGAAAGTTATATCAAGTGAGAGGTAATTATTGATGAGTATTTGACTTATGTGAGCTACTTAGTAATTTAGTGATATCTAAAAGGACCAAATATGCCTCTTGACAAAAAAAAAAAAAAAAAAAAGTGATGTTTTTAGTTTTACTCAGTGTGTTTTTACAAATATTATAATCTTCAACGGGACTGTGCAAGTTTGAGAAAGACATAATGCCTCACAGCCGGGGGAGGGGTCTTCTATGGAATAAATCCTTTAGGTTTCTCTATTTTCTTATTTTAATTCCTGTTGTGGTAACTCAGGTGTCCACGGGCTGATGAATGGATAAACAAAATGTAGTAGTATAAGAATACCATTTAAATTCTCTCTCTCATTCTTTTTCTCTCCTTTTTTTCATCTTCTTTCCCTCCCTTCTCCCTTCCCTCCCTCCCTCCCTCCTTCTTCCCTTCCTTTCTTTTCCCTTCCCTTCCCTTCCTTTCTTTTCCCTTCCCTTCCCTTCCCTTCCCTTCCGTTCCCTTCCCTTCCCTTCCCTTCCCTCCCTTCCTTCCTTCCTTTCTTCCTTATTTCTTTAAAAAAAGAAAATAATAACTTCATGTAAAGGAGACATTGGGAGAAGTGCTTGCTCCTCTTGCATTGATCAAACTATCAAAAGTACATAAAATAATTTATTAAGTTGTGAAATACATCAAGGCCTTTTGGTTTATAAAAGTATTCAAAATAAAATAATACAATATATATTTTTTTAATTTATAGGAAACACAAAACCAAAGGTAAGTTATTCATAATCACATATAACTTAATGACGTTAACTAATTGCTAATCACATGCCTTTCAGATAATAAATGGTGTTAGTCTACACAGAGGCGAGCACTGTATGATGTAAGGGGCAAAGGCCAGATTCCATACTAACAGCACTTTTGAGTTTGGCTGCTCACCCTGATTTTAATTTCATCCCAACACTACTTCCTCATAACAGACCTTATTATTAGAAACACTGTACATCAATCATCTTGACATAGCCCATTCAGGTGTATATACACTTTCTGTGAATAGCCAGGAATAACTGTTGTCTGGATGATCTTCTTTAGAAGTCTGTCTATTTTTTAAAATAAAATTCACATTTGACTGTTTACTCAACCAGATGTTCCATTTTCAGGGATGTTACCTATATTATTTTATTGTGGAACCTATATAATCTCCATTCTTGGCAAACTTGTGAGCTATTTCAGAGCAGAAACCATATAATTATCATCTTTAAGACTTGCTGTTTAACACTAGGCTATTGCAGACACTCACTAGAATTTTACTGCAAGTCAGTGAATGTGAGGTTAGCAAATCTATATTTAATTTTGAAGAACAATAATTTAAATAAAAATAATAGTAGCAGGATAGCTGAGTAAAACAAAAATGTGGAATTATACTTCACATTAATTTACATATTCAATAGATATATAAAATATGATAATATCATCTACATCTGTATTTAACAATTTATTTTACTTTTTTTTGAAATTCAAAAATCAGTGTCATGAATGAAATTGTGTTGGAACAATGACACATTCAATCATTTACAAATTGCCTAGAGTTTCTTTTTTCCCTGGCTTTATTGAGGTATGACTGGACAAAATTATGTATATTTAAAGATATACAGTGTGGTGATTTGATATACGTATACATTGTGTAATGATTAGCACAATCAAGTTAATTGGCACACCCATTAGTTCTATTTTTTAATTGTTCCCACTGGAAGGATTACTCTGCTTCTAGTTTCTCCATCATAACTAGAAACACCAATACCTTAATATCCACTTTTTTATTCTCACCATTTCTGTGAAAAGACTCTAGTTATTACTACCATCCTGGCCACTATTTATTGGTGTTATTTGTGTGACCTTTCTATAAGACCTCTAATTTTAGAATACCTTAAATATATTTTCCATCATACCTCATCCCTAGGTGATCTCTTACTATATTCCATAACTTGAAGTATAATCTGTAGGTCCCTTTTATCTTCCTCCTAGAATTTTCTATTGAGTGTAAACCTGATATATCCAAATGCCTACTGAACATTTCCATTTGCATGTTTATAAATATATTAAAAGTATTTTGTGCACAAAACTAAATATTAATATGTTCCTACCAAAACTTCTACCACCAATTTTACTTCTCAAGATTTTTCCGTTTAAGTAAATAGTGTCATAATTTCCCTAGTTGCTTAGACCAAAACAGAAATGATGTATCATACTGGACTCATAACTTTCTGACACATATCAAGTACAGTCCAATTTCTTGTCTTATTGTCCATAATTCCAACCACATATCTATCTCCATTAATACACCCTAGGTATGAACACCATCATCAATCTCTGTACTATGTCAGTTTCCCTGACATTTCTCCCTGTGTTCATGTGTATTGTCCCCTCCCCATATTCCACAATCCATATTCCATAATCCATACAGTAATGACAGTGATATTTCTCAAACATGAATCAGGTAAAAAATATTTCTTTAAAGTTATTCAAAGAACCCAGATTATATTTAGAGGAAAACTTAAGTATTATCATGGCATACAAAGTTTAAATGATCAAATTCTTGCCTAACTGTATTATCTTAATTCATCCTATCATTCCCACAAAATTTTATGTGAAATTTTCAGAAAAAGGTATTGCTCTTCTAGACTTGTGTACTTGATTAGTTTTTTTTAATGGGATAAAAGGATTATTTCTACTTTGTGTGTTGCTTATTCTATGCACAACTGGGGATTTAGACACAACTGTGGGGATTTTCTTAGGGATTTGAGAAGACTGCATATATATATATATATATATATATATATATATATATATATATATTTTTTTTTTTTTTTTTTTTTTAATTAAAATTTATTGGAGTGACAATGGTTAGTAAAGTTACATAGGTTTCTCGTATGCAATTCCGTAGTACATCATCTATAGATCACATTGTGTGTTCACCATCCAGAGTAACCTATCCTTCCAGCACTATATATTTGATCCCCTTTGACCTCATCTACCAGCCCCCTCTCCCCTTACCCTCTGGTAACTGCTAAACTGATGACTGTGTTTATGAGTTTGTGTTTCTTTGTTTGTCTTGTTCCTTTGTTGTTTTCAGTTTTATATCCCACACATCAGTGAAATCATATGGTTCTTGACTTTTTCTGTGTGACTTATTTCACTTAGCATAATAATCTCAAGATCCATCTATTTTGTCGCAAATAGCACTATTTAATCTTTTCTTATAGCAGAGTGGTATTCCATTGTGTATATATACCACATCTTCAAAATAATATTTTACCCTGAATAATTCCTACATACTTAATGATGTACCAAGAGTTTATTCAATAATTCAAGGGGACTAATGACATTTCTCTCATTTAAAGATGTTATCAATCAAAAGCACTAGTGATTCACAATGGGAGAAGATTTGGAAATAGTCCAAAATTTTCTCAAAAAATTGCAGTTTTAAAGTTTATTACATTCTCACTTTTGCTTGTTATGTGCAATGAATGTTTCTGAGAATTTAATATATGGGTGACTTAATAATGTCAGAAGATTATTTCATTGGGGACTAAATGCTTGTATTGAGAGGATGCCATTCTCTAATTAAATCTGAAAGGACTACTGAAATATGTTTAGGGTAATTAACCTAAGTCATTGCCACAAAATTATAGAGCTAATTGTCACTTTCTCTAGGAGCCACAGATATCAGTTAAAGAAAACAGAGAAAAGGCATATGCAAACAAATGTCTTCAGTAAGATTGAAAAGGTTTTGCTACCTTCCAGTGATTAACAGTTTTTTTAATTTAACAATATTATATTAATGTGAACTTATAATTTGTGTCAGGTATCACCTTTTCAGGAGACACCTTACAAACTCTTGAAGGAAATCCTCTAATAGGCGTTTATAAAAATCATCATTCTTTTATATCCATAGCAAATTTTATTTTATCAAGAGAAAATGGCTCATGCTTTTATAAAATCTGGAGTATGCAGAGTAATAGATACTCAATTTTTTTTTATTGACTGGAATGTTTATTACTCTGATAACATTAATTAGCTGCTTATAATTTTTTGTTTGTTGTATCATTGAAGTGTATTAAAGAAACAAGGAGTATAGGCAAGTTCATGGTCAAACAGGGAAATTTAATCAAATAACATCTTGAAAAGTTTTTTATTCTAAACAGTTTTTACACAACCATTTTTTACACTTACCCGTTTTTTGCACTTAACATATGTCTATTTCATAGATATGATTAAATAGATTGACTTAGTGCTACCATTAGTGTAAAAGTAAAATTAATGAGAACCATAACAACTATTAAATAGTATAAAGAATAACAACTACTAAATATTATACTATTTATACTAAATAGTATAAAGAATGTTATCAACATGACAAAAGGCGGTATGAATTTTTTTTTCATTTGTATACAAAAATATAAGTGAGCAAAAGAGAGAAAATATTTAGTTGGCATAAGTGATTTTCATTATTTGTAAACATTTAAGTTCCTGACATTCAGCAGTTTTCCTATCAAATATAAAAAAAAAGCCAACTCTTCATTATTATAACACTAGTGTGATACTGCCTTGTATATGGTCTTCTTGAAATTCCATTTTATTGAGTTCTGCATCTTATGCTACTTTATGCCAGTAAAATTATTAGATTAGAAGTGGCTGAAATGTCTATGGAGGCAGAATAAATGATAAAGTATCATACACACTGATAAAACAATGTGTTTTATTTTCTCTACTAAGCGTAATTGAATTGCATCACACACTATGATACAAAATAGTACATTCTGTACCTGATACAGTCTAACAGAAGCAATATAGACAAATCAGATTAGTAACATAATCAGTTAAATAAAAAAGAGATCTGTGAAGATCGATGTGAGTAGATGATATATATAGATAGATGGATGGATGGATGGATGGATGGATAGATAGATACCATGTTTCCCCAAAAATAAAACCTAGCCGGACGATCAGCTCTAATGTGTCTTTTGGAGTAAAAATTAATATAAGACTCAGTCTTACTTTACTATAAGACCAGGTATGGTATGATACGATACTATATGACATAATGCGATACGATACCAGGTCCTATTTTGCTATAAGACCGGGTCTTACATAATGTGATATGATATGATATGATATGATATGATATGATATGATATGATATGGTATAATATAATAATACTGGGTTTTATATTAATTTTTGCTCCAAAAGACACATTAGAGCTGATTGCCCGGCTAGGTCTTATTTTCAGGGAAACACGGTAGACAGAGGATATAACTGTACATATCCCTATACAAACAATGAGAAAACCTAGGTAATGTAAAAAGCAATCCCATTTGTGAACCAATGTAATAGCTGAACTTGCAAGTCAAGGAACTAAGCTCAAATATGAGGGGGAAAAACAAACAAACAAACAAACAAACAAGCAAAAACACAAGAGATTGTATGCAAACACTGGCTTACCAGAGGCCCAGCAAGTTAGATATTTAGTATTATTTACCTCACTCTCTATTATCCTGCATGCAATGTTGGTTTTAAGATTTATTAAACATATGAAAATGCAAGACAAAAATAGTATCAAGAGACAAATTATATGAGAGAAAAAGATTCGTATAAGATATACATGGTGGAACTATCAGAGAAATTAAGTACCTGTAAGTGATATGCTGGGTGCTATATGGAAAAGATATACAACATTCATGGACAGATGGGAAATTTTAGTAGATACATAAAAATTATAAGAATGAGTCAAATAGATGTAAGAAATTTAAAATGTGGTAAAACATTGAAAATACCTCAGGTATCTCATTAGTGAACTATCATAACTAAGGAAAGGATCAATGAACTTAAAGATAGACCAATAGTGATTGTCCAAACTGAAACATGAAAGAGTAAGAAAAAAATAATTGTAATAACAGTTTCCAAGAGCTTTGATACAATATCAAACTGTCTAAAATATGTAATTTGATTTCCAGAAGGCAAAGAGGAAGAAAAAGATTAAAAAGAAATACTTAAATTAATGGCAGTATAAATTTTTTTCAGAAATAAGAAAAGACATCAAAACTCAAATTTAAACATTCAAGGAACCTAGAGAAAACAAATGAGAAAAATAACAAGCAAACAGTACAATTAAAACAACAGCATTATAATAAATGACAGAAGCTAGACTAAAGATATTACATACTGTATGATTTAATTTATATAACTTTGTGGAATATCCGGAACTGAAAAAAAACCAGACAAAACAGTTTGTGTTGCACACTGGTATATTTAAAATAACTTTTCTTGAGGAAAACCTACAAAGAAATACACTCAGGTCGGGTAGCGTTATAGCTATGTTGAAAGAGTTCTGACAGAAGTATCTGATTTTCATAGCCCTCAATATATTTATAGTTAAAAGAGAGTGTCTAGTTGATTATGTAACATGGGAGCTGATAGTACAGAAAAGGGGGTTAAGACTGATTCAGATGCTGGCATTAGTCTCTTCCTCCATGAACCCTTCTCAAACCTACCAAAAAGCTTAACCTTAAGCTAACTATATATATATTAATGTCCCAAGTTAGCTATCAATTTGATATTTTTTCTTCATGTAATGCTGTTCTTTACTCTATTCCTTCTTGTATATGTCCTGTAGTAAATTTATTTGCAAATTCTTGAAGTGATAATCAAGTCCAATATTCCCTTTAGCTTTAGAATGAAACTTAACAAATTAAGATCTAATCAGAAATGCAAGTTACTGTCAGTTTAATTCTGTAGCACTTATGTTTATTTCTTAATAAAATCAATATTTATTAAGTGCCAACTATGAGAGAAGCACCATGACAATGACTTTGGATAATAAAACATGACCTACCCTGAAACATCTTAAATTTTAGTAGATACTTTAGCATTTAATGAACAGATTTCATTGTACTGAAAAATGCAGCAGTTTGATTTTCTTCCTAAATTATTAGTGATGCTAATCTTTGATATGCTTACCTTGAAACATGCATGCTTTAAATTGATTTCTAGCCAAAATATAAACAAATTTATACATTAATAAATAAAAGATTAGTCTTGTGCCAAATTTTACATGGGAATGCGATTTGAAGAACCAAGAGGAATAAAAGGAAAGCAGATCAGCACAACCAGTTTTCTCTAACCGTTTCATTCTGAACTGTTTCTTGCACCATAAGGCTGATTTCATCCCACAATATTTACTGTTAAAATAGACAGAAAACGTCGAGAACCACATAATTTCATTTATGTGTGGGATATAAAACAATAAGCAACAAACAAACAAGACAACAAACAAAAACTCATAGACACAGACAACAGTTTATTGGTTACCAGAGAGTATGGGTTGGGAGGAATGGTAGAAAAGGGTAAAGGTGGTCCAATATATGGTGACAGAAGGAGTTTTGACTTTGGATGATAAACAAACAATGCAATATATGAATGATGTATTATAGAATTAGATACTTGAAACCTATATAATTTTATCAACAAATGTCATCCAATTAATTTAATTAAAAAAATCTACATTCAGAAAAAAAATACATAGTAGGATAATAGGACAATTTTCTTTCTTTTTTAAAAATGTAATGCTATCTTAGATTATATATGATATTAACATCTCAAAATAGTCTCAGAAATAGAAATGTCATTACTGGAGGATCTGTGTCTTTTACAAGTAAACAGTAAAAAAAATGCAGAAAAATATACATATAATGCGAAGCTCATTAATACTTCCTTTTTTACATAAACTATCTCATATTCACTATCATTTGTAATTAATTTATATGCAAGTGGGAAGCCTTTAATATGGTTGAATCTCTAAATGCTATAAAAGCATGTGTTTTATATTGCTGTGCCATCACTTATAAACTATGAGAACAATTGTGGCAGTATTATGTAGACTTAAGCTATATTTCGGAAAACACTCACTTTTCAAAATTCATCCTCTGAATCAGGATTGGTGAAAATATATGAAAAAATGTCTTAATAAAATCTTAGGCAGCATCTTATTATTCTTCATTATTTTTCTGACATTTACCATCTTTTAAATACATATTGCTTTTCCCTGAAAATGGACACAATCAAGGCATAGGTGACATGGGTAAATATCAAAAGGTATGAAATCATTCAGAAATTATTACAGGTCAATAAATGAAGATAATTTTAAAAGATTCAACATTGCTGGTGGAAATGCTATGTATTACCAGATACTTCTAGCTTTGGTTGACATAATAATCAGACCTTTCAAAATGATATTTTATCATTTGTTTATATAAAATTGAAACTCTGTGTTACAAGCAAAAGTCTGTGACCAAAAGCTAAGGCAATACATCCACATTCTATGCTGTTTTGAATATAAATTCAGTCAAGTAAAATGTTTATTTTATCAAACATTTGCTGTCAATATGACTTGAAACAACTGGATGTATGCACACACATAGTCCCACATATATAAACAGACATATGCAAACATATACCAACACAGAAATAATCTTTCATAGTTAATACTGAATAATTGGAAATACAGCACAGTAAGCTTATACATGTGTATTACATACAGACTATAAATTGTGAAATAAATTTTCCAGTTTCAAAGTTTTTTTTTTTTTGCAGTTTTTTATTATTATTATTAGTTTCAGGTGTACAAAACAATGTAATAGTTAGACATTTATACCCCCCCAATCTACTACCCCTCTGACATCGTATATAGCTGTTACAGTTCCACTGACTCTATTCCCTATGCTGTACTCCACATCCTGTGACTATGTATATATTAAATTATAATTGACATTCATTAATATTCAGCTTCACCTTTAGGTGTACACTGCAGTGGTCAGGCACCTAGTGGTCTCCCTAATAAGACAAGTGTCCATCAGATACCGTACATAATCTTTACAACATTATTGATTATATTCCCCAAACCAGTTTCAAAGTTTTAATAAATATTTAATAAGTTATATATTTAATAAGTTAAATATGTTTTAGCCCACATTTTGTCTTTTTTCAAGTTATTTTTAGAAAGATTTTACTTTTTTTTTACTGAAAATATTTTTGTCACATGCTTTTTGTTCAACTGTCTTGTATCATTTTATATTATAATGAAAACTTTACAAGATTCATGAAATAATTACATTACTCTAAAACAAAAGCAATCTTTGTAAATTCCAAGCATGAAGTTACTTTTTTTAACTATCACCACTACACATTTTTTATTCTGCTTAAAATCATGTCACTGTTTTTTTTCAGTCTGTATTTGAAATTGATTAGTGGACAAATTTGCTCATGAAGACCTAGGACTTCACATTGCCAGAGGCAAAAAGAAGTAAGACTAATGGTAATTGGGATCCTGTGGATTTTATATCAGGGTTGAGTCAATACATCTGGAAATGAAATATCATTTGATATACTTAAAAGTTGGAACACTTTATTCAGGCGATTAGACACAACTCTGTTTTTATTCCTAAATCATCTTTCTTAGCTTTGTAAAATGGCAAGTTGGAAAAGTTGTTAAATTCCAAACCATCCATATTTATAAAATTGTTTTTGGTTAAAAAGATTGATTTTGAAGAACATTTTTAAAAATTTCGACAAATCTCTGATGGTAAAAATAATGATCTTTTGCTGTGGTTTATGACAGGATTTTCTATGAGTAATAATCTCCCCAAAGCATACATTGAATTTCTTCCTATATATGGTTGGAATGCTATGAATACCAAGTGAATTTATATCGGATTATTCTTTTAATTAAAGTTTATTGGAGTGACAATTGTTAGTAAAGTTATATAGATTTCAGGTGTACTATTCTGTATTATATCATCTATAAATCCCACTGTGTGTTCTCCATCCAGAGTCAGTTTTCCTGCCATCACCATATATTTGATCCCCTTTACCCTCATCTACCACCCTTTCCACCCTTACCCTCTGGTAACCGCTAAACTATTGTCTGTGTCTGTGAGTTTTTGTTTCTCATTTGTTTGTCTTGTTCTTTTGTTGTTTTGGGTTTAAATACCATATATCAGTAAAATCATATAGTTCTCTGCTCTTTCTGTCTGACTTAATTTGCTTAGAATTATAATCTCAAGATACATCCATGTTGTCACAAATGTTCCTATATCATCTTTTCTTACCGCCGAATAGTATTCCATTGTGTATATATACCACAACTTCATTATCCATTCATTCATTAAAAGACATTTTGGTTGTTTCCAGGTCTTGGTCACCATAAATAAAGCTGCAATGAACATTGGAGGACACTTGTTTTTATGGATAAATATTTTCAGATTTTTGGGGTAGATACCCAGGAGAGGGATTGCTGGGTTGTATGGTAATTCTATTCGTATTTTTTTTGCGTAACCTCCACACTGCCTTCCATAGGGGCTGCACCAGTCTGCATTCCCACCAATAGTGTATGAGGGTTCCTTTTTCTCCACAGCCTCTCCAACACTTGTTACTATTTGTCTTGTTGATGATAGCCATTGTAACTGGGGTGAGATTTTATCTCATTGTGGTTTTTAATTTGCATTTCTCTGATGATTAGTGATATTGAGCATTTTTTCATATGTCTATTTGCCATTTGTATGTCCTTTTTGGAGAAATATCTCTTCAGGTCCTCTGCCCATTTTTTAATTGGATTGTTTCTTTTTTTGTTGTTGAGTTGCATGAGTTCCTTGTATATTTTGGATATTAGCAATTTATTGGAGGCACTGTTCGCAAAAATCTTTTCCCATGCTTTTACCATTGCCTCTTTATTTTGTCAATGGTTTCCTTTGCTGTGCACAAGCTTTTAAGTTTGATAAAGCCCCATTCATTTATTTTAGCTTTTACTTTCCTTGTCTTTGGAGTCAAATTCATAAAATGCTCTTTGAACCCAAGGTCCATAAGTTTAGTACCTATGTTTTTTTTCAATGTAGTTTATTGTTTCAGGTTTTATGCTTAAGTCTTTGATCCATTTTGAATGAATTTTGGTTCATGGTGACAGATAGGTTCATTCTTTTGCACGTGGCTATCCAATTCTGCCAGCACCATTTATTGAAGAGGCTATCTTTTATCCATTGTATGTTTTTTGCTTCTTTGTCAAAAATTACCTGTCCATATTTATGTGGTTTTATTTCTGGGTTCTCATTTCTATTCCATTGGTCTACGTGTCTGTTTTTCTGCCAATAAATACCATGTCGTTTTGATTATTGTTGCCCTGTAGTACAAGCTAAAGTCAGGGAGTGTGATACTCCCAGCATTGTTCTTTGTTTGTTTTTTTTCTTTTGTTTTTGTTTTTTTTAAGATTGCTTTGGCTATTCGGGATCTTTTGTTGTTCCAAACAAAGCTGATTGTTTTTTGTTCTATTTCTTTAAAAAATGCCATTGGATATTGATGGGGATTGCATTAAATCTGTATATTGCTTTGGGTAATATGGCCATTTTAACTATGTTGATTTTTCCAATCCATGAGCACGGAATGTCTTTCCATTTCTTTGTGTCTTCTTCAATTTCTTTTAAAAATGTCTTACATCTTTCAGCATATAGGTTTTTCACATCCTTGGGTAAGTTTATTCTTAGGTATTTTATTATTTTTGCTGCAATAGCAAAAGGAATTGTGATTTTTCTTTTTCATTTCTTTTTCTGAGATTTCATTGTTAATGTATAGGAATGCAATGGACTTTTGTACATTGATGTTGTAGCTGGCAACTTGACTGTATTCGTTGATCGTTTCCAATAGTTTTTTGGTGGAGTCTTTAGGGTTTTCTATATATAGCATCATGTCATCTGCAAAGAGTGACAATTTAACTGCATTATTCCCAATTTGGATGCCTTTTATTTCTTTCTCTTGCCTGATTGCTCTGGCAAGGACTTCCAACACTATGTTGAAATGCAGAGGTGATAGGGGACAGCCTGGTTGTGTTTCTGAATGTAAAGCAAAGCGTTTCAGTTTTTCACCATTAATTATGAGATTAGCTGAAGGTTTGTCATATATGGCCTTTATTACGTTGAGGTATTTTCCTTCTATATCTATTTTATTAAGTGTTTTAATCATAAATGGATGTTGTGTCTTATCAAACACTTTTCTGCATCAATTGATATAATCATATTAGTTGTGTTCTTTATTTTGTTTATGTGATGTATCACATTGATGGATTTTCCTGTGTTGAACTATCCTTGTGTCCCAGGGTTGAACCCCACCTGGTAGTGATGAATAATCTTTTAAATGCATTGTTACATTAGATTTGCTAAAATTTTGTTTAGGATTTTTGCATCTGTATTCATCAGAGATATTGGTGTGTAGTTTTCTTTTTTTGTGTTTTGTCCTTACCAAGTTTTGGTATCAGGGTAATGTTGACCTCATAAAATGAGTTAGGGAGTGCTGTCTCTTCTTCAATTTTTTGGAAGAGTTTGAGCAGGATTGGTACTAGATCCTCTTTGAAGGTTTGGTAGACTTCACTAGTGAAGCCATCTGGTCCCGGACTTTTGCTTTTGGGAAGGTTTTGGATGACTGATTTAATTTCATTACTGAGGATTGGTCTATTTAGATTTTCCAATTCTTCATGGTTCAGCCTCAGAAGGCTATATGTTTCTAAGAATGTATCCATTTCTTCTAGGTTATTGAATTTTGTGGCATATAATCCTTCATAGTATTCTTGGATGATCCTTTGTATTTCTGTGGCATCCATGATAACTTCCCCTTTTTCAAAATTGGATTTTTTTCTAATCAAGGGGGAATCGTTTAATGCTATTCATGCAGATGATCATGAATTTTGTGGTCAGGGCTCCCCAGTCATGCACTTTTTATGTAAATTTGCTCTTGGGGAAGCCAATAGAGTGTCCATGACACTCCCTCAGATACTCCATAAGGGGCTCCATGATGGGAAGTCAAGGGTACATGCCATCAAAAGGAAAGGGGGACAAAGGGAGAAATGAGAAGACAGAAGAATAAATAACAACTGGTACAATTGTTTTTAGGGAGGTTTTGAAGAATGAGATGAGAAATTGATGGCTTTCCATGTGATGTCTATAATGAAAATAGATAGCACATGATAAAATTTGAGGGAAATAGAGGTGTTTCATCACCACTCTGACTATAAAATATCATAGCAAATTTGTTCTATCCTACTTAGGATATTTTCAGGTGAAATTATGAGGATTGTGATTTATGATGGAAAATATTTGAATAATACTTCTGGTTTCAGCTGTGACATATAAAGAACTTGGAAGTTGTCATTTCCATCCTAACAAGAAATCGCTGAACAAGTTGAAAATCAGTATCTTTTCCTGGTCCCACTAGAGGGCTGATGTCACATGGTAAATCACCACCCAGGAATCTGTAGACGTTGGCAAACCAGAGTCATCATAGGGATCGTCTGTAGCCATAAATCATGGGGGTATTTAAATGTTCATTTTAATAAAATTCTAGTCTCACTGTGGACTACCTTGAAATTAGGAACCTTCTAGGGATCACAATTTTAGGAAAACTCCACACTTTTGTAGGATTTTACCTTCATAAATCCCTCTCGATTCACATGGTGGCAAGCCAACAAAAGACCATTTCCTGTCTCTGGAAAGGGAAGAGAAGACTAAATTTAGGGGAAGAGACTTTTACCAGAGTCTTATTCTACTTGAAAGAAGGACATTTCTACAAATAGACCCAGCTAAGCTTCTAAGTAGAAAGGATGTCATGAAATATATGTGCACAGGTCTACTAAAAGATTGAGAATTTATCATAATATTATAAGATATATTCCCTCCCCCACATCTTCCCATCAAACCAGCAGGCCACCAGTAAAATAAGTGTAAATTAGAGCCAAAAGATCCTCAAGACGCAGACTGTATCTGAAGCAGTCCCAAAGACAATAAGGACAGATGAGTAATGTAAGCCAAAAAAAGGAATTCCTACGCAGAAAAACACATGGGCAATAGACAGATACAGATTTAAAGCCTCTGGCATGTGCAACTATAGCACATTAAACAAATCAGACTCATAACGAGTTTAACATAATCTCACACTAAAACACTATTTATCACATTCCTATGACCCTGTATGTCATATCTGTCTTTCAGCAAAAAAAATCATAAGGCTTGCTAACAGATAAAGAAAAAATATAGCCTAAGACACAAAGCAATCATTTTAAGTAGACGCAAATATGACACAAATTTTGGAATTATCTCACAGAGAATTTAAAACGGTTATGATTAACACATTAAGGAGTATATATTCAGTCCTCCTCTTATCCGTGATGATACCTTCCAAGATCCCTAATGGATGCCTGAAACCACGGATAGTACCAAACACATGCAAGCATATGCTATTTTTTCCTATACATACATAACTATGATAAAGTTTGATTTGTAAATTAGTCAAAAGAGTAACAATACTAATAATATAGAACAATTATAACAGTATACTGTAACGAAAGTTATATGACTGTGAGCTGTTTGTTCATACCTTCCATCCACAAATTTAATGCCTTTTCCACCTTAGCTAAGCACTTGTCAAGCACTATGGCTGTAACTTTTGCAGTTTGAGGTGTGACAGCAAAACTAGCATGGATTTATTATACCTTCTTCATGATTTCACAGATAGACTTGTTCTTATCATAGATCTTAGCAAACTCAGCATATTTTTTTTTTTTCCTTAAGTCGAGAACTTTTACCTTTTCACTTAAAGGAAGCACTCTATACATCCTCTTTGACATATTCTAATTGCCAGCATCACCACTTTTTAGCTTTTGGACCAGCATTGAGTAAGATAAGGGTAACATGAACACAAGCATTGAAGTACCACAACAGTTGATCTGATAACCAAAATGACTACTAAGTGACTAATTAGCATGTAATGTGTATGACATGGGTACACTGAACAAAGGAATGATTCATGTTCTGGGCAGCAGGACAGTGACACTGAGATTTCATCACATTATTCAAAAAATGTGCAATTTAAAACTTAAGCATTGTTTATTTATAGAATTTTATATTTAATACTTTCAGATAGTGGTTTACCTTGGGTAAATGAAATCATGCAAAGTGAAACTGGATAAGTGAAAAAAAAAAACTATAATGGAAAAAGTAGATATTACTCAAGAATAGATGGGTAATGCAAAGAGAGAGAAGGGAATTCTGACAAATAATAATGAATGCTAGAAATAAAAACAAAAAAACTATCGTAAATAATGAATGAATTTATGGATTATTATATTAGGAATAATGCATTACTTTGATGGGTTCATCATTATACTAGGTAATGCTAAGAAAGAATCACTAAACAAGAGTATATGTCAAAAGAAACTTTTTAAACTAAAATGCAAAACGAAAATCATCATCATCAAGACATAACGTCCAAGAACTGTGTGGGAATTTCAAAAGGTGTAACAAACATATAATTGGAATTCCAATGAGGAAAAGAAAGAAAACTGAGCAGAAGAAATATCTAAAGTAAGAATGGCTGATTAAAAAAATAATAATGATGACAGGCACAAAAGCAAAAATTCAGCAATTTCAGAGAACATTAAGTGGAATAGATGCCAAAAATTCTACATTCGCGTATATCATATCTAAATTGCAGAAAGCCAAAGACAGAAATAAAATCTTGAAAGATGGTGAATGTAGGGGGATATCTTGCCTATAGAGGAACAGGAATAAAAATCACAGCAGACTTCTCTTAAGAAACCATGCAAAAAAGAAGAAAGTGAGGTAAAATATTTAAGCTGATGGAAAAAAAAAACACAAATCTAGAATTATTCAAAAATGTATGATCCCTTGAAAAGTGAAGGAGAAAATAAATAATTTGTCAGGCAAACAAAAATGGAGGGAATTCATTTCCAAAGAATTGCTCTGAAAGATATATTAAAAACAAATAAGCAAAACTCAGGGAGAAGGAAAATGAGATAGGTCAGACACCACAATCTACGTAATGAATAGCAGCGCATCAGAGAAGAAATAAAGGTAAAATGTTACTTTTCTTATTCTTAATTGATCTAAAAGATAATTTGGGGTTAGAGTTAAAATATTTTCAATGTATTGAGTGACTTTAGCATATGAATAAGTGAAGTGAATACCAGCAGTTTTATACTGGGTAGAAGGAACAATTTGAAATAACCTCTTACAAGGTATGGGCGCTACATGTGAAGAGTATTGTGTTATTTGAAGGGACTCATAGGTCAATTAACAATGTGCATTTTGAATTCTAGGGCAATTACTGACCACATTTTTTTTAAAGGAAATATAATTGAAATTCTAAGAAAGGGCATAAAATGAAATCACATAAAATGCTTAGTTAAAACAAGCAAAAACAGAGAAAAGAGGGGCAAAAGGAACAAAGAACAATTGCAATAAAAATAAAACAGTTACAAACAGGTTACATGTTAATCCAAATACAACAATTTTATATGTGAATGGTTCAAATACACAAATTAAGACAAAAATTATCAGAATAAATAAAAAAGATCAAACTTTGTGATGTCTAAAAGAAGCCCACTTTGACTGTAAAGACTCAGATAATTTCAAAATAAAGAGTTGGAGAAAGATTTAGCTTGTTAACAGTAATCAAAAGGAAGCTGGAGTACCTATTTTAATTTCAGACAAACCCGACCAGCACACAGAAAGCTCTCAGGTATAAAGAGGAACTTCACATAATGATAAAGGAGTCAATTCTCTAAGAAGGCATAACTACACCTATATGTACATATACCTGTATGTATATACACTTGTAACTATACTTGTATATTGTATTAACAAGAGGGTATCAAAATATGTGATACAAATAGCACTAAAAGGAAAATACATCACAAATCCAAAATTGTACTTAGAGAATTTAACACCACTCTTTCAGTAAATTTTTGATCAAGTGGACAGAAAATCAGCAAGGAGTTAGTTGACTTGAACAGCTCTATGAATCATCTTGATGTAATTGACATTTATAGAATATTACATCCAGCAGCAACATAATACATGTTCTAAAGCTCACATGAAAAATTCACCAGGATAGACTGCATTCTAAGCAATAATGCTCACCTTAGCAATGTTTTAAAGATGGTATCATACAGAGAATGTTAGACTACAATGGAATTGAATTGAAAATCAATAACAGAAAGATAGCTGAAAAGCCTCTCTCCCCCCCCCAATCTTTTGGGGATTAAGCCACAAACTTCTAAGTAACACATGGACTAAAGAAGAAGTTTCAAAAGATTTTCCATAAACATTTAAACTAAAAGAAAATGAAAACAGGCCTTACCAAAATATGTGGGTTGCAGTAAAAGTGGTGTTTAGAGGGAAATTTATAGCGGAAAGCATACATTAGGAAAGAAGAAAAATCTAAATTATTTGTAGTTTCCACTTTGGGAAACTAGAAATAGAAGAATCAAAGACATTATAAAAATTAGAGCTGACATCAATGAAATTTTAGAAGAGAGCAATAGATAAAACCAACAAACCCCAAAATTGGTTATTTAAAATGATAAATAAATTTGATAAACTTCTAGCCAGTTTAATCAAGTAAAATAGAGGATACAAATTACCAATAACAGAAATGGAAGAGAGGTCATCAGTATTGAATCTTTGGACATTAAAATAGTGATAAAGGAATACAGTTGACAATTCTCTGCCCTCAAATTTGATAAATAGAATGAATCGATTCTTTAAAATACACAAACTGCAAAATCTCACACAGGAAAAACAGATAATCTCAATAGACCTGTTTCTATTAAAGAATATGAATCAATAATGAATACCCTTCCAAAAAAGGAAGCAACAGCCCATATGATTTCATTTGTGAATTCTATCACTATTGAAGGAAGAAATAGTATCTATTCTCTGCAATCTCTTCCTGAAAACAGAAGCAGAGGTATCTCTTACTAATCATTTTATGAGGCCAACATTATCCTAATACCAAAACAAGATAGAGGTAAAAATAAATGAACTATCAAGTCACAAAAAGGCTTAGATACTTCTTAAGTACATATTACTAAAAAAATAGCTACAAAAATCTCTGCAAATTTAGAGGGAATATTAGCATGGGTTATGTAGATACCCAACAAAAACAAAGCAAAATAAAATAAATAAGATGTGCTGGTTCTTAAGAGATTGGACTGAAGATTTGGATGTTGTTTTCTGGTCTCTGTGTTAGTTATTGGGGTTTAGGACATAAGAGGGCAGAGGGAAACTCAGAGCACTCAGCAGTATGTGAGTGAAAGTGAATTGCACTAATACCGTGTTTCCCCGAAAATAAGATTTACCCGGACAATCAGCTCTAATGCGTCTTTTGGAGCAAAAATTAATATAAGACCCGGTCTTATATTATTTATTATATTATATTACATTAATTATATTAAAGATTGGGTCTTATATTATAGTAAAATAAAACCAGGTCTTATATTAATTTTTGCTCCAAAAGATGCATTAGAGCTGATTGTCTGTCTAGGTCTTATTTGGGGGGAAACACGGTATCAACAGGAATGAAATTGTTTAAAACTGACTGGAGTAATTCCTCAAGGACAAGGACAATGCACAATGCCAAGTGGATTACATTTGACTTCTCTTAGTAAACCCAGTAGGTTGCAACTGGATATTCTCTAGAATGGATTTATTCTACCCTACACTTCATTTATCCCACAACAGAAGCAGTTTTGGAAAATAAAATTAAATATTTAGAATGGTGAACTACAGAGGGTGCCAAAAAATGTAACACATTTTAAGAAAGGGAAACTGTATTAAAATTGCAATAATATGTACCGATAACAAAAGATGATTACAAGTCATGTGTATACATTTTTTGTCATCCCCGGTATTTATCTTTTAGGTAATGTATATTTCCCATCCAACAAACACTAATCATCTCTTTTTGTCTTATATGGTGGTATCTGGTCTGGGTTTAAATTTCCATATACCTGACATAGTTGACACAATATTAATATCATTAAAATTGACAGTGCATTTTTCTAAAGATAACTTGGGTGGCTATAACTTCATCCATGTAGCCAAATAAGGATCAAATGTGACTTAAGTTCTGTTACCAAGAAGTAGGGGCAATCGTTTGATTCTTTATCTGTGAAGTCCTACTGTGCCTTCCAGGCAAGTAGAGCCAAGGAGAAGCATTAGCAAGGGTATTGGTATGGCTTGCTCTGTGATTAAACTATTCATCCCAACTAGAAAACTAGATCATGAGGAAAAGTGGCTTTGGAAAGTGGTGGTTAAAATAGAGAATAGAAATAAGCCAAGATGGTAACAAATGAGAGTGATGCTTAAAATTAGATCACTATGGAGAGCACCTCAGAGCCAGAGAATAGTCCTGGTTACTCTCCTACTGATTTGGTGACAACACTGGGAGAAGCCTCAGACCTGGTTCTTATAGAAAAGGAAGACTGAACTATTGATTTATAAACTCTATCTAAAGGTTCCACTTATACCTATAATCTGGAGTATAGAAGAGACAAAGTATATCCTGACTACTTGAATTATGGACCTCAGCTATGCTTAGTTCCCAGTTAATATCTTATATTTACCATTCTGACTATTTTTCAGATCCTGTGAAGTACTACTAATGAATCATATCAGATAGACAGTAATGAAAAGCAAAGCTTATGCATTATATAAAATCAAAGATCAAAATTTTATACTTTTAAGACGGCTGTCTGAATATGATGAGAAGCAGATTGCAGCTGCTGGGAGATATTTCACAATTTAGTATGCTCATTCAAATACATCAAATGTGAATTTGGATGAAATTTATTTAAGGACAGCTTAAATGGAACTCAAACAGCCTTTAAGCAGGTGTATTTGGGTGCGAGTTTGTGACTTAATATTACCTATAACAACCATTCAGAAGTACACTAAAGGCATGTGTGAGAAAATTATGGTGCACGCAGACAGTGTGGGAGTGCACAAAGCATTTTGGAATCCAGATCATGTTCTCGAACTACATGACTCTCATTAATATTCAGAAGCAACACTATGTAGAGGCTTAATCAACAGTTTTAGATATTTTGTGAGGACTTGAAGAATTGCTCATGAGATCTTGTGTCAGACTGTAATAATGTTCCTGGAGGCAAGAAACCATATTAAGGAAATCACCACTCTTCAGAATATCAGAGGGATCTGTATTTTAGAATATATGGGAGATTGGCCACGGCTAGAAATCAGTCTGGGTGGATAATAAGGGCATAGGTGTAAAGATTAATAATTACTCCTTATAGTGACTTTAATGCAGTATTTCTCAGCCTTATGCTACTGAAATTTTGGACCAAATAGTTCTTTGTTGTGACTCTCCTGTGTATTGTAGGATAGTTAGCAATATTCCTGGCTTCAACTCAACTAGATGCCAGTGGCAAGACCCCCTCTGTTGTATCTATCAAAAATGTCTCCACGCATTGCCAGTGTCCCTGGGGAACAAAATTGCTCGATTGAGAACTTCTGTTCTACTGGATGAACATGCTCATCAATAATATTGAGGAGGGGCTATATCCTCACAAAGGAAAAACTATTAGATATGAAATCATGGCATTGACGGTGAGTACTTAAGAACCAACCTAAAAAAAAAGTGAAGCTATTATAACACACTATGGTAATGCTAAGTTTTAGGCGGTCATCACTGGTTAATATGGCTCTTACTGTTGCTCTCTAACAGCCCAGATATCAGGGATTTAAAAAAGGCTGTCTTCCCTGTGCAGTGATTAGTTGGTATGGGACAACTAAAGATCAAAACCATATTGCTTTATGGGAAGTAGATACTGGAATTATATAATGATAGTTGAACACTAGTATCTTTAAAAAACTACACCATAATATCTGATATATAGCTACCCTCACCAACCAACTAGAATCCAGACTGTACTGAACATTGACCTCTAGTCACAACCTGCCATTGGGAATACATAGTACATTTTAACTGAGGTATGGCAAGTCAAATTTTAACCCCTTTGCCACAACTATAAATTGTTGAAATACATTTTTCTATTATTTTATGATAGAAATAAGTGAAAAGTAAAGACATGGGATCAAGATAAGAAAGTAATGGGGTGGGTTTATTTGAAGCTCATAATTGTTGAAATAACTGGAAAATCTTTATCTATAAAAATGTATGCACTAATACAGTATATTGAAAAATATTCAAATAATTATGGATGATTAATAAAAAGGAGTAAAAGATCTAGTAAATCAATAGCAAAAGACTAGTAAAGAAATACAATCATGATTAACATGCTTTGTAGAGGGAATTCCTATTCCATATTGGATTGCTCATTCCTGGTGTTTGTTGGAGTCTTTGCAGGCTTGATCTTTTCTACAATATTTTGAAGAACACTGTAAGAAAAATAATGAAACAATGCATATGAAAATTATTGAAAGGCTATATTGACAAAGCAAAGGGTGTACTAGGAAGGAAAAGAGTAAGCAACAGGTCTTGATTCCGTTTCCTCCTTTTAGAAGAAGGACCATGAGAAAAACAGCTGATGATTCTATTAAATTTCCTTCTTAATATAATAATGTCAAACATCCTGACTAATAACACAATGGTGTTTGCTAATAGAAAGGTCATTATTTAAGTAATGCTTAGAGATTTCATGTTAGGTTGGTCCCAGATCACATGTGATGGATGCTTCAAGAAAGGAAGTGGAAAATCACATTGGTGGTCCAGAACACTTCCTACTCTGCCTATGCCTTGTGATTCCTTGAAGTTATTAGTAAAGTTTAAATTTGAGTAATATCTCTGAGTTTTTAAAATTTTGTTTTGATAGTTTGATTTTTTTATAATAATGTTGGAAGCTTCCTTATATGGTGTTATATATTGAATCCTTCTACATTTTGGAGTTATGAGATTAAAGACCACCTCTAGAGGAGGAGTTTCCATGAGGACACTATGTATTGAAGAGTAAGTAATGTTTTCTTCTGTCTCAACAGGATGTTTTAAGGGTTTGAAATACACAGGAAGATAAACAGGTCCTTAGGATGAGATTAATGGTATTACGAAAAGAAAATCTCCAATAGAAAACAGGTAATTATCAATTAAATTAGAAAACCCCCAATGAAGACAGCAGTAGGGACAAAATGGGCACACAAATAAATCTAGACAGTGTGAAATTCTTAATATTTTAAATTAGACAAGTGTACACTCACAGAAATACTTAGTTGTGGTTCAGGAAAGTGCCCTACATTGGATTACTTAGGTAGATTGCTGTGGTAGTGGAATGTAGTTATTAACACTGATGTGGTTTTATCTATATCCATGGAATATGGAGAGAAAAAATTTTGGATACAAAATGTTTATTGATTATCCACAATATTATCTGCAATATTAATAACAATGTAACAACCAAAAATATTCGGGATGTGAACATGTGCATTCATTTTCATTTTTTAAAATGTATATACTCACTTTCTTACTCTTAAAATATAAACTGGTGGGGTTAAGTAGAATTTATTATATATATAAAAAACTGTCTCATGCATTTGTATGCTTTGTTTTAGATAACAATTAATATTTGCACAACCACAATGCATACTGTAGAACTCATGTACTGTGGTAGATGCTGTCAGTGCCCCCGTCTGTATTCCTGGACTTACCATTATGGTATATTCAGACTAGAATTCCAATAACCAGCACTGTAGGGTCTTTGGCTCTACTCTGTTCCTGTGGGCCAGGATAGCAATGCCAGGGAAAAGCTCCCAGTCAAATACAGGAAGGAAACAGCAGATAAATAATGCAGTTCTCCAATTTTTTATGTGAGAAACTCTGAATCATGGGACAAGTCTGGTAAAGGTTTTTTTATTTTTTTTACAGCAACCAGTGTAGCAAATATTAACTGGCAAAAAAGGGAAAGTAACGTGTTACATAGTTACTTATAAAGCCACCATAGTTTTTGATTTGTGTGCATGTGCATGCATACACATAGACACAAACAGACACACACACGGTGTTCATAGTGTTATATAAATGCTTAATTTTATTTTTATTTTTATTTTTGAAAGATTTTTATTAAAAATATAGCCAACATACAATATTATATTATTTTCAGGGTATATCATAGTTATTCAACATTTATATACCTAAAGAAGTGATCATAAGTCCAGCAACCATGTGACACAGTACCATGCTATCACAGTATTATATTCCCTGTGCTGTACGTTACAGCACCATGACTTATTTGTTTTATACCTGGAAATCTGGACCTCTCACTCCTCTTCACCTTTTGCCCCCTTTTTAAAATTTTTCAATTATAGTTGACATTCAATATTCTTTTATATTAATTTCAGGTGTACAGTATAGTGGTTAGACATTTATATAATTTCGTAAGTGATCCCCCTGACTAATCTAGTGCCTACCTGTATAGTTATTACCATATCATTACCTATATTCCTATGCTTTACTTTGCATCCCAATGACTGTTGTAACTACCAATTTGTACTTCTTAATCCCTTCACCTTTATCACCCTGCCCCCAACAAAGCTAGCACCCATCTGACACCATATATAGTTATTGCAACATTATTGACTATATTCCTTATGCTATATACCCTTCATCCATAACGGCTGTGTAACAACCAATTTTCTTAATCCCTTCACCTTTTTTACAGACAGCCTCACCCCCCTCCCATATGACAACCATCAAAATGTTTTCTGCATCTGTGATTTTGTGTCTGTTTTATGTGTTAATTTTGTTATTTAGATTCCATATATAAGCACAATCACATTGCATCTGTCTTTCTCTGTCTGATCACTCAGCACAGCCCTCTAGAGCCATCCAGGCTGCCACACACGGCAAGAACCCATTTTCTTCCATGGCCAACCAATATGCCATTGCATATATGTACCACCACTTCTTTATAAATTCTTCTATCAACAGACACTGAGGTTACCTCCAGATCTTGGCCATTGTAAACAATGCTCCAATGAACAGTACAGGAGCATGAGTACCCTCAAAGTAGCACTTGGGGTTTCTTCAGATAAATACCCTGAAGTGTGATTACTGGGTCTTTCAACGTCTTTTCTTATAGCCTTTGTTTTAAAAGTTAATTTTGTCTGGTATAAGTATTGCTACCCTAGCTTTTTTTTTTTTCTTTTTTCATTTTTTTTTTTTTCATTTCCGTTTTCATGAAATATCTTTTTCCATCCCTTTACTTTCTGTCTCTGTGTGTCTTTCAATCTGAAGTGAGTCTCTTGTAGGTAGCATATGTAAGAATCTTGTTTTTTTCATCCATTCAAACCTCCGATGCCTTATGATTGGAGCATTTAATCCATCTACATTGAAAGTAATTGTTGGTAGATATGTAGCTATTGCCATTTTATCATTTATAATTTTGATTTACCCCCCCCGCCCGCCCGATCCTAAAGAAGTCCCTCTAAGATTCCTTGTAATACTAGTTTGGTGGTGATGAGCTCCTTTACCTTTTTCTTGTCTGGGAAGTTCTTTATCTATCCTTCGATTTTAAATGATACCTTTGCTGGGCATAATTGTCTTGGTTGTAGGTGCTTGATTTTCATCACATTGAATTTTCACACCAATCCCTTCTGGCCTGCAAAATTTCTGTTGTGGAATCAGCTGATAGTCTTATGGGAGCTCCCTTATAAGTAACTAGTTGTCTTGCTTTTGCTGGTTTTAGAATTCTCTCTTTGCCTTTAACCTTGGCTGTTTTAATTATAATGTGTCTAGCTGTGGGCCTGTTGGGGTTCATCCTGTTTGGGATTCCCTGCACTTCCTGGACTTGTATGTCTAGTTTTTCCACCAGGTTAGGAAAGTTTTCAGTCATTATTTCTTCAAATAGGTTCTCAATCCCTTGGTTCCTCTCTTAAATCCTTCTGGTGCCCCTATGATGTAAATGTTGTTATGAGCGATATCGTCCCAGAGGTTTCTTAAACTATCTTCATTTTTTTGGATTCTTTTTACTTTTTGCTGTTCTGAATCAGTGTTTTCTGCTACCTTTTCTTCCAAATCACTGATTTGATCCTCTGCTTCATCTACCCTGCTGGTGATTTCTTCTGGTGCATTTTTCATTTCAGTTATTGTATTCTTCATTTCTGACATTTTTTATGGTTTCTATGTGCTTTTTTTTATGCTTGTTATCTCTCTGTTGAAGTACTCTGTCTCTGGTAGGTTGGTTGCTTCCATTTCATTTAGCTGTTTTTCTGGACTTTTCTCCTGTTCTTGCACTTGGGAAATGTTTTTTAGTTTCCTCATTTCAGCTGCCTCTCTGTGTTTGTTTCTATGTATTAGGTAGATCTGCTATGTCTCCAAGTCTTGGCTCTGTGGCCTTACGTAGTAGGTACTTTGTGGGGCTCCAGTATTATTTTACTATAATATAAGACTGGGTCTTATATAATATAATATAAGACCAGATCTCATATTAATTTTTGCTCCAAAAGACACATTAGAGCTGATGGTCCGGCTAGGTCTTATTTTCGGGGAAACAGGGTAATTACATTTACATGATTGGTTATCTTTTTTGAGAGCATTACTGAAAGATAGAGATAGCCTTGATAAGCAAATCCCTTGTCCCTTTGCATGAAGTTTTTCTTGTGTGCAATGAAGGAAGCAGTGATCTTTGGAAATAAAAGTCAGAAGCAATTCAGAGTACTGTATTTATTTTATTTAAAAACAAGAAATACTACCAAAGCAGATGAGCTATACAATCAAAACAACCACCTCTAACCCTTCATTTGTTTCACTTTTTTTCTTAGAATAATCTTCAAAAACAACTGAAACTTAGAAACAGAGCTAAAAAATGGCAAATCGGAATAATTACCAAAAATCTTTGTTATATATCAAACTTGCCATATAGAGTTATCTATTTTCACTAACTGTTTCCAGAAGAAGTCATGCAGAACTGGTACAAACTAATGAGAAAGGTCTCTATCAGGGGGTTAGATGGTGCATATGATGATTCATAAAGGAATCTTTTCAATAAAATATGTAAACAATTTGAAATATATTGTTTTTCTCAGGTATCCCTGGGGCATCATTTTTATGACTGATTACAGGCAAATAGACATTATCTTATAATTTTCACATGAGCACCAGAAGCTTTTCTGTTAGCTGCAGATTGCTGTTTATTCTCTAATGATATTTTACAGAATCCTATCAGCTTTGAGGGAAATCTCAGGGGATCCTCAATGATAGCTAGAAGGTTCTTTTTGTTTTCTCCCATTTTGAATTTACATATCTGAAAATGCAAATATGTAATAGAAATAGTTAACTAGTTATATTTTGGTAATAAATGGAAAGTATGGGCCTAGGACCCTCTTCTGTCTCTCCATACTTACAAGGAGGACTTGTTTTGAATTGTTTTCTGCTACCATCCCCCCTAAAGAGAAGTCTACTTTTTATAAGCACAGAATTAACATGTCATTTTGCCCTTTGAAGGAATATGTTTACCCTACTTATTACATTTTCTTTTCTCTTTAAAATTATCTGAGACAAAATTTTCATCATTTTTCACAATTCTTTCAAGGCCAGGGAAAGTCTTAATCTTTATATGATATAAAATGCAATACTTCTTCAATGCCATACAGAAGTTAATCTTATTTTTTTACCTTAGAATTCTTGTTCTTTCTTCTGAAACCAAATTAAGTTTTGTATTTGTGTTTGTTTTTGTTTTTTGGTAAATTATCCCCTAGTACTTCTATGTGCTTCTCTATAGCACAGGATTAGATACACGATTCTTAAATTTTTAATGCTTCCTAGTGTGGTATCCCATATCCCTTTGCAAAACTCACTCCTTAGCAAAAACTTAGCACAGAGGAATTTTGTGTCAGTAATTATCATGTTGTACATAATTGGGCACTTAAAAATGTGAAAACTCTGTCATATCATGAGAGCTAAAATTGGACCTTTAAATTATATGTATAATTATATACATATATATACATATATACATATACATATATCACATATATGTATGTTTATAATAAAATATATATCATAAACATTTTCATATTGTGTATTTTACATACACAGGTTTTGGTTAATTCAATGTATTTTGCATATTTAAATATGTTACATGCTGCATATTATGCAAATATATGCAACATGTATGTTATAAAATTCAGATTTCAGGAACTTTAAATACACAAATGTAAAAACACAAACACACACAAATGCACACATACCTTAGTCTCACTAATAAATATTTCTGCAGATCTCATTCATGTATTACATAGGACTTAAGATATTTAGGAATTGTTATGTGTTAAGTTAGCCCCTTAGTCAAATGACAGGCCATTTACTGCCTGAAAAATCCACTTATTTATTATCATCAGTAAGTGTCCATATAAAATACAAAATTCTCAAAATATGTATTAATCACTATCATGTCATTGCAAAGTAATGAGACACCTTGAACTTCCATTTGTCGATACCAATAATCTCAATTTATAACAGTAGTCAAATTTCAAGTCCAACACAAATATATAACAATAAAATTGCAATGACTATAGTATTAGCGCTTTTCCATGAAAAACTGCTAAGAGACAATATGCCTGAAAATATACAATAAAATAAAACTACATGGTAATTTTATTCAACTTATTTTTGCCACTTAGAGACAGAATTCCAGAAACCACAGTCTTTCTTTTTAACATAGTGTGTTTTGCTTGACCTATTTTGGCTTTGTGCCAAAGTTATGTGAATGTATCAGAAAACACTTCTCAGACTCTTGCTCTTATGTATTTAGCCATATGTTCCCAATGCCTGAAAGCTTTGTCTCAATGTTCTTTAGGGGTGTCTACTCCTACATATTGCATTGTACTCCAACTGTCTTGTTCTCGTTAGCAATTATTTTAAATTCATTTTAGTCTAATGTTTCCAATAAGTAGTCGACTTTTATAATTTGCTAGGGGTTGTGATACTATGAAAACCAGACAGGGTGTAGATCCAAGAGGATTTGATTTCAATATCTTTCTCTGAGACTACACACATCTGGACAAGTCTCTATTTATGACCCTCGTATTTTTCCTCATTAGCAAAATGAAAATAATAGTGCTCTTGTAGAGTTTTGTTTAGAATAAGTGATGAATTAGTAATAAATGATACCAACTCATAGTTGATATCTGATGAAGTATTTTGGAATTTAAACCTTCCAGATTTCACATGACAGATTATTTCAGGGCCATCATTATATCTATCAGATAATGCAATTTTAATTGGATTAGAGACATGAAGATTTTGTTTATAGAGATTCAGTTAATCATATGTCATATAGCAAAAGTTCATTAACTTCTTTAAACTCACATTGGACATATGGATTTTATTCCCATAATCATGACTTAAAGATTTGAATGATTATATAAGCAAGTTGCCCAGTTGTTCCACTTTCATACTCTGCCAATATTTTGTTAACAGCCCTCAATTCTGTGAAATATTTAAATGCATTGTAAGTGCATCTAGCATGAAAAGTACGATAGCAGTGCAGTTTCTGTTATTGCTATTCATCATGCTTATTAGCATATAATTTTGGACTTTCAGTGTGAACATGATTGGACATTAGTATTAACTTATATAGATCTGATGTTTAGAAGTGGAAGCTGCCTCAGTACCCAGGTATTTATGCAAGATATGAAAAACAGAGTATTAATTCTATGCTGTTTGTATAGAGGTTTGTATACATTTTATCTAAACTTAAAAGCATATACCTCCTATTTTTAAAATCCAGTTCTTACTTAATTTTAAAAATGAGCCCAATAGTCACAGACTGTGCTTCTCCAAAACTCACTATAGGTTTTTCAAGATGAGAGGCATCTCTCTTAACAGGGAGTGTTATGGTTTCCTTCAAGCAAATTTCCATCTTCAAGCAATCTCATAATTGAGAAAACTTTGTTTTAAAAATGCACAAAATATGTTTCTAATAAATGTATCCCATAAATTTACCATGCTTAACATAGTTATGGCAATCTCATTATTTGCACATTATAATCAAGATTTAGTTGAATTGCATGCTATTTAACAGACTGCACACTACCAGTTCTTAGTGGCAACACAGCTGGATTCATTTTTCAGGATGAAAGATCACCCACTATAAACTTGCACTGCTGGTGAGACAGGAAAATACTAAGATATAAGCTTTAAATTGGCTACAAGGGTAGAACATTTCTTTGCAACCCCTGTGTAGTACATTAAGCAAAACTGAAACATTTAATTTTAATTAGAATATTGAATTAGAGTCTAAGTCAAATCTAGGACAGAAGACAAAGGAAGTTGTCCCTTTGTAGTTAAAAGTGCTAGAATAAATGTACTGAAATCCAAACAGTACATGGAATTCCAACTAGAAAGCAAGGATGGAAAGTGAGTGATAGGAGATGCTAGAAATCACTGCATGGGCAGAAATGCTTCAGGAAGAATATTAATAGGCATTTAGATAATAATCTTCCATGTAAATCCAATTATAGAAGTTTTAACTTTGATATTGAGTTTTCCTCAACTAATCTAAGTAATATAATCTATATTATGATTAATATCCGTGATTAACACTAGAATCTAATTGATTTTATTGGACAGCTCTTGTAATCCTTTTCAAATTATTTTATTCTATCCTACTACTGCTGCCATTATTGCAGTTTTAACCTGCTTCAAAGCAACCCAACAATTCTTTTCATTTGAACTAGGGCCATCTGTTTCTTCTTGCTCTTATACTTCTCTGAAATAGGAAAATAGGATGCCTGAATTAACCCACTGGGGACTAACATATGAAAACTTGGAAGTTCACTGGTACCTCTGAGAACTTTTTGACCAATGATATGTGGAGGGCAGTGGTTGTATCATTCTGAGGTTCTCATTGGGTTACTCAGAAGGTTTCATGGAATGAAGCACTGGTCTTAGAACAGTTGGCAATCATCATGTAGCATTGTTGAACTGGTTCTCCATCCTTTCTTGTTTTATATCCTCTGCCACTTACTACTACTTACTGGGATGATTTCCAAAGTAAGCCACTTCTATTCAAGCATATGTCTTAGACTCAATTTCAGAGACCTCAGTCTGAAATGTAAGAAAAGACTTAAAAGAAATCGTTACGTTTATGATGACCACACCTATTAGTGACACTAGAATTTGTGGTTAAAACCTTTAAAAGTGTAGACAATGAGTATATTCTCTTTGAATAGTCTGCCTTTTACATATATTAAATTTATCTGTAAATAGTTGAAGTTTTTTTGTAATCAGACATAGTCAGTTTATTATATGATTATGAGATTAAGGTAGTTTATATTCTTGAGAAAGTAACAGCAAATCAAAAGATATTTGTCAAAATTGAATTTCTGTAAAATCATTGTGGTAACATGGTTATGCTGCAAAATGCTCCCTTTGATAAAAATAAAAGTAGTGGGGATAAACCTGAACTTTCACAGTTGCATTGTGGTATTTCTGAAATCATATCCTGTGTTTTCTGGTTGAATTGATTGTGGTTGCTATGGTTGTGGTTGTGATTGTAGTGCTTGCTAATCCTCCTGAAGAGGCTAGGCAGACTTATATGCATGCAGTTTTAATAGGTGACATTTTTTGTTTGTAGTGTTTATTGAGAAATGATAATGCTCACAGTACTGCAACATACACTATTTTAAATTTCTGTAGCAACGATGTATGGAGATTATTCTTTAATGTTAAGAGAATACAAAGGAAAAGAAAGTTAGATAAGGTAACCATTCCATATTGCTAGAAAACAGCTATTCAAACTTATGTTTACTACCTCAAAAGCAAGAGATTTTTCCTCTGCCCTTGCGCATAAGCTAGGTATTGATCTATTAATTTCCATGATACACATGGTTTTCTAAAGCAATCTTTTCTTTTGTAAACTGGAGTTCTGGTTCAGAGTTACCTTTCACAATAGCTAATGGATAAATAACTATTCATATCAGGAAACTCTGGATCAACTAAATGTGTATAAGTTGATAATTTGTTATTCCAATTTACCTTGCTCTTCTTTAATAGTACTCAAATTTAATATAAATATAAAAGCAGTAATGGTACCTTATATTTTACCATAGGCTTATAATCATGGACCTTTGCTAATAGTTCCAGTCAATCTTTTGAATAATTGCACTTTTAGATGACATGAGTAATTTCATGAAATATTTGTTTATTTTCTATTTATTTTATTTTATTTTTTTTGTGAAGGCAGTTTGAACTCACTTTCAAGTCAATCTTATCTCCCTAATTAATTGCCTTGGCATCTGTTTTAACTCCCTTTTTTCATGGACTAACTTTTCCTACCCTATTGGTGCTCCAGGGGAAATTGTTCATGTAAACATAATCTGAATGACACCGCTATAATTGGGCAACATGATGACTCATAAGTTGTCTGTGTTTTTGGAACTTTTTATAGAATAATCACTTATTAGTTGATGATTCTGGTCAACCCACATACTAGTTAATGCCAACAACTTTATAGGAAGGGAGTTACAGTAAGACCCTTGAAGATTTATTTGTCTGATCCAATTTAAATTATATATAGCAACATACTTATTAAGTTTCATACATATGGATGGTAACTGTAAGTTCTTGTTCCTAATCTTTATCAATTATAGATTTTATTGAGAATATAGGAGAGAAGAATAAATAACTAGTATCAATGTGATTTGCTCAATTATTTATTTATTTATTTATTTATTTTGAGGCATAGCTTTGTCAAACATGTTTACAGCCCCTACTCATTAGGCCCCCTTAGGAATATCAGTGGGTTTTGAGATACTAATGTAGTATTCTGTTACTTTTTCTCTCTTGAAAACAAACTTAATTAAACACATATTTTTAGCTACCAAGTCATTGTATTTAATGCTGTTCAGAGTTGACATCCAGTAGTCAAACTGGAAACAAGGTGGCATAGGAAAGATTAATAAATATCTGTCTAGACATTCCTATTGACACACAAAATAGGAAGGATCAAAGGAAGAAGCTTTACCAAACAAAAATTCAGGAACATTGAAAGTCATATACAAAACTTGTGAGTATACTGCTAGATACAGATAATTTTTTTTAAAAATATATATTAACTTTCCCCCTATCCACACAGAGGAGAAACAATCTCTTTTCTGGTTATGATGTTGAGAAATGAATGGAGGGCATTCTTGACAGCACTTACTGAAATGAAAGAACATAGTCTGGAGGGGATGGGATGATAGTAGGAGAGATTTTTGACATCTGCTGACTATGTTACTCAATACAATAAAATAGCATTTGATGCATAAAGAAAGGACTAGAAAGGATAAAATACAGTCATAATACGACTTTTTTGTTTGTTCCATAGATAAAACTTTACTAATCAAGACAGTCAAATGTATATGAGATATAAAGAGGAGACCCATTTACTTGGAACTAACTTTAAGCCATTATACTTCTCTAGAATTCAAATTCTCTCTAAAGCAGTTGATACGACCTCTAAATAGGGATTTAACCCAGAACCAGAAGATCATCTCTGGCAAATGCATGAGTTACTAGGCCAACTCAGTGTGCAAAAACTACATTAATGTGAACAAGAAGTGCCAAAATATGTGCCAGGAATAGACATTTTGAACAGAAAAACTGACAGATAAATGGTAGTTTTTTGAAGACTTATTTTAAAAATATGGAGAGCTCTTTGATGAAAATTACTCAGATAGAGATTTATTGACATAATACTAAACTAGGCCAACCCCCTCGTGTTGATGAAATTTGAATGAATGTATCAAAGACTTAAATATAAGACCTGAAACAAATTGCATAGAAGAAAGCATAGGTACTAAACTTAAGGACCTGGGGTTCAGAAAGGATTTTATGGATTTGACCTCAGAGGCAATGGAAGTTAAAGCAAAAATCAATGAATGGGACTATATAAAACTAAAATGCTTCTACAGCAAAAGAAATGATCAACCAACCAAAGAGGCAACCAACCAAATGGGAGAAGATATTTGCAAACAATACCTCCAATGAAGGGTTAATATCCAAAATATATAAAGAACCAGTACAACTCAAGAACAACAACAAAACAATCCAATTAAAAAATGGGCAGAAGTTTGTATACCTGAAACTAATTAAAATAAATGAATAAATAGGCAAAAGACCTGAACTACTTTTCCCAAGAAGACATACAAATGGCCAACAACATATGAAAAGATGCTCAACTTCACTAGCTGTTAGGGAAATACAAATCAAAACCATAATAAGATACCGTCTCGCACCTGTTAGAATGGCTATCAACAAGACAGGTAATAATATGTTTTGGAGAGTTTGTGGAGAAGAAAGAACCCTCATACTCTGCTGGTGGGTATGTAAATTGGTACAGCCACTATGGAAAACAGTGTGGAGGTTCTTAAAAAAATTAAGAATAGAATTACCGTATGACCCAGCCATCCCTCTTCTGGGCATCTACCTGAAATATCTGAAAACATTTATCTGTAAACATATACCATGTTTCCCCCAAAATAAGACCTAGCCAGACAATAAGCTCTAGTGTCTCTTTTGGAGCAAAAATTAATATGAGACCCAGTCTTCTTTTACTATAAGCCCCAGTCTTATATTAAGTTTTGCTCTAAAAGAGGCATTAGAGCTGATTGTCCAGCTAGGTCTTATTTTCAGGGAAACACGGTATGTACTTCGATGTTCATTGCAACGTTATTCATGGTGGTCAAAACATGGAAACAACTGAAGTGTCCTTCAATAGATGACTGGATAAAGGAGATGTGGTACATACATATATATTCAATGGAATATCACTTGACCATAGAAAAGATAAAATACTGCCATTTGTGACAACATGGATGGATCTTGAGATTATCATGCTAAGTGAAATAAATCAGAGAGGAAATATTCAAGAACCACTCGTATGTGGGATATATAACTGAAAGCAGCAAGCGGACAAGACAAACAAAACCTCATAGACACAGACAGTAGTGGTTACCAGAAGGTAAAGGGGGGAGGACTGGTAAAAAAGGATAAATGCGGTCAAATATATGGTGACAGAAGGAGATTTGACTTTGGATGATGAACACACAATGCAATATATAGATGAAGTATTATAGAATTGTACACTTGAATCCTATACAATTTTACTAACCAGTGTCACCTCAATAAATTTAATAAAATTATTTTAAAAAATATAACCCCAAGCATTAATTTTACCCACTTCTAAAGTTTAAATTCTAATTAACTGAATTATACTTTACCTTTGTAAGATTGTTTTCTGATCAATAATGAGGAAATATTAATAGTACCTATTTAACAAACTTGTTGAGAGAAATCCATATGTTCATGCATTTAAAGTCCTCACTCAGTACAGTGTCTGGCATATAGTAAGTATTCCATAAGTAAAGTGTATACAAGCATATGTTCAGAGATGTTTAACATTGTCTATGAGAAAAGTAGTACAAACGTAAATGAGCTAAAATAAGAAATTACTTACATCTTCCATGTATACGAGGTCTGACAATTAAGTTCGTGAACTTGTTGCAATGATATTGCTAATCTTTTTTGATATTAGAAGGATTTTTCATTATGAATTTGTATCAACTGGACAGTTCACCAAGTTTACTATTTGGAAGTGCTGGAAAGGCTATGTGAAAAAGTTAGACGACTTGAACTTTTCACCAACATTTCATGGCTCTTGCATCACAACAATGCACCAGCTCACATGGCACTGTCTGCGAGGGAGTTTTTAGCCAGTAAACACACAACTGTATTGGAACACCCTCCCTACTCACCTGATCTGGCCCCCAGTGACTTCTTTCTTTGCCGGAAGATAAAGGAACTATTGAAAAAAAGACATTTTGATAACATTCAGGACATCAAGGGTAATACGATGACAGCTGTCTCATGGCCATTCCAGAAAGAGTTCCAAAATTGCTTTGAAGGGTGGACTAGGCGCTAGCATCGGTGCATAGCTTCCCAAGGGGAGTACTTTGAAAGTGACTGTAGTGATATTCAGCAATGAGATGTGTAGCACTTTTTCTAGGATGAATTTGCAAACTTAATTGTCTGACCTCGTATACTGCAATGATGTATAATAGTTAAAATAACACAGATATTTAACTTATTGACATGACAATATATTCCTTCTAAACTGTTAACAAAATAAAGTATGTTAGAAAATATCATTATAAAGATTTATTTTAGGGTAAAAATATGTCTATATATCTATATATGTACCTTGTATATATGTGTAAAAGGAGTTTTGAAAATTTTATACAAATATTTTGATTGTTTTTATTTTACTTTATCTAGTAAGATAACTCTAGCTGCTGCTGCTGCTGCTGCTGCTGCTGCTTCTTCTTCTTCTTCTTCTTCTTCTTCTTCTTCTTCTTCTTCTTCTTCTTCTTCTCTCTTTCTCTCTGTCTCTCTCTCTCTCTCTCTCTCTCTCTCTCTCTCTCTCTCTCTCTCTCTCTCTCAACAAAAGAGCATATGTATCCTTAAATTACAAGATAGCTACTTGGATTTATTTAAAATATTTAAAAATTATTGTTCTCTGTCTAAAAACTGTCACTGGTATAAAGACCAGAGTGAGACAAAACATATGGAGATTCAATTTGTGATACGTATTGACTAGGATAAAGTCCCACTAAGACTTTTCGTTTGTATAAGAAGATATTCTGGACAATATGTGAATATAGAGGGAAGATGTATATGCATGGCTATAATGATGCTCAGTTAGAGGATCACAATTTGCTAAAAAAAAACAGTCAGGGAACCATGCTAACAGCAGGCTTACTGTGTAAGAGCAGAGGCCAAACTTCTACAGCTTTAGCATGTAAAGCATTTTAGATGCTAAGATGACAGAACTGCTCATAAAGCCATCTGCTATTTACTGTTCCATCTGTTGGTCAGCAGAGTGCCATCAGGACCCAAGAAATTCTTTGGTCTAGAAACAGCACAATTTTCTTTTTTTTTAAACTGAGAAATAGCATTAATGACTGACAGAGGCAGTATTTTATTACAGTAGACCAGAAAATATCAATTTGTACTCATTATCATGATGTATAATTAAGAAAATCTAGCATCACAGTATGCCTTCATGTAAAAATATATATCCATAAATATATATGAATAAAATATTGAAGATATATATTAAGCTGATTCATGAATTTGGAATTAAGACATTTAATGTATGAGAAAATAACATTTTAAGTACTTTATAAACAATCATTTGATGCCCAAATATCAAATGAAGGTATTATAAAAACATTCTATCTGAATTACATAATTAGATAAAGATCAGATCTTCAACAGTTTTCACAAGCCTTAAAAAAAATAGAAATTTATCACCAGAGTTGTCAGTATTTTGATTTTCATCAATCACATAGATTTAAAATGATATTTAATTGTAATTTTATATGTATTTACGAGTGAGGCTGAAAAGTTTCTCATGTTCAAAACCCATGATATTTTTCTATATCTTTTGCAGTATTCTATATTGCTATTCAGTTGTTCCCCTTTTACACTGTAACTTTAAGAAATATTCATATGTAAAACTGTAGTATTGTTGCAGACATTTTTTCTCAAATTTATTTTCCCTTGATTTGTTTTTCAGTTCAGTTTCATATAAACACATTTTTAAAATTTATGTAATAAAAATATCAAAAATTTCTTAGTTGTAATCCATTTTTGTTATTTTAATCCAGCTCTTACATTCATGAAAATTTAGCTTCCTCACAAAGCTTCTTCTCTGTTTTTTTCGTTGTTGTTGTTGTTTTTTATATGTTTATTTTATTTTACTTTATTTTAATTGTATAACTACTGACATTATTGCATCCTCTGGGACTTTTTGTCTTACTTCTTCTCATTCTCCTCTGTCCCCTCTTTTTCTGTCTTTAGCTTGTCTTTTTAGTTTCTATTCATATTGTAAGTGGCTCACAGGTATATGACCAACTTTACAGTGAGATGATATCAACAGCCTGTTATATTGTTTCCTACCTGATTTTTTTCTATATTTTTTTCTCCTTGGGACTTGTTTGACGGCAATTTCAAGGCTTCTTATGTTCATCAGTTTTCAAGCAACTTCAGAGCATATAAATAATAAATTTGATTAAGTTCAAGTTTTTGGAATGTAGACTCTCCAGTTGTTTATAGATCTAAATAAAATTATTTAAAGTATAATCCTTAACAAACTTTCTATTCCTGAAATGCCTTACCCAGCTCGCATTGATACAGAATTTGCAGTGAAAGAAATGAAGTCCCTTTATAGTTAACAACATCTATGGATAGAAACTACTTTGTTGACTTTGTCCTCAGCCTTGTGTCTTTTTTGATAACATAAAACAAGCTAAGTCTAATTCTATATTGAGATAAATGTGTTTTAGCATATCAAAAATATCTGCTAATTGAGCTACTACTATAAAATTGTGATCAGTAATAGGAGTTTCCACTTCCGTCTATAACACGGTCGATCATGGCAGGGCAAAGCTTTGTTGCAAAAACTAGGAACAATTAGATGTATTACCAAAAATCATATTTTAAATGTATCTCAGAGTTTTGAAGCAGAAAAATAAAATTTCAGAGAAGGAAATATTCTCTGAGGTGAACCGACTGGCACCATTCTCTTTCTTGATTTTGTTTGCCAGTTATGGGTGCCAGCTAAAGTTGGGGGTGGTCCTAAAAGAGTACATGCTGTGGAGGAAATAAACCCAGCAAAACTTCAACTGTCACCTGGGCCTGGCAGGAAATAAAATTGGAAACTTGAGGAGCCCTAATCCATGGTAGTTTCAGCTTAAGACAATTGGTAGATTTTTAAGGCTACACCAGCCTGAGAATTGATTGCTGGCCCAGAAACCTTGGAGAAGTCTGCAGACTTTCAGGCCTCTATTTAGTAGTCATCTGTTTTTACTTAAGTTCATATCACCTTGCCTACTTTCTATGATATGCTATTTACAGCTTTTAACATAGAAAATTTAAAAAACAGTAAGTCATTTTGTCTGCTTGTTATTTGCCTCTGTCATAGACAGTATTTGCTATCAAATGTTGATATGTGATACTAAGATTTTAACACTTTGTTAGAAATGTGTATGTAAGTTAGGAAAATCACTTGTAATCTTTCTAATCTTAGTCTTTCTCCTTATGGCTGCCAACTCCCCAGCCAAGCCATTTACAAGTGATTTTTGTATTCATATGTATTCTAAACTCCAGCCACTTCTCTTTCCACATAAATTAGATGGCCAAGTCCACCATTCTCTCCCCATTGGGAATAATTTCCCTTGCCATTCCGTTGCAGTGTCTTCCCTAAGTGGAGTAGTTGTGTGGTTGCTTTCTCTTTTTGACTGCACCTGTACGTCAATCGGGCTTATCTGTGAGCCAAACTTGAACTTTCCATCCTCCATCAATTGGTTATAAAAGATTCACCATGTAACATTATGTGTGAGCTGAAGGAAAGGCATTGACACATCAATGAATGACACAAAGATCTGCTACACACACCAGGAGCTCTCTTGTGCCCTTTGGTACTATTTATCTTGAAGTTCTATAATTGTCAATTTTAGGATGTAGTGAGTCTGACTGAAGCTAGATCACAAGGAGCAATTGTGGTCACATGCTCATTTGATGCCACATGGCCAGTCACTTAATTTTCATGAAGACTCAGTAGAAATGCTCACTGGTTTTCAAAAGGTGTGTAATTTTCTGCTGCAAATGGTAATCTGCCTCTGGAAATTTGGAGGTCTGCATTATGACATTCCGTAGAGGTTTTCTATATAGTCTACATGATAATTTTCACACTGTTGGTAATATCTAATGTCATAGAATCTGCCATGTGTTATGGCTCAAGTTCAGGGCTGCTTGCACTGCAGCCTGAATCTACTGTAGAACACTTTTCTTTCCTGGGCCCCATGCAATTCTGGCAGACTTTTATGTCATCCAGTGTATAAGTCAAGAGTAGTATTCTCAGGTGTGGAATATGCTGTTTCCAAATCCCAAAGAGGCCTATTAGGCACTGTGCTTCCTCCATCATGGTGACAGGTGCAAGATGCAGTAATGTAGTCTAGTCTTCTGTTAGTTTGTCCTGGCATGGTCATAACCATTCAAGTCCTACACATTGTGCAGAAATGTTAGTCTCCTGAATCTTTTTATGGTTTGTGGCCCACTTTCAGGTGTACATGTGCATACCAAGGCCTTATGTATGATATTATCTCTTTCTCCTCTTGTTCAATTAGCATGGCATCATCAATATAGTGGATCAAGGTTTTTTTGGACTAGCCAAATAGGCAGGATCTCTTCAGACTATTTATGAAAGATAGTGGGCAAGTCAACAAATCACAAGAGTAAAACTATAAATGTATATAGTGTCCTTTCCATGTAAATTTGTACAGTCCTGATAGTGATGGAAAAAAGAATTATGTATAATTCAAATCAATGCTACAATAAAATGTGTATAAAGTTTTAGTAATCTGTCTAGTAAAGATGTGATGGCTACTATTTGCATTATTTTGGGTTGAATTTGTGGTAACCTCCTTTGATTCACCAGAATCTTTGTGGTTTCTGCAGAGGTAAGATTGTTGAATAAAATGATATGACAGTGATCACCTCCATGTATCCTTTAGATCTTTAAAATTGGCCAAATTCATGGAATACAATATGGTTTCAATTACTCCTTTGGCCAGTGCAGGATTGAAAAGTGTCAAAGACTTGCACTTGGAAATATCAAATATTGACTATTTTTAAAATTTTATTTCATTGTGGCAAACACACTTAATGTGAGGTATACCCTATTAAATCTTTAGGTGCACATCAAGTGTAAGTAAATTGTTGTACAATAGATTTCTAGAGTTTATGCATCTTCCTTAAATAAAACTTTTTGCCTGTTCATTAGTATAACTCCCCATTTCCCATTGCCCATAACCCCTGGCAACTATTGTTCTATTTTTTGCTCTATGAACCACTATTCTCAATCTACTGAGCCTTCATCCTTGATTTTAGATGCCTCATATAACTGGAATCATGCAGTATCTTTCTGTGATTGACTTCTTATTTCACTTAGCATAATGTACTCAAGGTTCAACATTGTTGTCACATATTGCAGAATTCCCTTCTTTTGTAGTGCTAAATAGTATTCCACTGTATGTATATACCAGTTTCTTTCTCCGTTCATCTGTCAATGAACATTTAGGTTGTTTCTGCATCTTGGCCGCTGTGAATTGTTCTACAGTGAACATAGGAGTGTTAATATCTCTTTGAGATCCTTATTTAAATTATTTAGTATAAATATTCAAAAATGCGATTGCTTGATCATATGGTAATTCTATTTTTTAATTTTTCTGAGGAGTTTAATACTGTGTTCTATAGCAACTGTAACATTTTGCATGTCTATCAATAGTGTGTAAAAGTTCTAATTTCTCCGCGTGCTGGCCGATACTTGTTGTCTTTTCCTTTTTAGACAGTAGACACCCTGATGAATGTGGGGTGATTCTCCTTGTGGTTTTGATTTTCATTTCCCTGATGATTAGTGATGTTGAGCATTTTTCATATACCTGTTAGCCCATTTGTATGTCTTCTTTGGAGAAATACCATGTAAAAGAATGAAACTGCACCCTTATCTCACACCATACAAATAAATCCACTTGAAATAGATTAAAGACTTAAATATAAGACATGAAACTGTAAAACTCCTAGAAAAAAAAATCATAAGGGAAAATCTTGATATTGGTCTTGGCAATGATTGCATGGATATGACACCACAAGCACAAGCAATCAAAACCCAAAATAAACGAGTGGGGATACATCAAACTAAAAGGGTTTTGCACAGCAAAAGATATAATCAACATCATAAAAAAGGAAACCTATGAAATAAAAAAAATGTTTGCAACACATATATCTGATAAGAAGTTAATGTCCAAAATATACAAGGACCCCCTACAACGTAATAAAGAATAAATCTAATAACCTGATTAAAGAATGTACTAAGTGCCCACATGTAATTTGTCCCAGACGCCAAGGGCCCAAAATGAGGTTTTTGCAAATTACTAAGTATGTTTATTGTAATTGTATGTTCAGGGGAGTGTACAATGGAAACACTGTGATGGCAGATCCTGACCATGACTATTATTTGCAGCCCCCCACCTTATTGTGAGATGTTAATCATAATGATACTTTGAGTCTTTGGGCATCAATGTTACCTTGGATCCGTTGCCCAACAATCCTTGAAATAGTTGGCATTGTACCCTTTCAATATTTCTCTGTTCCCTAAGTTAAGGACTAGATTTCTTTGGGAAAGGAGTAGTAGGTGATCATCGTGAGGTGTACTACTCCTTCCTGTTGGAAATGAGGCTATTTATAATCATTTTGTTTCAGGTTTTGATATTGGTTCTGGTTCATTAACTGGTCAGGGGATTATGACCTTTCTCTTGGAGCACTACTCTCTGTCTACTGAGCCTTTATCCTTGATTAGTTTGATGGTACAAACTGAGTAGTACCCTGTGGGTCCATCTGATTTGCTTATAGGAATGCTAATTTATCATAAACATCTCTGTGGCATAGCAAACCTTTCTTAGTAGAGAATTTAAACTTCTTTGAAGCTTGGCTATTCTAAACATTATGAACTGGACTTTATATTTCTCTGTTTCTCAGCTGGAGTAGATGAGCGTCTAGCTGCAAGCTTCCAAAATGGCTCACCAGTTTTCACACTTCACTTTTAATTAGCAGTTAATTTCTCTCAGTTTTTCATTATTTCCAAAACCTCAGTCAAGTTCCGCACTATCCAACTATTCCATTGCCCTCATAGTTACTATTTCTTTCATTTATCAAAAGCCTAGATAATCATAGCTGGTAATGTATCTTTTTTTATTTTTACTTTTTTTTTTTTCTATTTTATCATTCCAGTACACCAACAGTGAAAGTTTTACTTACCACCTGTGCCAAGGAACATCTATGTTTCACCTATAGCCAACAATGAGCTTCTCATTGTCAATCTGGTGTAAAATAATCCAGATACACTATCCCATCCTTGTTCCTTCTTTCTTTGATCTTTCCTTGTATCATATGTCACAGATTTATATACCTGGATTCTAGGATAAAGTTTAGTATACATACTTAAGGAACATCTTTGGGATTAATACTTGTGGAAAGGAAGAGAAGAAAGCAAGGTGATGAAGAGAAAGAAGTTGAGCTAAAATCTGTCACAAGAGTGTTGTCTGACTTTATAGAAAGCGCTGGACTTTCAAAGTTGTCCCTACTGTACACTCCCACATCGAACATTCTTTGAAAGTGGCCCATCTCAAGAATAAGCATGATCTTGAATGACATGGATCTGTACAGCTGAGGCAATTTCTGAAGAATTTGACAACAAAGGCTATCTGTTGAAAGCTGTCTCAGAAGTTGTGTGAAAAAGTCCTTAATAAAGGCAGGTGAATTGCAGTGTTTATCACAACATATGTATAATGAATTCCTAAAATCAATAACAATAATGTAATTTAAACCAAATTTTATAAATAGGCATAGACATGACCACACATTTCATAAATGAAGATGCCCAAAGGGTCAATAAACCAATAAAACAGTGTACATCGTTAGTCATTAGGAAAATCCAAATTAAACCCACATTGATATAGATACCCACTGGAATGGCTAATATTGAAAAACCAAAAGCAAATGCTACAATATCAATTATCATCAACGATGTGGATCAAACTGGGCTATCAAACATTGCTTTGGGATGTGTAAAATAGTATAACAATAATAGAAAACTATTTGGACGTTCCGTAAGAAGTTAAACATTCACCTGTATTATCCAGCAATTTCACTCCTAAAACATAAAATTCACACAAAAACTTATAGTGATTATTCATAGTAGCTATATTCATAATTCCTAGAAACTGGGAATAAAGCAATATCCAAAAACAGGTGTGCGGATAAGCAAATTGCAGTGTGTTTATACAATTGATTATTATTCAACAATAAAGCAGAGTAGACTACCGATACTTGCAAAAACATGAAATCCAACAGTATTTTGTTGATTGAAAGGAATCAGATACAAAAAATTATTAATTGTAAGATATTATGTACGTGAAGTTCAAGAACAGTAAAACTAATCAATGGTAATAAATATCAGAAGGGAAGTTGCCTGTGGTGGTGGTGGTGGTAATGGGTACTACTATGGGAATGGAAACTGACTGGCAGGAGGCATAAGAGAATATTTGATTGGGGTAGTGGCTACATGGGGTACATGAATGTATATGTTTATTAGAACTTATTTAGTTGAATAACTAAGAGCTGTACATTTTGCTATAGAAAAAATTTACCGCAATTTAAAGATGTTATAATTTAGATTACTCTAGACACACAGCCACCTGAAAAGAAAAAGTACTTGGTCACAAATGAAAAAGTTAACTTTATTTCCATGGAATGTAAAGCATGCAAAGGAACATGTATTACTTAGAAAATAATACTCATTAATGTAACCAAAACTCAAAATATTAGTGATATCACATAATAAAAGTTTATTTCTCACTCAGATAACATCAAAACAAAACAAAAGCCATGTATCTCTCCTGAAGATTTTGGGTCCAAGCTCTTAGGAATCCTAGCAATTTCTATCTCATAGCTCTGGCATCTCAGAGTTTTTCTTCCAGAATCAGGGATGAGAGAACAGTAAAGAAAAATCTAACAGATTATTTTAGAAGTTAATCTTGAAATTGGTATAAATCACTTCTGCAACTTATATTGACTGGAATTAATTATGTAGCATCCATCTAGATGATTATCATCGATGTGGATATGGATATAGATACAGGTATAGATAGATATAGATAGATATAGATATAGATATAGATGATATAGATATATAGATATAGATATAGATATAGATATAGATATAGATATAGATATAGATATAGATGATACAGACACAGATGACTCAGCAAAGGAAGCTGGGTATATAACCTTTCTGCATACACAGGGAAGAGAAAAAAAGAGAGTTTAGCATCTGACACTCCTCTACCAGAGGACATGTTATTGCTTTTCTATAATATTCACATTAGAGAGTAATAACGTGCACATGTAGCCTCATGTAAACTATGTCTTTCTACAAATATAGAATTTGATCAATGCAATGAAAGAAATTTAAAAACCTTTATGAAAATTTGGCAACACTAGTGGTATTTAATGTGAATTTAGAGTAACTGAAAGTACAGAATGAATTTTAAAAATTATAATATAATTCAAATATTCTCAGTCAGTAAGAGTCAGTGGGTGGTAGTGATTTCATATTATTATTTATATTCTAAATCAGAAACAGGTGGCGACTGCTGTTTTGCTGCCAATTTTCTGACAGGTATATATTCCTTATCCTGGACATCAGAGTTTCCACTGCTGCTGTCATTGCATCATTTAAAGGAGTAGTGCTGCTTAAGTGCTGCTTCTCCAGATTAACCTGCAAGATTTACAGAAGTAAAAATCATTTCTTTCAGTATTTACATCTCTCCATAGAACTCAAAACTCATAGGGCCATGAAAGCAGAATAGTCTTTGTATATTATTTTCTTTATTGTCATTCACTCTAAGCACATGTGCATTACACTTTTTTTCCTAAGATTTCTTTATCATGTGCAAAGCAGTCATGCAAATAGATCCTAGAAAGTTGATAACCAGTGTTAATTTAGGATCAGCCAGGGCCTCTAGCCTAGTAAGGTTTCTGTCATAAAATGTGGAATAGGAACAAAAAAATACAGAGAGCAATTTGTAAAATTTGAAAAAAGAAAAGAAACTATCAAAATAGAAAATACTGTTTTAGTCAGATGGCTCAAATATTTTTCACCAGTTGTGCAATGGAAAGTAAATAAGTTCTCATAGTATTACCCAACTTTATGTCATTCATTCATGGAGTGTGCATGTGTGAGTATTGAATAGCATTTGATCTTAATAATTATTACAGGAATTGGTAGAGTTAACTATTTGGACCTAGAGGAACCTGTATACCTATTAAAATTAATATCTGATATCCAGAATTTGAAATAGCCTTATAACTTTTCCGACAGTATAGAAATATATGTATATACCGTGTTTCCCTGAAAATAAGACCTAGGAGGACAATCTAATGCGTCTTTTGGAGCAAAAATTAATATAAGACCCAGTCTTATTTTACTATAAGACCAGGTATAATATACTATACTATACTATACTATACTATACTATACTATACTATACTATACTATAATATAATACAATACATAATATAATATACTATACCAGGTATAGTATAATATACCAGGTATAATGTAATATAATACCAGGTATAATATAAAAATAATATAATATAATATATTATATAATATAATACCGGGTATAATATAATATAATATAATATAATATAATATAATATAATACCAGGTCTTATATTTTTGCTCCAAAAGATGCATTAGAGCTGATTGTCCAGCTAAGTCTTATTTTCAGGGACACAGGGTATATAAAAATTATAAGGCATGCCACATGTTATTTGCTGCTATTGCTAATTATAATACCAAATGCTGCAATAATATTTTAAATAGGTTAAACAAATTCAAGTTAGCTCACTTTTTTGGTGTTTTCTGTTATCTTAAATGAGAAATTATTAGTCATAAATAGAGAAAAAATAAAATGTGAAACAGAGTTAAGAATACTGCTGTATGCATCATTAATAAAATTATTTGTTTGAATGTATGATGAATATTAATTTTTCACTTAAATTATATCAATTCTGAATACAGTATACTCTCTGTTCTTTTTCAGTTTATCTGGGTGACATTGGTTAATAAAATTATAGATTTCAAGTGTACAATTCTATAGTACATCATCTGTATATTACATTGTGTGTTCATCATCAGAAGATGAATCTCCTTCCATCGCCATCTATTTGACCCACTTTACCGTCTCTACTTCCTCCCCTCCCCACATTCCCTCTGGTAACCACTAAACTGTTGTCTGTGTCTATAAGTTTTTGTTTGTCTTATTCATTTGTTGCTTTCTGTTTTATATCCCACATGAGTGAAACCATATGGTTCTCAACTGTTTCTGACCTATTTCATTTAACATGATATTCTCAAGATCCGTGCATGTTGTAGCAAATGGCAGTATTTCATCTTTTCTTATGGCAGAGTAATATTCCATTGTGTATATATACCACATCTTCTTAAAATAGTCTTTATTTTGTTTTCTATTCCATTAATGACACTCATTTTTTTTCTTATTTCCTTTCTTTTGCTCTCTTTGAGTCTTTCTATTTGTTTTCAACTTCTTAGTGTAGATGTAACTTGTTTTTTGTTTAATCTTCCTCATAGAATCTTTTGTTGTTGTTGTTGTTGTTGACATTGAGCTTATACTCCTTGGCACCTCATCTGTGAGAGTTAATGGCCATGTCAAAATTGGGTCCATCAGAGAGAATTTGTATTTACTTCTGCCAGGTGTCCAGGTTCACTAACAATCTGGCACTACTTTAACCCCTTAGCTTGCAATTTGGGGACTATCCAAGTAGGTGTGAATTTGGAACTCAAACTGGCATACGAACCAACATTGGATTAGGATGAAGTTGTTGCACAACTTTTTTTTGTTTTTTCTTATCTAGTTCAAATTCAGGCTGGCAATTTCTTGGCTGTTCTAGAAGTGCACATTAATTAAGGGAGCACTTTTATTTCTATCTCATCCTTATATTGAGAATACAACCCTTGAAGTCTGAATGTTATATAAATAAGACTCTGTAAATAGACTCTTCACTGTTCTGTTAAAGTAATTCACATTCTTATTTCCAACAAGAAAATATTCAAAAGCAATAGATTGAGGAAAATAAAAAGTTAAATTTATTTAAATACAAAAGTATTTTATATTATAATTTAATTTTTTTCTAGTTGCATATAACCCTTTGAAGCAAGATGTTAATGGAGTAAGTAGTTAAATGTATATGAAGTATAAAATCAATTTCTCAAGTAAAAGTGTAGTCAAGTGTCATCATGATAAGTACAATCATAGTTTAAATAAAAACATCTTAAGATTTTAATGCTAAAAGGGTGCTTGAAATGTTGAAACTAATTTATTTATTTAATTTTTCCAGTTGTAGAAGGCTGCCTAGTTGTAGAGGTTGAATGACAAAGGAATGGATGATTTTTCTTAGTGTGACTTACCAGCAGTGTAAATTTAGCTAAGCTACTTGTTTAAGTTTATTCATTGATTTAAAAAAGCATTCAAAATTTGTAGTTTTTTTAAACACATTTTATTAGTTTAGTTTTACTAGTCTTACAATTGCCAGATGGAAGAATAAGACAATTCGGTAGCTTCAATAAAGAGAGATGTATAGACAATACAGATAAAGGATTAGCAAAACTCCCTTCTCAAATATTAGATTATTATTTAGATGGCAATTTATAAATTTCAGGGCATTAGCCAAAAAGCAGATGAAGGAAAACAAAGCACACTATGTTCATTGATACACAATAAAACTGAATGCTGAGTTATTAACAAAAGTAATAGATGAGCAAAGAAAATGAAATAATATAAAATTGCAAAATATCTTAGTAAATATGGACTATATAAAACAGTAATAGAAATCTATGGGGACAACATGATGCGGGATCACTGTGTACTACACATATAGAGAAAGGCCCAACCTGAGTAATGATTAAAGATATACAAAGTAAATTGACAGTTATACATGGCTACATAGACAATGAATGTTTAAAATTAAAAGTGTTTGTGAAGATGTGGAGAATCAGAACCTTTAACACTTCTGGTAAGGGTATACATGTTTAAACTTTTTTTAGAAAACATTCTGACTTTAGCAAGTAATGTACACATATATATCTATATTCTGTATATTAGTTATCAGTGCATAAGTCTCCCCAAACTCTATAGCTTAAAACAGCAATACTCATTTGTTTTCTTATATGGATTTTCTGGGCAAGGAATTCGGGTATGATTTAGTTGCATTTTGCAGACCCACAGTGACTGGACCATCTCAAGGTTTTCTTCAAATGTATGTTTTGTACCTGGACTACAAGTGCTAGGAACTACAAAACGAAGCATTCCTCTTTATTTTTGTCAAGTCTGTCTATATAATCTATCTAGCATGGTAACTTTAGAGTAACCAGACTTCTTACGTATTAGTTCAGGGTTCTAACATGCATGTTCCAAGGAAAAGACAAACTAGGCAGATATCATACTGCGTGTGTGTGTGTGTGTGTGTGTGTGTGTGTGTGTAAGTTGCCCTTTTATTTGGTATCATTTTTGGAACACAAAACATTTCTAATGATAACATAGGAATCTAAAATTTCAATACAGATACTACAAATGATCGGCTTTTTAAAAATGAATATAACAGTGTTGCATTCCTCAAAGTTATGAAAATGAAAGGCATCTTCGTCTCAAATTCTTTCTACTTCTTCCCAATTTAGCTATTTTCTCTATTTTTTTTTTCAGTTTAAATATCATTACCATTTATTTGGTGTTTTCGTTTCTTTTTCTGAGCAATTGTTTGCAGTACAACCTCCTAGGATTCCTTTCACTTCTTAATTCACTTTTATCTCCTCAATTCAAGCTTTGCTCTTACTAATAATGCCTTGAACTCTTAAGACTCATGTAAAGATCTTGGCAGTATTGACTTTTTATTTCAACTGGGCACTGTATCACCAAAGTCTATTTTTTTTCTATTTTTTTTTTATTTTCTTTTTCAAAATAAGTTAATATTTCAGTGATTTATTCTTCTACCTAAACTCTAAATAATATCCTAAATTTACTGTTTTGATTTTCAATTATTCGACCTAATTAATCCAATTAGTTCCAATTAAGATTGTCATTGTTGTGCATTTAGAAATTAGACCCTTTATTTAAAAACATGTTATCCTTCAATAGTTTCAAAATAATTGAATATTTTTTGGAAAAAAATTATTAAATTCGTAGCTGAATACATGCTTCCCCAAAGATTATTTTATTCCTCCCAGGATCTAAGATTTCTTTATGTCTTTTAAAGAAAATCTGATTCTATAATACCAATAAAAATAAAATAAATTTATAATATAACAAGGTTGAAAACATTTTAGGAAACTAAAACTGTTATATTTCCAACTTATTTCTAATTGAATTGGATCATGGTGAAAATTGATGTGTGATTAAATTTTGAAATTATTTCAAAGATAGTCATACACATGCAAACACATGTATAGTATCTATTCTTGTAAGGTAAAGTTTTGTATGTTATCATATTAATTAGTTCTTGTTATGCAAAATTTAAACATAATCCTTCATATGAAGAAAGACATAATAAAATGGTGAACTAAGAACTAAAATTCAAATAGAACAAAAAAGAAATTAGAAGTGGCAACATTAATTTCAGACAAGGTTAAATTTAATGTTAACAGCAAATACCAGTATGATTAAAATTATAAAAACATTCAAGGCACACTTTATGAACAGCATAAATCATCAAACTCTATATACTAAGCAATATAGCAACTTAATATATGAAGCAGAATTAACTATAAATGCAAGGGGGTCCTAATTAAATCAGATGTAATAAAAGAAACAAATGTGAAAACATACTGTCTTTTATGATCTAACCTCAGAAGTCACACAGCATAATTTTTAAAGCATTCTGTTAGTTGAGGAAATTCAAAAGGTCCACCACATTCAAGGAGAAAGAACCTAGGCTCCACTTCTTAAGGGGGATTGTCAGTATCATGTTCTGAAAATGAAGTCTGCCACAACCTGTAATCAAGTAATCTCATTCCTATGTATGTAGTCATCAAAAATCCATGTCTATGTATACCAATAAAATCTGAGAGTGTATTTATCATCACATCCTATTAGGAGAAACCCTCTTGAAATGATATAATAAGCACAAAATAATGAAAGTTTTGCTTCTTATTTTTCCATTTAGATACCCTCCCCCCACCATTTTTGTTTCTTGTCTGATTGCTGTGCCTCAGACTTCCAGTACTTTGTTGAATAAAAGTGGTGAAAGTGGTCATCCTTGTCTTGTTCCTGATCTTAAGGGGAATGCTTTTAGCTTTTCCACATTGAATATGATATTAGCTATTAGTTTGTCATATATGCCTTTATTATGTTGTGATACGTTCCCTCTATTCCCACTTTGCTGACAGTTTATATCATAAAAGAATGCTGGATTTTGTCAAATGCTTTTTCTGCATCTATTGATTTGACCATATCATGTTTATTTTTCATTTTATTTATGTGCTGTATCATGTTAATTGATTGCAGATATTGAACCATCTTAGATACCAGGAATGAGTCCCATTTATCATGGTGTGTGATAATTTTAATATATTGCTAAATTATGTTTGCTAATATTTTGTTGAGGATTTTTGCATCTTTTTTTATAATGTCTTTGGTTTTGGAATGAGGGTAATGATGGACTCATAAAGTGAGCTTAGGAGCCTTTCCTCCTCTTGGATTTTTTTAGAATAGTTGAAGAGAATAGGTATTAATTCTTTTTTTAATGTTTTGTAAAATACAACTGTGAAGCCAACTGGCCCAGGACTTTTGTTTTCTGGTAGTTTGTTGATTACTGATTCAATTTCATTGGTAGTAATCAGTCTGTTCAGATATTCTGTTCTTCTTGATTCAGCCTTGTAATATTGTATGCTTCAGGAATATATCAATTTCTTCCAGATTGATTGTCCAATTTGTTGGTGTAAGTTGCTTGGAGTATTTTCTTAAATTGTTGTTTTTTAATTTTATGATGTCTGTTGTCATTCCTTCTCTTTCATTTCTGATTTTGCTATTTGGGTCCTCTCACGTTTTTTTCTTAATGAGTCTGGTTAAAGGTTTATCAGTTTTCTTTATCTTTTAAAAAAACCAGCCCTTGTTGATACTTTTTATTATTTTTTTAGTCCCTATTTAGCTTATTTCTCCTCTGATATTATTTCCTTCCTCATGCACACTCTGTGCTTTGTTTGCTGTTCTTTCCCCTGTACCCTTAGATGTAAATCAGACTGTTTATTTCAGGTTTTTCTTGTTTCTTTAGGTAGGCCTGTGTTGCTATGAATTTCTGTTTTGGGACTGCTTTCACTGTGTCCCATAGATTTGGGGTCGTTGTGTTTTCATTTTCATTTGTCCAAGGTATCTTTTGATTTCTTTCTTGATCTCATTGTTGACCCATTCATTATTTAGTAGCGTGTTATTTAAGCTACATGTGTTTGTGTGTTTTTCAGTATTTTTTTCTTGTAATTTATTTCTAGTTTCATAGCATTATTGTTTCCTTAGTCATTCAGCTACCCTGTCTTTTGATTGGAGCATGTAACCCATTTATGTTTACAGTGATTATTGATAGGGACTGTCTGTGCTTCCTGGGCTTATTTATATGTCTATTTCTTTCGCTAGGTTAGGGAATTTTTCAGTCATTATTTCCTCAAACACCCACAACACCTCAGATAAAACAGCATATATATATATATATATATATATATATATATATATATATATGCTGTTTATATATATACGTATATGCATATATACGTATATATATACATTATACATTATAATATATATATATGCTGTTTATATATATGTATATGCATATATACGTATATATATACATTATACATTATAATATATATAACATATATACATATACATATACACACACATCTATCTATCTATCTATCTATATATATATATATGGTCTTTGGTCATTTTCATCATATATGTATACATATATATTGTGAAAATGACCAAAAACCTCATTTAAAATTATACAAAAATGTACTAAAATGTCTCTTAAGCATGTCAAAAGACTTTTAATCCCATTCACAGTTAGAAAAATACAAATCTATAATGTGAGATACCACATCTCCCTTAACAGATTGGCAAAATTAAAAAATATAATAACATATCCTTTAGTAAGGCTTTGGGGAAACAGGAACTCTCACTCATAGCTTGTAAGCATGCACATTGCAACTATTTTGGAAATATCTAACAAACTACACATGCTTTTACCTTTTGACTCAGGCATCCCACTTTGGAGAATTTATTTATCCTAAAGGTATACATGAAACAATTCAAAAATGCCTATGCACCATTATTCATTACAACATTGCTTATAATTATAAAACATTCGAAACAAATAAACTGCTTATCCATAGGAGAGTTGTTGAATAAACCGTGGTACTCTGTAGGCTTAAAAAATAGGAGGAAGATTTTATTTGTAATGTTTTTTGATAAATAATGATAATTAAACATATGTGTGTGTGTGTGTGTGTGTGTATTAATTAAAAAGATTATGACACCCTACCTCTTATGTAAGAAAAAAAGAGGAGGAAAGGATTAGAAAGCAATGCATGTACTCATTTATGCAAAGAGAGGCACAGGGATAATAAAAAAAGGTGGAGTGCATTTTTTAAATATTCACATTACAGAGAACATAAAATCACAGTGCTTATAGGGGGAAAACAAAACAAAACTAGTTATCCCAAATTTCCAAAATGCATTGATATCTTTGAGATTTATGTCCTATGGTTGCCAGAACATATCCAAAGAATATCTGTTCTTAGGGAATTGACAGTATAGTATTACAAGAAGTATAAATCAGTATCTCAACACTTAATAGTAATACAGCAATAGAGATGCATCAGTGTTTTGATAGAAGTATGCACAAATGAGGTATGATGTATTTTGAAAAGCACCAAGGATGTTGAATCTAACTAGGATTAAGTGGCTTTGATATATGATCAAATCTGTAAGCTACAAGTACAGAGTGTTTTCAATAAATACAGTGATTGCAAGGCTCTCCTTTCAGTCTCTTCCCATTTGCTCCTGCAGGTAATTTTTTTGCTAAGTGCTAAGATGTACTGTGTGAAAACAGATACCTACCAGTATATTAGAGGATATAGTGATGGTCTCACGGCGTTTTGTTTCACTGGCTGAGGAGAATTCCATGTCAGTACTCGAGGTCTATCCACTACCAAATAAGAAATTATTTACCTCACCTTAGTTATATACAATGGAAATCCATTTTTTCCTGTATCATTAGACTTAAAGCATTCATGGACATGGCCAACCATAAGAAGTTAGCCATAAGTCAAAAAGGAAACATCAATATCACAGATAGCTAATTGAAGAGAGTTTCAGAGATAGGTTGATATTTAACAGTTCCATCATTTCAATTATTATCCCTCACTTTGCCTTTTTATAACCACATCTGCTTCTCTTTTATGTCTACCAAAAAAAGTGTACAGTTTAAGATATGTTGTGTTGGTATTACTTTTTGAAGTTGAATTGAATTATGGTAGCACTGTGTAGGATGACCTTTGCTCAAAAGATGGCGTTAATCAAATGAATGCTAGCATCATTCATTGTATTACAGTTTTAATACAGTGTTTTCCTTTCTTAAAACGTGTATACATTTTTTGACACCTTCTGTATATCTGTTGGTAATTGCCTTTTTCACCCAGCATAAGTCTCTGCAGATTGATCTAAATCATGGTGTGTATCAATAATCCTTTCTTTCTATTGCCGAATAGTATTCCATTGCTTGGATGTATTGAATTATGTTTACTCATTCCTGATGGAAGGCATCTGGGTTGTTTTTAGTTGAGAACTATTATGCATAAGGCTACTATATACATTTATGTACATTTTTTATATTAAAATAAATATTTATGTCTGTGGGATAAATGCCCAGGAGTACAAGTGCTGCAGTATATGTTAATTGTATATTTAGTTTTGTTTTGTTTTGTTTTAAGAAACTACTGAACTGCTTTACAGAGTGACTGTATCATTCTATATTCCCACCAGAAATGCGTAAGTGATCTAGTTACTCTGCATCCTTGCCAGGGCGTGTGTGTGTGTGTGTGTGTGTGTGTGTGTGTATGTGTGTGTGTGGTGTGTGTGTGTGTGTACATATGTTATATTATATGATATATAAATTTAATTTTAGCATTTCTCATTGTGGTTTAAATTTGCTTTTCCCTAATGACTAATGATGTCAACCAACTTTTCACGTGCCTGGTATCTGTATATTCTCTTTGTTGAAATATCACTTTTACCCATTGTCTAGTTCGATTTTTAATTTTTATTGTAGAGTTTTGGGAGTGGTTTACATAATCTCTATCTTGATGCATTTTTAGATGTGCATCAGCTATTTTCACCCAGTCTTTAGCTTGTCTTTTCATTCTTTTAACAGTTTTTCAAAAAGAAAACAAAAACTAATTCTGATGAAAGACATTTCTTCGAATTTTATTTTTTTCCCCTCAAAGTCTTTTAGTTTCGTATTTTACATTTAATACATGGTCCATTTTGAGTTGATGTCCAGTTGTTCCAATAGCAGTTGTTGAAAAGGTTATTCTTTAAGTTGCTTTGGCACTTTATCAAAAATTACTTGTGTACATTTATGTGTATATATTTCTTATTTATCTATTCTGCTCCATTCATCTATGTGTATACACCACACCAATACCAAACTGCTTGTTTATTGTATATAGTAAAATACATAAAAAGCTGTACGATATATCTTGAAAATTGGTAGATTGATCATTTCCATTTTATTCTTTGTTTCTCAAAATTGTTTTAGCTATTTTAGTTCCTTTTCCTATCCATATACATTTCAGAATAATTTTATCTATATCCATGAAAAATATTGCTGGGATTTTGATGGGAACTGTAAATGTATGTGTTAATTTGGGCGGCATATCTCTCCATTTATTTAGATAATCTTTGACTTTTCATCAGTATTTAGTATTTTTCAGTGAAGAAGTTTTTTACATGTTTTATTAGATTTGTATCAAACTATTTAATTTTTGAGTGTATATAAATTGTATTATATTTTTAATTTTCATGTCCATGGGTTTGTTCCTACTATATAAAATATAATTTATTTTGTATATGTAGTTTGTATCTTACAACCTTGTTGAACTCACTTCTTAAATCCAAGAATCTTTCATTTTGTAAATTCCTTGGGATTTACTATATCAAGGATAATGGCATCTACAGTTTTCTTTCTTTTCTTTTCTTTTCTTTTCTTTTCTTTTCTTTTCTTTTCTTTTCTTTTCTTTTCTTTTCTTTTCTTTTCTTTTCTTTTCTTTTCTTTTCTTTTCTTTTCTTTTCTTTCCTTCCTTCCTTCCTTCCTTCCTTCCTTCCTTCCTTCCTTCCTTCCTTCCTTCTTTCTTTCTTTTCTTTCATTCTGGGAACAGTGTGTTTTTCCAAGACCTATCAGCTCCATGTCGAGTAGTGTTTTGTGTGTGTGTGTGTGTGTGTGTGTGTGTGTGTGTGTGTGTGTGTTTCAATCTAGTTTTGGGGGGCACAGTTCAGCTCCAAGTTAAGTCACTGTTTTTTCAATCTAGTTGTGGAGGGCACAGCTCACTGGCCCATGTGGAACTCAAACCACCAACCTTGGTGTTATGAGCACTGCGTTCTAACCACTGAGCAAACTGACTGCCCACCAAGCTCAAGCCATTGTTTTCAATCTAGTTGTGGGAGGTGCAGCTCACTGGCCCATGTGGGAATCAAACTGGCAACATTGTTGTTAAGAGCTAGCGTTCTAACCAACTGAGCCATCTGGATGCTCTACAGTTTTATTTCTTTATTTATGATCTGTATGACTTTTATTTCTTGCCTTAACTCACTGCATTTGCTAGAACTTCCAGTAGCATGTTGAATAACAGTGGTGAGAGTGAGCATCCTTGCTTTGTTCCCAAAATTAAGAAGGAAACATTCTATCATCAGTAATTGAGATGTGGGCTATAGGTTGATGGTAGCTGCTCTTTATTAGGTTTGGAATTTCCCCCTCTATTCCTCGTTTGTTAACAGTTTTAATAATTAAAATTATTAATTGATGTTGCATTTTTGTTCAGTGCGTTTTACTTTATCAGTCAATATCATCATAAGATTTTTCTTCTTTAACCCATTAGTACTCTGGACTGCATGGATTGAGTTATTCCAAGTAAAAAACCCACTTGTTGATGATACATACTTCTTTTTATATATTGCTGAATTTTATTTGCTAAGATTTTGTTAACTCTTTTTGTGACTTTATTCATGGAGGATAATGGTCTGCAGTGTTTTTGTTATTGTTGTTCATTTGTTTGTTTTTGTACTGTCTTTTTCTTCTTTTAGTATCAGTATAATGCTCATTTCATTAAATGATTCGGAAGGCTTTCTACCTCTTCTGAGATTGTATAGGATAAATGTTGGCTCTTCTTTAAGTGTGTGTGTGTGTGTGTGTGTGTGTGTGTATTCCAAGGTGTTTTGTTTTGTTTTGTTTGTACATAATGGGATGATAAGAAAAAATATGTCTACTCCATATTTCTGAAATTGGAAATCTCATCTTTTCCAGAGTTTTTAATGTGAAATTTTAAGACTGACAACAGTCTGTTCTAGGTCAGTTCCACTTCAGCTTTCAAACCTTTCATCCCACTAGCAATAGACACTTGAGTCAAATCTAACATAGACTATAACATTCAAAATAGAGTGATCAATCAAAACATCAGTCAATTGTATGGTCAAGGGATTACGTAAACAAATACTTCTGATCTTTTTATATAATGAAAACATTGTCCAAGAAAGAAAAAGACTTAAGATTCAAGAAATAGAAGAGTTAGGAAAGCCATAGGAAGATAAAAAAGGAAAGTCAATAATAATAACTATACATCACGCCTAAATTATTTAAGAGTAGAATAAGAAATTAAATATCTTTGTATACACCCCACAAGAAATTAAGTGCCTGTTAAAATTGTGTGATTAAGAATTTGAAGGATTTCAGTACAAAATTGTAGGCATAATATAATACATACACATTGAAATCACAATATATGTACTCACCTGTCTTCCTTCTTTCAATTTTTGTTCAAAAGTAGTTTTAGACAATTGCACCTTATTTTTTCTTTGATGTGTGTTACTAAATTTTGCCTACATTGTAATATATGAATAATGTTATAAACACTGATTATTGCAAAAATTGTTTTTATAAAGCTTATTAAAATAAACAAAATATAAGACACAAATATGGTTAAAATGCAATATTAGAATAATTTTGGACAAAATAGTTTCTAAATAATAAAATAATATATAATTACATAGCATTAAATTTCAGATATAACAAATTATAAAATATTTCAGTCAAAAAATATACAATGCAAAGTAAAAGAAGAAATAGAAAATGTAGTTTGACTAATGCCTAATAAAAATATAAACAGTAATAAAAAATATACCCCTATCCCACACCTGCCTAAGTTCTACATTTTTAGAATTTTTTAAAGGATTCATCATCCATGTTTGATTTAAAAAAAAAAAAAAGTTGCCTCTAAATTACACCATGAAATAAAATAAGGAGAGATGTTTTACAACTCATTTAATGTCATTGAAAAATTAGTACAACCAGCATAAGTAAAACCTGCATACACTATTGTGAAAAAGTAATAGAGAAATTGATATAATTCAGTTTCATTTAAATTTAAAAGCAGTGTGCACATAGGTTAACAATGAAACAAAAATATAGGAACGATAGCTTCTACTGATAAGATTAGGCAAGTAAATATTGTGATTACATTCAATTGCTTAACCTTGGTGGTTGCTATGTAGATTTTCCATGCATTGTGTTCTTTAATCCAAATGTATGTGTTGTATATACTCTTTCATATAGATGTATTATAGGAAGTTATTTCTGGGAAGTTTGGTTGCAAAAATAAAAAAAATTATTACTTTGAACATAATATTTAACCTATATTTTTACACCTTATATGTGTATATGTACTTGTGCATAAAAATATTTATACTTACATTGAATATAATGTTCAATATATATTAAAATGTTTATACAGCTATACATGAAATTTTGCCGGTGTAATACCTGAGATGTTGAAGTAAATACCAGGGGATGGAAGACTTTTATTGTTTGCTTTTTGATTGTTTACATATGGTTTAAACTATATTTATAACGATGTTAGGCTTCTCTTAATTTAAAATTATTAAATTAAAACTATAAAACTGAAAAAAATGAAGTGAAGGTCACTTCCAACCAAAGAAAAATTACATTTTCCTAGCCCCAAATAAAAGCCAATTATTTCTTAGTTTTAAATATATAACTCAGTATATCATAATGACCTTTTCGATTCTTCTAGTTGTTATAAGCTTGAAATGATTACTAGAGACTTTAATAAATAGAAATTGATTTTATTATTCATTTTTTCTTTGTTTTAGAGGGAACTTCATGAGAACACTATAAATCTTTGCCTGTCATATATATATGTATTATGAAGACTGGCCATTTTCTTCTGTACAATTTTTTATAGTCACTTGGAATTCTAGTCATATTGCATACTTCATCAGATATCTGGATAACTAAGACATCTATTTACTAAGATGTCTTAAAAAAAAAAAAAAAATCTCCACCCTCCATAATATGAAAGTGCCATATACTGCTGCTGCTTGGGTTTAGTCCACTAAAACGTGTAATACTTATTCTAGTCCTTACAGCTTTTGTAAAATTAAGTATATTTTCTTGTGTATGTGTATTTTTTTTTATGTTCATTTTAGTCTACTCTATCCACTGTGTTCCTTCTTTCCATTATTTAACAAACACCTTGGTTAGTCAAAATACCTGTTACATAGAGCCTAATTTTTCTCTGTTCTGTTGTTTGAAAAAAGAAGATATATCTTACATTATATGATTATCTATCCCCATTTTTTTCTCTCATTATTATGTGTTGGGATCTAGTACTTTCGTTTTTTTTTTTTTAATTTAATTTATTGAGGTAACAATGCTTAGTAAAATTATATAGATTTCTGGTGTACAATTCTGTAATACATCATCTATATATCACATTGTGTGTTCACCACCCAGAGTCAGTTCTCCTTCCATCACCATACACATATATTTGATCCTGTTTACCTTCATCTACCACCTCCCTCCCCACTTACCCTCTGGTAACCAATAAACTATTATCTATGTCTAGGAATTTTTTGTTTCTTTATTTGTTTGTCTTATTCCTTTGTTGCGTTGTTTTCAGTTTTATATCCCACGTATCAGTGAAATCATATGGTTCTCGACTTTTCCTGTCTGACCTATTTCACTTAGCATAATAATCTCAAGATCCATCCTTTTTGTCGCAAATGGCATTATTTCATCTTTTCTAATGGCAGAGTAGTATTCCTTTGTGTCTATATACCACATCTTCTTTATCCAATCATCTATTGAAGGACATTTGGGTTGTTTCCATGTCTTGGCCACTGTAAATAAAGCTGCAGTGAACATCGGGGCACATATCTTTACAGATAAATGTTTTCAGAATTTTGGGGTATATACCCAGGAGAGGGATTGTTGGGTCATAGTACTTTCATTTCTTAATTGCTTCTTTTATTCTCATTATTGCTCATATGATTAGTAAATGTATATCAATATGCATGTGAAATATATTTTTCAAAAGAGCATCTAATTACCATTTGAAATTTAGTCTTCCAAATAAAATGCACACATTTTGTAAGTGAAAAAGGATATACATACTATACTATGGATTATTTTATATTTTAAAATTAAATTGGCGAATATTTATTTCATGAGAAGTACTGATTATTGCAAAAATTGTTTTCTAAAGGTTATTATAATAAGCAAAATATAAGACAAATATGATTAAAATGTAATATTAGATTTGACCTGCAGTCTGAAAAGGTTATAGTCATTGTTTATTATCACAGATTCTGCATAGCTGACCAGAAATTATATGGTTTTAAAAGATAGGAGAGAAAAAAATAAACAAACATTTCAAGTAATAAAAGTATATGTAATCTGCTACCATTTATGGGGCAAATAAATTAGTTAAACCAAACCTCTAAATTCTGTAAGTTCGTCATAGTTTCCAATATATTACCAAGCTAATTTCTAAAATTTTACTGAAGATTCAAAACATTTGCTGAAACCAACATTTTATTCTAAAGACAAAAAAGATTTTTAAAAACCATTTAGTCACCCATGCTTGGGCAATCTGGAGCAAAGCTAATTACATTATGTGTACACAGTACACTAAAGGAAAAAAAAAAGAAAAAGGAGAAAACCAGATACCAGATGGCAATAAAAGGGAAATTATCAATAACTCAGCAAGAAAGAATTGCTCACATCAATTAAATCTATGAAACCAGTAGAAATTAAAATAAACAAGTGAATTTACATGCATCTTCTATTTCCAGATATATCAAAGGTTAGATAAAATATCCATCTATCCATCAGTAGGCTTCCTAATAATACCCAAGATTGGCATTCCATTTAAACATATTGTCCAGCAAAACATTTCTCATAGTTTAAAACATGAGATCACAATTAGTGTCTACTGATTTTGCTATGTTATGACTGGCTGAAAGCTACAAGACAGTGAAGATTTTACTGTAGTCAAAAGATAAAAATCCACATTCTCAATATGCTCTTGAAAATCTACAAGTATGATTAAGACCATGGCACTAGTTCCCAGAAACCAAGTTTTCCCTCGTTTAATGTCTCCTTAATGCTATTTTTAGAGTCTTCATCACTATAGAAATAAACATTAAAAGAGTCTAAATACTATCTTTGGATTTTAATTTTCTGAGAGCAATACAAAACCATTAAAAAATGCATATAACCATTTGGCAGTAGTTGATTAAATTCTGGTTCATTCATTATTTTAACCATGTAGTCTTTGTACTTTTTTGGTATGTTAACAGCATCTTGTAATCTTTGGAAAATTTGCAAAAAACGATTCAATCTGGATAGTGGCTATAAGAGCAATTGCCCTACAGTAACTACTTTATTTTCTGCTCACTTTCATAAGACTTTTTATTTACAGAAGTATATTTATACTAGTTGATCAAGATAAGTTGAGCTGGAAAGAATATGAATAACCTTATCGTAGGCTGGATTGGCTTAATATCTCGTCATTAACTAGACAATTTGTATTGATAGTCCAATAATTATTATTTGTGAAATAGTTTCCTTACTCCTGCCGTCTGGTTTAACCTATTTCAGCAAAAACAAAGTAACCTTAAAAATAAAATATGTATGTGGAAAACTAACATTGAACATAATGAAGTCCTGGACTTAATTCCAGTCTAAAGTTTATACATTGTTAAAAGTTGTATTTTATAGGGCTTGGTGACCTGGCTCAAGATTTCATAAGTGCACTTGTTTATAACTTACTCTCCTAGTCATTAGGATGAGGTAGTTCCATTGAAATTCAATGTTATTGTGATATATTATATATTAGTATATTTTTGCCACTGTAAGCTAAGGGTTCATTCTTACAGTCCAGGCAAAATGCTAACTAATGGCTATCACTGAAATATTGAAAAGGATTTTTAAATTCACACAATGGCTTAGGTATTTATCTGCTTAAAATCTGAGATAAACATTCCTGGGTTAACTGTCCAGGTGATTGATTCATGTGTGGACTTGCGCTTCCTCCTCACTTGGAAAATATTTTTATTGCCTGAACAACAGAGTTTACAAAGGATATTTGTAAACATTGTATCATTTGATTCTCTCAAATGATATCTCTTTGAAATAGATTGTTTTAAGAGGCTCATAAAATTTATGGAGAATTATCCTGATGTATTCAACTTGAACATGAGAGAAGTAAGATTAAGCCATTAGACTTAATTAAGACTCAAATGCCATTAACTGCCTTTTTTTTGGAACTCTTTTTTATGTTGGTATATTTTAACATCAGAAAATAAGACATATTTAATTAAATTTATTCTAAAATTTATATTTGCTTTAAAACATTCTATGTGAATGTTTATAATTGCTTTATTTGTAATCACAAAAAAACTGAAAACAACCCAAATATTTGTCAAGTGGTGAATGGGTCAGAAAAGTGCAGTACATCCATGTAGTGGAATACTACTCAACATTAAGAACTAACAAGTGATAGACCCAATAAGGTAGATGGATCTCAAGTTCAAGTGTGACTCAAAAGCCAGGTGCAAAATCTGAATACTATATGTTTTGTTTGTATAACAGTTTGGAAAAGGCATAATTACAGAAGAAGGAAACAAATCAGTAGATTTCAAAGCTAGCAGGGAAGCAACAAATTGAATAAAAAGCGGCAAAAGGGAAATTTTTTGTCATGATAGGAATATTCTAAATCTTGATTATTTTATTATGTACCTAATCTTCATTCTGGTTAGGTATGTGACTATATATATTTGTTATAACTCAGAACTGTGTGACTAAAAAGGATGAGTTTTTACTGTATATAAGTTATACTTGAATAAATCTGATTTTATAACATATTTGTAAGTTTCTGAATTTATGAATAAGTATATAGTTTTCATAATTTTTATATCTAAAATTAAGATATATGTAACAATTTGTTGAAAAGAAATCAGTACCAGGCATATACATAGATCTTAGGTGCAAATTTTTGTTTAGGATTAGTATTTGAAATATACTTTAATTCAAAAGCAGATGACAAATAGAAAATGAAAACCTGACTAAGAGCAGTCAGAGGTGACAAACATATTCGAGGTGGAAAAAAAGAACACATAAAAATTTGTGTTATACCCCTTAATAAACCTTGACATTCTCAAGAAGTGATACTCTCTAAAGGGGTAAATAAGAAAAATCTACCTATTGGCAATAGTCTTTAACTGAGAGAAAGGACCCCCCACCCCACCTCGCCCCAGTATCCAAATATACTTGACTACAGCTTAAGCACGTTTGTGCCAAAACTTTTACAGCTCTTCTTGTTCAAGTGCCATCAACTCAAAAAGTCAACATTGACAAAGAAAAGTTGTAGTGCAGCAGTTAAACAGGCAGGGAAATCATTATTGAAGACTGTTGCAATAATGGAGAGAGATTGAACTCAATGCCACAGCAGAGTTTTTGAGCTGGTGTGTCAAACTGCTGGAGGACATTAGTGGAAAGGTTGGTCAATGTGAATAGCCATCTCTGTTAGCTGATTGACGAGTACTGATGTTAGGTTCCTACCCTCCCACAGAGACAGGGAATAAAAGTACTGGTTTTCCTGATGATTATGTTTATAGATGAAGCTCTCAGATTCTGAAAAAAGATGGTCCAGAGTTGTAAAACTGGCAAAAGTCTGGTAGAAGATTGTCATTTCAAAGAGACAGGGAAAGAACTTACAACGACAAGTTTCCAAAGTAAATAGTCCAAGGAAAGGCAGGTTAGGAGGCTGTAGCCAGGAAGAATCCTGTCTAAAATTTAGTCAATTTGAGGGAAATGTTAAGGCAGTCTTGGTCAACATACAGTAGGTACCAGTACTCAAAATTCTAGGAATCCCAAAACCATTCTACATAAACTCTGCCTACATAAACTATGCCGGTCCCAAGAGATTTCTTCACAAAACACACGAGAAGGTGATCCTCAGTGAATATTAGCAGAAAACAGAAGGAAGAGTAGGAGACAGGCATGTCTAGATGATAAGATAATCTGTAAAATAATATAAAATGTGTACGTTTGAAATGATTAAAGACGTCAAAAGGAATTGAAACAACAACAAAAAAAAAGAGTTAGACACTGTGATGTCTTTAAACATTTGATTTTAAAAGGATAAAAAGGACTTTCTAGTAATGAAAATACCAGTTCCATTGTGTACACTGGACGCTTCTTTATCTCTTTCTTAGTGAACATCACTATTATACCTCAATAGTTTTTATACCCTCTGTTCTGGCATTTCATTTATTACACAACAACTACAAAAAAATGTTTTTTTGATACTTGGAGCAGTATTTGCTTTGCAACCCCTTGAAAAGGGGTTGGAACTTTGATCCATACCTAAAAAGTACAAAACAGAAATAAAGAAATAAAAATTAACATACCACAAACAATAACTGCCAAATAGATAATTTAAGAAAGGTGTCATGGATATGTAAAGCAGGATATACAAAACACAATACACAGCCACTTCCCTAATTCTGCTCCTACATAGACAGCTCAGACATTTTCCCATCCTACACTATGTCCCCCAAACAATACCTTCTATTGTCCTACTAATTCAGCTATCAACATTATCATCTATATGTCACTTGGCAAAACAAAAGTCCAAATTAGCCAATTATCTGTTCTGCCTTGAGCACCCTTCCTGGAATCTGCATACTCACCCCACCTGAACAAGTTTTTTCTTTGTTTTTATGTCTTGTCTTCCATTTCTTTTTGGTACTAGGGGTGATGCTGATACAAGGGAAAAAAATTTTTTTTTCATATTGCTAATAAATGATTTGAATATTAGTACTCTTCTACTTTTAGATTATGTGAATCTTGAAGGAAAATATTAATTATAAATGCATACAATGAATGAATGAATAGTGTAAATGTATTCTAAATAGAAGCCAAACATTAGAGAATAATATTTGATATACAGCCTACATTAAAGAAAATTTTTCTGGATAGGGTAAAATTAAGTATTAAAGTGTGTTTTGCAGTATAGATATATTTTGGTTTAGAAGTCAGAGCAAATATATGACATTTTTTACAAATTTTAAAATGATAATTGCATGTAGAATGAATTGAAGAGTGGACACTAAAGTTCAGAAAGTTTCATGTTATCACACAAATATCTTACACATATTTATTAGTTACACATTTAAAATGCATTACTTTCAAGTTCCAGAAGGAAAGGGGGAATAAGTAAGTATATGTAAAATTTCAAGACACTTCACAAACAAGTATTTTCTTTTGGAATTTTGAAATAAAGTTATACTATCATTATTATCAGTAATAAAAGGAAAATTCAATGATCATTACTAAGAAATATTCACAATATTATTTTTATAGTGATTAATCTTTTTTAAATTAAATGTTTATGTTTCTGACTTACAATGTTTGAACTTGAACTGTCTTATACTTTACATGTGCAAGAACACCTACTAAAAGTGCAATAATAATACTCCACCACTGTAAAAATACATATCAAATCTGGTCTCTTGAAAGGTGTCAAGGGGGCACATTCTTTCAAAATGAAAATTGAACCATTTTGTTCTCTTGTTTAAAATCATATATATAATGAAAGACCATTAGTGTGACAATAAAAATAACAGGTTCTTTGGCATAAATACACATGCATCTCCCACATAAATTCAGTAATCCATTAATGAAAAGCAGTAATTATGCCACAAAAATGTTATCATATTGTCTATTTCCCATTTTTCTAAATGGGATATTTATCATGAGTTTCACATTAGCCTAAAATCCCCAGCTAATTTCGTAAAATATAATTAAATACAATGAAACAACTGTGTAGCAATTTATGATGTAAAATACTTAAAGCTTTATTTCTTATTACTGGTTAAGATGGGTTAACAAATTTTGGCTTGCATGCTTTAACATACAGAGTTTACACAATGTAGCCTAAACATTGTGCCATGTTATAACATGGGAAATAACACAGAGAAAATACACAAATATATTAGAAAACAATGTCAAATATTTAAATAAAAAAGCAATGCAATTTACTGTCCTTACCAAGTAAGTTGGAGGATAATGCTTCAGTAAGCTGAAGGAAGGGGGGAGGAGATCATAAGCATTTATTGTCTGCTGTGGGTATAGAAGGTGAAGCTGCAGAGGAATGGGTTAATTTCAAGCAAACTCCCAGACTCAAAGGAATAGATATTCTTTGTTGTTTTGATGCTGCTAGAAGGAAAGCTATGAAAAATGTTTAGGGGAAATGGCGTACCATTTAAGGTGAAAAAATTCAAAATGGTCATTTGTACTCCTCTGCTTATTATGTTTGTATACTTCTTACCTGATGAAAGATGTGTCCAGCTATTTAGTTAAACATTTCTTTTCTGGGCGTGTTTGTGAGGGTGTTTCCAAATGAGATTAATATTTGAATTGGTAGACAATATTTGTATTAGTCTCTTTATATTTATTCTCTTGATATGTTGTTACTAAAACTAATATTCATATCTTACCCCCTTGGGGTGTTTGAATTTTTGAGTAAAAAGAAAATCAAATGCTTTTTTATGACATTATTACACAATCTATTATGTTTAAATAGAAATTCCTAAGATTAAAATAATTTAAAAACTAAGGAAATATTATACTACATACTGCAAGTGGTGATGCCACCAGCATATCATCACCAGTGGAAAAGTGTGGCAAGTGACCTCATATTGTTCCTACTATGTTCCTACTGCAGTCCTAATATGTTCCTAATGTGTTCCTAATATGTTCCTACTGCAGTCCATGATCTGGCTTTTGCATTTGTGGAATTAAAGCACATTTCATATAAACATAAATGAAGAAATTGATATATAATATTATAATGCAGGAATATGAATGTGAAATCACAAGTTCTACTCATTATCCACATGATGAATGTTTATATTCTGCTGTTAATATATTTATAAAAGAAAGAAGTACTAATAGTAAGTAAAAGACTGACAAACATGAGTGGGAGGATATTGAGTGAATGTAATGTTTAATAACATTTGGGAATACAATGCAAACATCTCAAAAAATGTCTATTTCTGCCAACGTGGCAGGAAACAACCTACTTTACAAATACACATGCATGCTGATAGCACTAAAATACAAAAATTCCATCTGCTAAAGCTGTTAGTCTTTGGATAAGTATTGTTATTTTTGACCTGTGACTGTTTCTTTTTATATTCCATAGTGAAAAATTCCTTGATTTTGGTACATTTTCTATTTATTTACATTGAAGTGTTTAATAAGTTCAGATTCAAATCTTTTTTGAATGGAAATTAATCTTGTCCCTTTAATGTAGAGAAAGAACAAGACAAGCTATTTAGAAAAGACGTGTTCTGTGATAATCCATAGATCATTGTAGTTAAGGTAATCAGTTTCAGGATCAAATCAAATATTTCTTGTTTCACTTAACAGTAGTGTGGACATCAGCAAGTAATCTAATACATTTAATTTTCATTTATAAGTAAAATGGGAATAAAATGCTTTGTAAATGGAAGGAGGTAGTGCTTGAAAATGTATCTGACACATAATGAGCATTGGATTAATGTCAGTTATTATTTTCGTTGGTTGGTTTTGTGAATTTAGGGAAATGAAAGAACTACTGAAACCCAGATAGAGAATTTCAATAAAACATATTTTGAAAACTTTGCTTATAAGTTTGTTATGAATGAAATGTACATGCATATGATGTAATAAAATAATAAATACATACTTAATTATCAATTAAAACTTTCAAAATTCCTGGAGAAAAATCTTCATTAGTATATTAGGTTCACTCTCTTTAAGGATATGTGCTTATTTTGTCATATTGTGAAGTTATGTCTTTGATTTAGTCTCTCCAAAATTTCAATTAGTAAACTCTATGTCAGAGTTATACCACTAACAAGCATGTTTTTTTAAAAAAAATAGGTTTTTTTTCTTACATTATTAAAGAATTTAAAACCAATCTGCCATGTTTCCCCCAAAATAAGACCTAGCCAGACAGTCAGCTCTAATGCATCTTTTGGAGCAAAAATTAATATAAGACCTGGTATTATATCATATCATATATCATATCATATCATATCATATATTATTATATTAATTATATAAGGCCCAGTATTATATTATAGTATAGTATAGTATGTTATGTTATATTATATTTTACTGTACTATACTATATTATATTACTATACCCAGTCTTATAGTAAAATAAGACCGGGTCTTATATTGATTTTTGCTCCAACAGATGCAGTAGAGCTGATTGTCCAGCTAGGTCTTATTTTCGGGGAAACACGGTAGAATAAAGAATTATGTTTGTAAATTTAATAATTTGAAGCACATTTAATATTTACAACTTATTTTATTGTAATTTATCTTAAAACATTTAGTGGCAGAGATATATTAAAATCTATTCTTAAGATTAATAGAGAGCTAATCAAAATTATTTTCTTGTCATTTAAAGTGGGCCATCTCCTTTTCTTTGGATAAATGATAAAAGTTTTGTCTTATATTCTGATCCATGTGCATTCTTAATATTTTAATCATTATCACCACAAAATTAAATTGACTCTTTGGATCTGATTTGTAAAACAAATTAGTAAATGTCACCTAAGGATTCTGTGAGTTCCTTTTTAAGTCCTTGTGACCATCCCTAAATTGGGTTAGGAATTCACTGGGCTTCAGAATTGTACAAGAAATAATTTCAAGTAGACTCCTGAGAAGTAGTACATCTGGGAATATGTGTACAGTGTTCTGAATGTTTCACAGACTTACTACAGTGTGTTCCCAGCTCTTCTTCATTTTTTTTTCTTCTTTATATCCCATAAGAAAACCTCAGATACTGCAATAAATTGTTATGAGTATTATGTTAGAAAAGAAAAGGTGCTCTGAGGCACAGAACAAGGGCATATTATGTACTCTGTGAGGTCAAGAATGTCTTCCCTGAGGAAGTTTCAAAGGGATAGAATGAATGCTAATTATATGGAGCAGGTTTTCCGGGCAGAGACAATAGCATATTTAAGGGCCTAAGGGAAAAAAATAAAGGAAAAAAAAAAATGAATTTACCTATCTACTAGCTATTTGTCTGTCTCTGTGTGTGTTCTTCTTAGCTTTAGTTGAGGTTAAAATGGCAATTATACCCACAGATCAATGCAACATCTAGATGACCTATACAGCATTTGCAAGGAATGCTGTAAATCCAATTTTGTGGACCTTAGCCCATGCTGTTGTAAAAGGTTTTTGTCGAAAAAAACTGAAACATTTATCTGGAAGATATTTTTGGAATACTATAGGATATGCTCTCCTCACTCAATGGAAAGCAAGATGATTGCTACCCCCTCACTTCAAGTTACATAAACCCGATTTGAAAGGATCTGTCAGGAAACCAGGGCATGAATATCTGGAATTTACAAGACATATAAGACTAGTTTCTGAATAAAAAAGAGAATGATTTGGGCCATTGACTTGAAGTAGCAGAATGGTAAGCAACTCCAAGTTAATTGCACTGATATTTATGGCGGTGATAGAAAAGTACAGAAAGTGTAGGGAGAACTGATATGATTCAAATGTAGTTCATATTGTAGGGAGCTGGCTAACACCTAATTCTGAGTCATAATTAAGAGGCCCCTTTGGGGAAGGAAATGACCTCAACAGAGTGAATACATTTTAGGAATACAGGAGCTGAGTGAGAAATTATAAAGGACTGGTACCATTATGTTTTTGTCTATGTCCAATGGGGGAATCTTCAAGAAAAATAAAGATATCAAGAGAGAAAAAGATCAGTATTAAATATACATCAAAATTATAGAACCTCCAAATCAAATTAAAGTAGTGCAATCTTCTCAGCACACCTTCATCATTTCTTCTCCCCTGCTCCAAAGTCACAAAGGTCAGAAGCTGTAGCTAGTCAGTAAGTAGGAAAGGAGGCAGAATAAAGAGAAGAGATGCAGTAATTTTAAAACTAAATGTGAAATTGTTACTGTTAACAGTGAGGAAAAGAAGAAAACAAAACTACATGATCATGGAATGATTCAGCAACCCTAAAAGCTGAGACATAAGTATTTAAACAAGGAGATGTCTAAGTCAAAAAAGTTGGTGTCTTGTCTAGATAGCATAAAAACACCTCCAGAAATATGTCAATACTTAGACCCCAAGATATGTTGAAGGGAAAGACATTGTTCCATTGGTGAACTCAGTCTAATTGAACCTGCAGCAAAGCCCAAGCATAGCTCAAGCATAAATTAGACTAAGGTCTCCTTCAAGCTGGGAGATCAAAGGGTATTTCTGAAGCTGCATATTATTTCCTTTAGTCTCTAAAGTCTCACACAAAATGTCCAGCATACCATAATATATTACAAGCCTCAATTATAAAAAAGGAAAACTAACAAATTACCAAGAGTCAAGAGAAGAAGGCCCTGAAGTAGTTGAGATCTTGGAATTATCGAGCAAAATTTTAAAATAGCAATGATTTGTATATTAAAGCATCTAACAGAGTATGTGAGCTACATGCATCAATTGAGATGGGATTTCTGCAGAGAAATTAAAACTATGAAATGAATCAAATGGAAATGTTAGGAATCCAAAATGAATATGATATCAGAAATTAAGAATTTATTTAATATTATTACCAGTCGTCTACACAAAGCAGAACAAATGACCAGTAAATCAGAAGGCCGACATGTACAAAAAAATAATGGAAAAAAAAACATATCAAGTATATGGTGATGGAAGGAGAACTGACTCTGGGTGGTGAACACAGATGTGATATATAGATGATGTACTATAGAATTGTACACCTGAAACCTATGTAACTTTACTAACCATTGTCACCCCAATAAACTTTAATAAAAAGAGAGCAATATAACATAAAACATTATAATTGTGGATAAATAACAAATAGTCTAATAAGTATAAGATTTTAGTCCCAGAAGAAGAGAGAAACAATAAATAATTAAAAATGACAGAATATTTCAAAACTGATAAAAGACAGAAATTCAGTTCCAAGAAGCATAATGAGTTCTTAAAAGAAAAAGTATAGGGAAAAGATGATAACCTATGTGCATTATCATCAAGCTGGTGAATACCAAGGTAAAGAATAATCTTAAAATCAGACAGAAACATAAAGGTCCATTCCATACAAAAAATGATATAAATGCTGAATGACATTTTTATAATAAATAAGGGAGGTCAGGACACAATTAATAGCAAGTTTAATATGCTGAAAAAAACAAATAACTCAATTTACAATACTGAAAGAAAAAAAATAGTGACTGTCAATTTAGAATTGTATAAGCAGACAAAATGATTTTCAAAAGAGTAGATGGCTTTTTTCTTCTGTGCACGATAAAATAAGAGCCAGTCATATAAATCATCTATTGTATGCTGAAAAGAAATATTAAACTTGGATATAATTCATAAAGGAACTACCTGAAAAAGATGCAAATAATTCAAGAGCAGACAGACTCTGGTGATGTGTTTAGTCTCACCTGGAGGAATGGAGACAGGAAGATATATAAATAAGTTCCCAACTTTGGACTTTTATCCTGAAACTACGCACAGTCTTTGACATACTCAAAGGCAACAGGGTACATGTGGAAAATCTGAAATATATCTGAGAAAGTATGAAAGCTAAACCAAGAAATCATAAATCCTAAAGCGAGTGCTGTAATTCCAGAAGGAAAAGAACCAGAGATTGGATTCCAGACTCTGCAGACATTTCTGTCTCCTCAACTAAAATTCATTGAAAGATCCAGATTAGCTCAGTAAAAGACAAAGGATATCTTAATATCAGAAGCAAAGTTTCCAGATTACACACAAATACATAACTTGTTTTTAAAAAATTACACATTAGGAAAAAATAAAAGAAAAAGATTCTAGAAAAGGAACGTCTAACTTTGCATTGATAACTTAGATGACACTATCCAAAATGGACAAATATATGAAAAAAACAAGACAAAACAAAAAAGTCTAAAATTAAAAGCTAAGACTATACAATTCTAAAAAAAAAAAAAAAAAAAATAGTCATTTTTTGTTTGTTTATTTCATTGAATAAGGCGAATGTTATTTAAACAGGACAAAGAAACATATACAATAAAAGAAAATAAGATAACATGGACCTTATTAAAAACTTTTGCTCATTAAAAACACAGTTAAGGGGCGGCCGGTTAGCTCAGTTGGTTAGAGTGTGATGCTCCTAACACTAGGGTTGCTGGATCGATCCCCAAATGGGCCAGTGTGAGCTGTGCCCTCCAGAACTAGATTAAAACAACTACTTGACTTGGAGCTGATGGGTCCTGGAAAAACACACTTAGAAATAAAAATAATAATAATAATAAAAACATAAGATAACAAAAATTGGAGCAACCAACTATAGAATAATTTTACATAAAAAGTCTCAAAAAGTTTATAGAGAATCTATAAATAACTAACAAATCAATATTTGTAAAAGACAAATAAAATAGCCCAATAAACAATGGGCAAAATATTTAGACACCACAAAATAAAATTTATGAATGGCCAATAAGTACATAAAATATATTTACCAATAGTCAAGATATAAATTGAATTAAACTACAATGATATACAATGATACACTCACTAAAATGGCTAAAGTTGAAATGACGGACAATACCAAGTGTTACCAAGGATATGGAGCAAACATAATTCACATATATTACTGATGGGAATGATGGGAATACAAAATGGTACAACAATTTTGGAAAACAGTATGGTATTTCCTCATAAAGTTAAACATACATTTATCATATGACCCAGCAATATCTTCCTTTGAATTTAGATATAAGAAAAAAATGTGTCCACACAAAGATTTATGTGTGACTACTCGTAGCAACGTTAATCACAATAGCAAAATTGGAAGCAACTCAGATGTCCATCAATGGTAAATGATAAATAAACTGTGATATATCTACACTATACAATACTACTTAGCAATAAAAAATAATAAAATATATATGCTATTAACATGGATCTCTCCAGGAAAGAAAGTATGGTAATTAAAAGAACCAAAACACAAAATCTATGTGCAGTGATTCCATTTATATAAAATTATAGTAAAAAAACATTATAGTAAACTAAAACATATTAGTAGTTGCCCCAAATTGGAGAAGGTTGAGTACAAATGGGCATGAGAAAATTTTTCCGAGTGCAGGAAATTTCTGTATTTCAATTGTATTTACATAATTGCAGAAAATTACTCAAATTCATTAATCTGTACTCTTAAAAGTACGGAATTCATTTTATGTAAATAATACCTTAATGAAATTAGAGGGAAAATGAAGACAAAGTGGACATAATATGTAAATTAATTTCTTTCCAGCACACCTGCACTGAAAGATAAGTAAAAAAAAAAAGAAGTCTTCAGGCTAGTGACAATAATTACCAAATGAAAGACCAAATCTGGAAGAAAACGAGAATTAGAGAGCATAAACATCTACATATACTTAAAATTTCTTTAATATAATTTAATACAAAAGTATTAAAGTATTCTGCAGAATATGTGAAAATATGACCAAAAGAGAGCAGAAAGTGAGAGTTCATAAAAATATATATCGTTACTGACATTGACAGAGTATTTTTAAATATCCAAAGGTAATTGAACAGATTTAAGGCCAGTCTCAGATTTGTCACAGGAGCAGCAATAATATCAGAGTTTTATGAGAGAAAAAAATTAAGGTTAGTTTCTACTTGTACTCTAAAAGAGTCGCTGTCTTAACTCAGTTCCTCTATAAAACAGAGTATTGAAGCCCTGATTTTTTTTTTCCTTGATTTGTAAACCTAGGTAGTTGAAGGTCAGAAGGGAAACAAATGTGCGATAAGAAGAGATAGAAACAGTGTGTGCTACTAGATAATAATCGATGGCTACATGAGCTGTGACTGTGTTTAAGGTTTACAGGGAAAAATCATACTGTGTAGTGACGTATATAAGGATGAAAGAAAAGCACTTTATTGGTTCTTCTTTCCTGCCCTTCATTTCCCATTTTCAAAGTTAACCCTAAAAAGGAATGATGTATTAGGCACTTCCCTCAATGCCTCATCCTGACCTCAGTGGTTGATCAGGAATATAATGTAAGATTTCCAAGAGAACAGATGCAGAGATGGAAATTTGAATGAAGAGAGTTTGGTGGGTAATGCTCCTTGGAACAGTAACTATAAAGGAGGAAATAAGACAGTGATGCAGTTATAACAGAATGTCGAGCCCAGCAAGGGAGCTCTTTACAGTGTTCCTCAAGCCAGCCAAAGGGCCAGACTTTTGTATTTCCCATTCAGCCAGTCATTAGAGCAGGCTGTATCCAGGGTCAACGTGTAACCTCACAGGAGCCATTGTCTTTCTGCTAAGGGCAATCAATAGCGAAGCTTCAGCTGGCAATAATTCTAGCCACTAAAGAAGACACCATATATATATATACATACATATATATATGTATACATATATACATGAATATTAGCCATAAAAAGGAATAAAATCTTGCCATTTGTTACAAATGAGTGGACTAAGAGCCTAAGTGAAATAATATTATGCTAAGGGAAGGACAAATGCCATATGATTTCACTTCTATGTGGAATATGAAAAACAAAATAAATGAACAAACAAAACAGAAACAAACTCGTAAATACAGAGAAGAAATTGATGTTCGCCAGATACTAAGGGGTTTGAGTGATGGGTGAAAAAGGTGAGGGGATTAAGGAGTACAAATCACCAGTTATAAAAAGGAGTACAAATCTCCAGTTATAAAAACTGTCATGTGACATAAAATACATCATAGGAAATATAGTCAGTAATATTGTAATGACTATCTATGGTGTAAAATGGATAATACACTTACTGGGGTGATCACTTCATAAGTTATATAAATGTCTAATCACTGTTGTACACCTGAAACTTAATATAACAAGGCATGTCAAGTGTAACTAAAAAATTTTTAAAGATATTTAAAAAGATATATAACACCATTTATTTATGCATTTGCATATTTAATTATATGAATAATTACTTATTTTACTTAACCAATTTTATTGGGTACGTGTAATCTTCCAGATAAAAGACCAAGCACCTGAGAGGCAAAAACACTGTTTTGGACCTTAGCAAATCAAGTGGCGAGTATAAACTAATTGCTATAGTATATTACACTATACTTTGCTATTGTGTGACAGGAGGGAGGAGCAGAGTGTTTTATGAGGTAACACAAATATATCAAACTAAAAGGGTATATTAATAATGCATTACCCTGAAAATAAGAGAAATCTAACAGATACTGCTTTAAACTACTAAATGCTGACTAATGGTGGTTTTGGCAATGATTTTGGAGCTCAACAATGTTACATCCTGTAAATGCATGATTTCGTTTTTTTCTTGCTTCTTGATTCATAGTCACAAGTTTGTTTTGGTGAATGCTCCAGGCACCATGTACTATTCCATGTTCCAAAAATAAGAAAACACTGTCTCCACCTGAGTCTTTACCTTGATATTTCTGAAGGAAAATCCTCCCTATATGATGTCTGATTATAGTTCATTAGCCAGGATTACCGCATGCTCATTCTAACAGTAAGGGATACTTGAGTAGTTAGCACTTAGATTTCCATTCTTTATCGCAGAGCAAGATAAAGCAGAAGAATTTGGAAACTGATGTTGTGTGAACCACCCTCATTCTTTACTGCATAGGAAAAGAAAAAAAAATCAATATAAGGAATTATTTAAGTTCCATTTTCAGTAATAACTAGCATGTAGCTGACACGTGTTTGGGGGGAGTGGAAAGAGAACGGTATTTCAAGCAGAGAGAATCAATTTTATGAAAAATGAGGAGTTCTTGGTAAGAACACAATTAATTTTTACAGGTAAACAAAGAGAGGTGTTCGAAGTGGTGTAACTTGAAGTTAGATGTTATGCAAGAATTATGCCATGTGAGGCATTCTGAAATGGGTTAAGTAATTTGAAATTGAGACTAAAAATAGAGCAAAATATTAAAAGATCCCTAACAACACTGCTACATGGTCTAATTTGCCTTGTGGAAAGATCGTTCTCATAGAACATGGAAGATAAATTAAACAGGTTCCAGACAGATGTTCGGTAAGAAATCAAAAAAGACAGAAATAAGAATAGTGAAAACATAATTGGAGTGAGTGAAATATAGTTAAGATATACTAAAGATTTGTACCCATAGAATATAGTAAATAATTAGGAAACAAGTAATAGGTAAGGAGATAAGTAAATGAGAAATCTAGGATGTTTGTCATGATTCCAGATTGATAAATGAATGAGAGTCAATCCATTTACAACATAAGAAAAACAAAGAAGAGTAAAGTCTATGAGAAAGAGATTGAATTTAGTTTTGTATTTGTTGAATTTTAAATGTCTGTGGGTACCTAAATGTGGTTGTTGGGGTGTTAAATGGACAGGGGTAATAGTTTTAGAAAATGGGTAGTAGTTAGAACGCTAGTTATATGAGGTTTACTACAAATTTTATAGATAGTAATAATAGTAATATCTTAGGAGAAGTACCAGTATTCAAATGCTGTATAAAGGATGATGGACCCATGAGTGAAAATGAGAATAGATGACCCTCTAAAGATGTTTTAAGAATGATTCAGTGTCACAGAAACTGACAGTAGTTGTGGTCAAGTGAGAGAAATAATAAAAAGTCAATAAGTACAGAAAATTGCATATTAAGAATGAAGTTTTAAATGTATTAGTGAGTGCTGTTTTACTAGTTTGTTGAGGAAAACATTAGGCTGATGGGGGAGAAAGAGAAGTGGATGTGAGAATATGGAGCAATGAGTGTAGAGTATGCTCTCAGAAACACTCTCTGAATCATATAAACAAATTGAAAGAGCCTATCCATCTCATTATACTGACATTTGAATGTATGCATTTTCAGTAGAAACAACTATATTTAAGCTAAACTCCTTGAAGGCAAATATAATAAGCCATACACACTCAATAACTTTCATTTTATCTATTTAAAGCCATTGCCAGAGGTCTTACTCTAGAAGGGTATGTCAGCTAAAATATATTAATAGCATGCTCTGTATCATTTTCTTCATTATCTAATGGATTCTTAACTTTCTGCTGTATTGATATATTTTCACTTCACATCAGCTATCAGGTTAACATTTAAACAAATTACTAGCATCTGTGCAGGTGAATTATTTCTGACCAAAAAATAAAATATTAATAAAGCATAAGTAGAAGGATGTGTCTAAGGCTGGACTTTACAAATAAGAGTGCTTCTAACTTTTGAGTAATACTTGGATACTTTTTTTAAGAAAACTGTTTTTTAAAACCATTTGTTGATTATAGCATTATATTAGTAAAAGTGGGTTTAATGCCACTTTTTTCAGCTTTCGTTCAATTAGATTATATAGGTATATAATATTATTATATATAATATCTTATATAATTATATTTTGTATATAAATTAAATTGAAACAACCATATTCAGATCATCAGTATTAGTATAATGCGAAAGATGTTTTTACCTGTCTCAAACTGAGTATGATATTGACTGCCACAAACATATCCTTCTTAGTTTGGAATGTTATAGTGCCATTTTTAATTCTGCCTCAACAGTTTTTCAAATTCATTATTATACAGTGTGCAACTGTGTTCACATATTTAGATATATGCACTTGTGGATTAAATTAATTTATTTTTCTCACCTCTACAATAGTCCCTGACAATGAAATTAGTACTTGGCACCAATAGGATTTTAAATATAAGTGGAAATTCATATTGACTTGGAGTGGTAGATTTCTCTTTTTAAGTGGTTTCCCAGATAATCCAAAACTTACATGTGCATTATATAATTATTGAAAAGACCCCCAAAATTTAAAAAAAAATCATAGGAAACTTACAAAATCCCTAATAATATGTCTGCTGATGCTCCTGTCACGTTCATGAAACCCAGCTGGAGAATCACTGGAGGAATGGGGTATGGAAGTGGGCAGACCTTCAAATCTTGGATCTAGCACTCTCTGGTGATACGATCTTGAACAAGTTGCTTAACTTTTCCAAGATTTATTTTCTTCATATGTATGGTGGGTAAAAACAGTAACACTATCAAATAAGATCAAAGTGCTCATCACCCTCTTGTATTTACTAGGCACTTAAAAATGTAAGCTATTCCATTATTAGCTTTTTAAATCTTCATCTTTGAAGGGAAGGGTAAGGACAGCAAAACTATACAGTACTAAAGATGCTGGAATGAGCTGCCTGGATTATTGATTTATTAGAACTTTGGAAGTGTAAGTTTTGCAGCATTCTGTAATGATTTAATTGAAGAGTTGACACGAAGTGTTATGGGTTTTAATAGTTTGCTAACTTTTACCAAGATTCCAAATAACATGTCATATAAGGCAAAGGCTTTGATACATTCAATCCTTTTGATTTCCCCTTTTTATCCTATATTTTTCCAGCTTTTTACTCCCCAACAAATTGCCCCTCCAGCTTCAAAGTAGTCCTGTGTCTTACTTGAACTTACTAATTAGTTATTAATTGATTTCAGTCAATCATTAAATAAATATTTATTAATCCATCCTATTGTACTCTATGAACGTAGTGTTATCTTAAAATGGAATAAAACAATTATATCAAAACAATTTATATTAATTTACAAATGTCAATATTGTTACCCAGGTATTGTTGATTGTTCAGTATTTTAATCTAATAAGCTTATTGGTGAAATATAAATGGGCCTACTTGGATTTTGACATCAACACATTTTCATTCCTATCCAATTATCCTCCAGGACCATGACATTTCATTACATTTCTAAATGCCAAATTCATTATCTTTCCTATTCCTTCAAAGCACAGTAAAACACAGCTATCACCTAAGGAGAGACCATGAGTCAGTACAAGGACTAAACCTAGAGAGCAGAAATTCCTTAACTTTATTTTATTTTTATTTCAATGTCCTTTATTCAACTTAGCATAGCACCTTGAATATATCAGGAAAATTAGTATAAGAACATAAATTATTAAATTAATTGTCAAGTGACACAATCACAAATATTTATTTTAGGCTATAGTAAAGGAGTTTTACAAATGACCATGACTAGAGTACAAATGAAGAACTATTCTTGAGTATATAATTACCTCCTGTGAGTGCTATGAGAATTAATGGGTTAATGTTTAAAAATAAATTTGAAATATTTTGATGATAAATGCCATTAAATACTTTATACCCTAAACTTGTTCATTAAATTTCCTGAGGAATGTAATTTTATTACTGTCAAATACAGCCACAGGATGTCCCTTTCAATGTGACCTACAGTATAAAATTACAGTTTTTACTCTTGGAAATTGCAAAGATAGTATTATAGAGTGTTTGGTCTAGTTATGCACACAGGATTAAAATCTAAAAGAAAAAGCCCTCTCATTATTCAGAAGAGAAAAATAAATATTTGGTCCATTTTAGAACATGAATCTTCCCTGCAATGAGACTGTTCAAATGTCAAAATGCAAATAGATTCTTGAATAAGTATTTAATCATTTAAAACAAAACATCAATGAGAAAAAATAATTTTTTTAGATGGAAGCTAAAAAATTACTGATAGGATACTCAGCAAAAATAGTTGATGTGCAAAAATATTAAATTTGTACAATTAAGAATGGGAAAGATGGCACAGGAGCAGTTGTTAAAACCTCTGCAAAAAAGACATTTCCATATTTTAAAATATATGCAAAACCAGTTTCTGTGTGTTTTCTGGCTCAAGACACATTTATATTAATGGCACATCCAAGGCTCATTCCAGCCTGTAATTCTATAAAATGTATAAAGATACCTTAAAAATGTATTGTTAGTACTAGTTTTAATCACCATAATTTATGAACTCTAGGTAATGATAAAAGCAGCATTAAACAGCTTAGTTGATGTCATTTAGTGAGTTTCTTCTTTTCATGACCATGGTTAATTCTTTCACTAAAAGATACTTCAAATTCTCTATTAAAAAAAAAAAAAAATTACTAAAATGGCATCACCAAGTCAGGAATCTATCCAAAATTAGCAATATTTGTATCATTTACAATACTACAAAATTTTCAACTGACAAGAACTAGAATATACTTCTTAATAAATTTTGTTTCTACTAAGAAAACTTAGTTTTTCAAATGAATACATTTCCTTCTTTAGTTTTTTTTTTTTTTTTTTTAAATATTCACAGTTGGAAAAGTGAGATAATACAACGGTGGCATAATTAGGAGGAAAAATGCCTTCAAAATACTGAACTGATTCAAACACTAAAACTTTGGCTTTATAGTGAGGTCTGTATTAATGGACAATTTCATTGTCTAACTAAAAGAAGAAAAAAAAAAAATCTACCAAATATCAGTTAAAACATTTAGCTGTGAAAAAATTAGATTAATATACTTCAGTATTCATAGTATTTAGACAGCTATTGATAAATACTTCTGATAATTTGTGGACTATAAACATAGACTTTCATGTAATTTTATGTTAATTCTGGAAAAAGCTAAAGATTTCCATATTACTCTTTTCCTAGTAATAAGGCTCTGAAGTTTTTCTATTACTAGATTCATTTGAATCAAAATACTTTTGCAACGTTTTTGTATTTTAAAAGGGTTTTAATGTATTTTTATCGATAACTTTCACCAGTTAACTATTATCTGCAGTTACAGAGGCTAGGGTATATTCTACTAACCGCAGAGGATTAGAAAAGTTTAGAATCTCAGTCATAATTTTTCCCCCCAACTGCACAATTTATTTTTCTCATGTGAGATGGTCAGAAATCTATCCTTTGCTGCTCTGAAAGTGTTGGGTAGTATCCTGAGTCTGGGGCAAAGACACCAGAGTGAGATCTTAAGTCAAATACTTTCTAGAGGATTCTAGATAAGTAAGCCTCAGGGTAGATTCTACTGACAATTATTCTTGTTATAACAGATCACAGAAAAATATGTTTGCCTTGAAGGAAAGTGTTTTCAAAGGAGATGAACTTTGAACTGGATTCCTAAAGAACTGTAGAATTTAGTTAGGTGGAAAAAGATGTGGAAGGTTAATACAATTGGAGACATAATATGAGATATTAAAATAGCTATAAACAGAGTAGTATATAAAGCATTATGGCGGTGGTAACAAGATGGAATATATGGGAAACATTGAAATTAGATTAGGTAAGTAGCTTGCTATATTTGATATATCAACAAATAAGCGACATATTTTAATATCTCTCTGTAGATTGTGGAGATCGTTCACTCTGTGTGAGAGTATGGCATCGTACTGTGGGTTAAAGATCACGAAACTTTTCACCATGTGACTCATTAGTTTTTAAAAAAATAAACACACACTTCTGTATGTTACCTGTTTTTGTGTAGCGAACTACTCCAAAATGTAATTTCTTAAAATAGTAATCAATTTATCTGTTCATGATTTTCTGGTTAGCAATTTGAGCGAAGCTCAGCTAAGTGCTTGCATATACATGTGTATATATTTACTATGAATGAGAACTCTACCAAAGGCTTTACAGTTATAATTCTTCCTGAAAACTATGTGTAATATGTATATATTTTTTGTTCCTATTTAGAACCATGGATGCTGAAGCATACACATAAGGGACCTGCCCAAAGTCACAAATGAAGTAATTGATTTCACTAGACTGTAATTATAGAAAAGTGGAATCCATTTTTCAATCATAATTGATGGCATAGGAATGTGTGACATAGAGAAAGTTGAACAGGAAGAATACCAACATAGAAGTGATGGGCAAATGAAGAAGTCTTTAAACAATATTCATAAACCTGGCAGTGCAACAGAATCCTGAGAAATTGAAATGAACAAATCCCTATACCCTGGGACCCAGCAAATACGTGGGGCTTCAAAACAAACATTTTTTTCTCATATCCAAACTAGGTAATCCTTGTATATCCAATTCACAAACATACATTTAAGAACTTTGAGATTATCTAGAAACTACACATGAGTAGCCAGAAAGATAGTTAACACTCTGAGTGTTCAGGAACTTAAAGGAAATCATATGTCAGGTAATAAGAAGTGATTAGTACTGTGCTGGGAGAGCATTTTAAATCTTAATGAGAAGAAAGCAGTAAATAAAGAGAATTTGAAGATACAGGAGAGAGAGTTGGTAACTGTAGAGTAAAACCCTAAATATGTGGGAAAAAATTAAAGTAGAAATTGAGAAATAAGCCTTTAACAAAAAAAAAAAAAGGGGGGGGGGCAAATCTCCCATGTGTAAGTAGATGTGGGATGTTTGAGTATAGAGTATGTGAAAAAATCAATTAACAACATACGAGAAATAATTGCCCAAGGATATAGAGTATAATTTGTAGAAAGATTTGAAAGTCTAGTTTTAGTTAGAGAGGAATGTATTTTCTTTGTATGGGTCTGAAAAATGTGTTATATTTTTTCCCCATCAGCAAAAAAAATATACAGGACAGATGGGTCAATCCAGGTTCAATGTTTTGCCAGACATGTAAAATGAAAAGGCATTGAAACTAATTGACTGCACTTGGTCAGGGTAGGGACATCAAGTCCAGATTACCTGAGGAAGTTTTCAGTAGGTAGCTGGATATGCTAAACAAATAGTCTCAGAGACAGAGAGAAAAAAACTGATGGTTGCTAAATGGGAGGTGGGTGGGGATGAGGGAGAAGGTGAAGGGATTAGAAAGTACAAATTAGTAGCCACAATATTGCTGCAGGGATATGAAAGATAGTTGGGGAATATAATCAATAATGTTGTAAAGATTGTGTAGGGCATCTGATGGACTGTTTAGGGAGACCACGACATGGAGAGTGTACATGCCAGACCACTGTGCTGTACACTTACAACTGAAGTTGAACAACATTGAATCCCCAAACTATTTCATATCCCCGTGGCAATATTGTGACTAATAATTTGTACTTTCTGATCCCTTTATCTTCTCCCCCATCCCCACCTCCCTTCCATCTAGCAACCCTCAGGTTTTCTTCCCCTATATCTCTGAGTCTATTTTTGTTTTGTTAGTTCGTTTTTTTTTTTTCTGTTTTTTAGATTCCACATATAAGTGAGATCATATGGTATTTGTCTTTCTCAGTCTGATTTATTTCACTTAGCATAATGTTCTCTAGGTCCATCCATGTTGTTGCAAATGGTAAGATCTCCTTCTTCTTTAAGGCCAAGTAATACTCCATTGTATAAATGTACCACAGTTTCTTAGTCCAGTTGTCTACCGATGGGCATTTCGATTATTTCCATATCTTGGCTCTTGTGAATAGCGCTGCAATAAACATAGGGGTGCATATATTTTTCGAAATAGAGTTTTGGATTTCTCTGGGTAGATAACCAGGAGTAGAATTACTGGGTCATAAGGTAGTTCCATTTTCAATTTTTTGAGGTACCTCCATACATTTTCTGTAGTGGCTGCACCAATCTGCAATCCCACCAACAGTACACGAGTTTTCCCTTTTCTCCACATCCTCTCCAACACTTGTTTTTGGTTGATTTTTTGATGATAGCCATTTTGACCGGAGTGAAGTGGTATCTCATTGTAGTTTTAATTTTCATTTCTTTAATGATTAGTGATGTTGAGCATTTTTGTCATATGTTTGTTGGCCATCCGTATGTCCTCTTTAGAGAAATGCGTCTTCATGTCCTCTGACCATGTTTTAATAGGGTTGTTTGTTTTGTTTTTGTTTTTGTTTTTTGTTTTTCTTTGGTATTGAGTTTTTTAATAAAGTTTGGCTATTAAGCCCTTATCAGAGGTATCGTCGGCAAATATGTTTTCCCTTCAGCAGGATGCCTTTTTGTTTTATTGATGGTTTCCTTTGCTGTGAAAAAACTTCTTAGTTTGATGTAATCCCACATGTTTATATTTTCTTTTGCTTCCCTTGCCCAACAGGCTATATCAGTAAAAATATTACTAAGGGTAATGTCTGCTAATTCACCTCTTATATTTTTTTCTAGGAGTTTTATGGTTTCAGGTCTTACATGTAAGTTCTTAATCCACTTTGAATTAATTCTGTATATGGCATAAAAAGGTGGTCTAGCTTCATTTTTTTGCATGTGGCTGTCCAATTTTCCCAGCACCATTTATTAAATAGGCTGTCTTTATCCCGATGTAAGTTTTTGCTTCCATTATCATAGATTAAATGACCATATAGGCACGGATCTATTTCTGGGCTCTCTATTCTGTTCCATTAATCTATGCTTCTGTTTTTATGCCAGTACCATGCTGTTTTGATTAATATAGCCTTATAGTATGATCTGATGTCAGGTAGTGTGATACCTCCCACTTTGTTCTTATTTCTCAAGATTGCTGTGGTTATTCAAGGGGTCTTTTATCGACATAAACTCTTGATGTGAGGATCTGCAAAGTCACATTGCAAAGGATTTAATTCATGGAAACATGGAGAATTAGAGTCAGTTTGAAATCAGTCTATCACAGCAGTCATGTAATTGTGACACCATAATATGATTTTTAAATATTTAGAAAATAATCTCTGTAGCTATCAAATACTCTTAAAGAGTTTAGATAAATGGATTATAATGCTGTTATTTATGTGCATGATTAGTAAGAAGGTCATAATTTAAACTCATCCAAGCTATTTTAAAGAGAAAAAGGCAGAAGTAAAATACAGACTTATTTTTAATAGAGAACAGATCTTCTGGTACTTAAATAAATACAACTCATTAATTGAGTTTATTATCCTTAGTAGGAAAGCTACAAAAAGAAAACACAGGTAAAGTATATTAGAGAGAATAAATATAAGTCGGTGGTGGAGAATTTACCTTTAAAAAAAAAGATTCAAATATCTGACAAGCTGAAAGAATGATTTTAGCAGAAATAATTCAGCAAGAATAATAACCAAATCCTGTTAAAAGGGATTTAAAATAGAATGTAAAGACGTAGGAACACAATCCACTACTTTGCAATTTTGTATCAAATTGTCAGGCATATGGAGATAATTGATAAGCAAATGAGTGAAAATCGTAAGCAAATAAGAGTACACATAGTTTAAATTTTTATTCTTATAAAACTAGATCAAAATCATGACCTGAAATCCCTCAGGTGCCTTCATACAGGTATATAGGTGACTTTGAAAGTGAAAGGTTCTGAGTGAGCCAGTTTTTACCTGATTAGCAGAAAACCATGTCAATCATGGGACAGTTCTCCTGCTTTGGGCTTTAATTCCAGGAAATTTCCCTCAAAAAATAAAAATATGATACGTAATAAAGTTAAAACAAATTAATTCCATTATCTACTCAACTAGAGAAGTTCTATGCAGATTGTGAAAGAAATATAACATTATAGAATATAGTATTAAGTAGAGGAGCTTACTTGTTTCATGAATCAAATAATTTGTTACTGTCAGAATTGTTTCTGTATAATCATTCTCTTAAGAGAAACTTTGCACATCTTAGCTGTGTTCATTCAAGGTGTTTATCTGTGGCTTATTTAAAAGTAAAATGTTATGATGAGTTCTAAACATATTTTGGAATACAGGATATGCTAATAAGTATCAATTATTTATTACCAGAAGAGAGAAAAACATGCAGTGTATTCAGACAATGAACTATTTTTCTAAAATAAAAAGACAGAAAGCCTTCATATATTTCATAATTGTGGATAAATATTTAAAAAAAACAAAAAACACTAGGATGAGTGAAAGAATCTGGAACCAGAGATTCCACATTGTATGCTTTCAAAGAATAAGTAGGATTGTGATTAACAGGGAAGGGTACAAGGAAACTTTCTATGTTGGTATAATTATTCTAAATATTATTCAGTGTATGGGTTACAGAGGCAAATGAACATTCCAAACTTCATCTAATAGCACACTTAAGTTTTCTACATTACGTTTAATGTATATAAATGCCTAATAATAAAGTGTACTTTACTATATGTAAATAAGTACTGTGTAATACACAAGTACCTAAATATATACACTATATTTAAAATAAATATTATACTGAGCTCAAAATACGTTTTAGAGTTCAATATAACTAATATGTTTTAGAACTTAGTATTACAAATGCCTAAAAGAATATCAAAAATATCATTCTCTAATTATTAACTTTGGTATTCTCTGTGATATAACCAATCTTGAAACTTCTGTAAATTATATGTTTGAGCAAATTAGTAACTACATTAAAGATAATGAGAAATTATTATCTTTAATGTACTTTTAATGTCATTATATTTTATGTATTGTCTTTTAATGTCAAGACTGCAAATTAGGAAGACCCTGATTTCACCTCCTCCCACAGAACATTGAAACTACAACTATGTATAGAACAGCTCAAAATGACCAGAAGGCTAGCAGAACAGATTTTCTACAACAAAGGATGTAAATAAAAAGCCACATGAAGACCTGTTTGACAGGCAGAGATAGAGTTCAGTCATGACCCTTATCTCCAAATCAGAGACTCACAAGCAGAAGGGATAGAACAACTACAGACATTTCTTGCTGAGGAAAAAGGGGTTGGAGCCCCACTTTGAGCTCCTCAGCCTGGGGGATTTGCACCAGAAAGAGGAGTCCCCCCACCCCCCATAACACGTGGCTTTAAAAACGAAATGGGGCTTGCATTGGGAGTGCCGCAGGGCTGTAGGGAACTGAGATGCCATTCTTAAAGGGCTGGAGCACAGACTCAGTTACTCAGATTCCCAGTGCAGGAGTAGCAGTTTGAAAAGTGCCTGGATCATATGTTAAGAAGATCCATTTACTAATTTGGGGCAAGTACTGAAGGGGCTGGAATCTGTTGGAACTTTCTTTGGGACAAAAGTGCTAGTGAATGCTATTTTTTCTTATTCTTTCCACCTCGCTGGCCTGCCACTAGCATGCACCATTCATGACACTCTTCATTCCAACACTGTTCACCTAGTCCAGGTGTGCCCCTGAGGACCCGCACCACCCAACCTGCTTACTATTCCCTGTAGGCGGCCTTGGCCCACACTGGAGGCCTTCACAAGTCACTCCCTTCCTGATACTCCCAGCTGGTAGCCTCTTCCTTCACTGGGGAACCTGCTAAGCAACTGCCAAACAACACTCCCAGTGGGTGGCCTTGGCCAATACCAGAAATCCTCTTGAGTATCCCCTGCCCCAACACACCCAGTGGGACTTATGTAAATGGAAAAGACAAATATAAGAGAATACATGAAGAGTAATACTTCATTGTATAAATGTACCACAGTTTCTTTATCCAATCATCTATTGATAGGCATTTCAGTTGTTTCCATATCTTGGCTACTGTGAATAGTAGTGCAATAAACATACAGGTGCATGTATTTTTTTCAAATTCATGTTTGGGATATCTTTGGATAAATACCCAGGAGGGGAATTGCTGGGTCATAAGGTAGTTCTATTTTTAATTTTTTCGTAAAAAATGAAATATTATCATTTGCAACAACATGGACAGACCTAGAAGATACTATGCTAACTGAAATAAGTCAGACTGAGAAAGACAAACACCATATGATCTGACTTATATGTGGAATCTAAAGAACAGAATAAACAAGCAAACAAAACAGAAATAGAATCAGAGATACAGAGAAAAAAATGATGGTTGCTAGATGGGAGGGTTGTTGGGGAACGGGGGAGAAGGAGCCAGATGGGTGTGTAGATGCCTGACCACTGCACTGTACATCTGAAGCTGTAGAATAACATTGAATGTCAACTATAATTAAATATATACCATATTTTCCATGTATAATGCACTCCCATGTATAATGCTCACCGTTTTTGGGCCAAACTTTCAGGGGGAAAAAAAATGTTTTAATTTTTTAATTCAAAATTTTTATTTGTTTAAATTTAGGTACTTGTTTTTTGTAGCGTTTATTTGTTAACATATTACGATACAAGGAATTTTATGTAAGAACTAATTACAAAACACAAGAACAGATACAAGGTACAGGAACTTTTATGTTTACAATATTTATGCATCATAGAAGGCCAAGAACTCTTCGTCGTTGCAAGTTCATCATAAGTTCAACAAAACCTATTATCGTATACCAGGGTATTATTTTGCATTTGGATATCGGTATTGATTTCTAGAGTTACACTTTTAACTCAGAAGCATAAATAAAAGAATTTAAAACACATATATAGATACGGAATTAGTACTACCCATGTATCCTGCACATCCTCATTTTTCCCTCACAAATTTGGGCAAAAAAGTGTGTATTATACACCACAAAATACGGCACACACACACACACACACACACACACACACACAAGGTCGGACAACTAAGTTCTCGAACTCATCCTTGCAAAAGTGCTACATACCTCATTGCTGAATATCACTATGGTCATCTTTAAAGTGCTCCCCTTTGGAAGCTATGCAGCGACGCCAGTCCACCTAGTCCAAAAGGAACTCTTTCTGGAATGGCCATCAGAGCTGTCATCATATTACCCTTGATGTCCTGAATGTCATCAAAATGTCTTCCTTTTAATATTTCCTTTATCTTTGGATAAAAAAAGAAGTTATTGGGGGCCAGATCAGGTGAGTAGGGAGGGTGTTCCAATATAGTTTTTGTTTACTGGCTAAAAACTCCTTCACAGACAGTGCCTTATTGTGATGCAAGAGCCATGAATTGTTGGCGAAAAGTTCAGGTTGTCTAACTTTTCCACGCAGCCTTTTCAGTACTTCCAAGTAGTAAACTTGGTTAACTGTTCGACCAGTTGGTACAAATTCATAATGAATAATCCCTCTGATATCAACAAAGTTAGCAACATTGTTGCAACAAGTTTGTGAACTTAAGTCACATGAAGTATGTGTGTGTTTACCTGATGTAAAGTACAGCATAGGCAATATAATCAATTTTATTGTAATAGCTACATATGATGTTAGAGGGGTAGTAGACCACAAGTCTACCCGCAAGGAGGGTTATCACTTTGTGATGGGTGTAAATGTCTAATCATTATGTTGTTTTACACACCTGGAACTAATATAAAAAACAAAATTAAAAAAATATATATGAAGAAAACTAACTGGTAAAGGCAAACATATAGTAAAGATAGTGGATTAACCACTCATAAAACTAGTATGAAAATTAAAAGACAAACATAATAAAATTATATGTATAATGATTACTTAAGGGATACACACACATACCCACACACACACACAAAGATGTAAAATGTGATAGCAAAAACAAAATGAGGGAGGGGTGTAAAAATGTAGGGCTTTTAGAATGCTTTCAAACTTACCGACCATCAACTTAAAATAGACTCCTATGCATATACATTGTTATAAATGAATCTCATGGTAACCACAAACCAAACCTATAATAGACGCATAACAAATAATGAGAAAGGAATCCAAGCATAACATTAAAGAAGGTTATCAGATCACAAGGGAAGAGAACAAAGAAGAGTAAAGGAACAGAGAACTACAGGAACAACCAGAAAGTAATTAACAAAATAGAAAAAAGTTCATAACTGTTAGTAATTAATTACTTGAAATGTAAATTAACTAAATGCTTCAATCAAGAGACACAGAGCTGCTGAAAGGATTTTAAAAACAAGAAAAGAGCCTTATATATGCTGCCTGTAAGAGACTCATTTCAGATAAGACACACACAGAATTAAAGTGAAGAGCAGGAAAAAGAGATGTCATGCAAAAGGAAATGAAAAGAGAAATGGGGTATTAATACTTATTTAATCAAACAGACTTTAAAACAAAGACTAAAAAGAGATGAAGAAGGGCTTTATATAATGATCAAGGGATCAATCCATCAAGAAGATATAACCTGTAAACATGCACACAACATGGGAGCACCTAAATACATAAAGCAAATATTAACAGACATAAAGGAGAGATTGACAGTGATACAATAATAGTAGGGAACTTTAGCACCCCATTTACGCCCCTAAATACATCCAGGGAGAAAATCAACAAGGAAACATTGGCCTTTAAAGAACACAATAGACCATATGGATTTAATAAATATATGTAGAACATTTCAACCCAAAACAGCAAAATACACATTTCAAGTGCACATGGAACATTCTCCAGGATAGATTACATGTGAGGCCACAAAATAAGTGAAAAAATTAAGATTGAAATCATATCTAGCATGTTTTTCAACCACAATGATATGAAACTAGAAATCAATTAGAAGTAGAAAACAGAAAAAAAAAAATCATTGACGCTAAGCAGCATGCTATTAAAAAAAACTAATGGGTCAACAAATAAATCAAAGAGGAAATAAAAGAATACCTTGAGACAAATGAAAATGGAAATCTATAGGACAAAGTAAATGCAGTTCTAAAAAGGTTTATAACCATACAAACCTGACTAAAGAGGAAAACTCGCAAATAAACAATTTAACATCATACCTAAAGGAACTAAATAAAGAAGAACAAGCAAAACCCAAAGTTAGTAGAAGAAAGTCAGTGCTAAAGATCAGAGTAGAAATCAATGAAATGCAGACTAAAATAAAAACAGTAAAGATCAGTTAAATTAAAAGCTGCTTATTTGAAAAGATAAACAAAATTGATAAACCCTTAACCAGACTCAGTAAGAAAAAAGTGGGCCCACATAAGTAAAATGAGAAATGAAAGAGAACTTACTACCAATACCACAGAAATAAAAAGAATCATAAGAGAATACTATGCACAATTACACACCAACAAACTTGACAACCTAGATAAAGCCCTAGAAACATACACTCTTCCAAGACTGAATCAGGAAAAAACAGAACATCTTAACAGACCAATTACTAATAGTGAAATTGAAGCAGTAATAGAAAAATTCCCAACAAACAAAAGTCCAGCACCAGACACTTTCACAGGTGAATTCTACCAAATATTTAAAGAATCAACACTTATTCACCTCAAACTACTACAAAAAAATTGAATAGCAAGGGAAGCTAGCATTATCCTGATGCTAATACCAGACTTAAGACACTATAAAACATAGAAATCCCAGGTCAATATCCTTGATGAGCATAGATGCCAAAATTAGTAAACTGCAGCAAAACATTATTAGCAAGCAAAATTTAATAATACATTAAGGGTCATAACATCACAATCAAGTAGGATTTATTCCAGGAATGCAAGTGTGGTTTAATATCCACAAATTAATCAATGTGATACACAACATAAACAAAATGACGGATAAAAATTATATGATGATCTCAATAAATGCAGAAAAATAGTTTGACAACATTCAACATCTATTTATGACAAAAAAAAGAAAAAAAAAAACTTTCAACAAAGTGAGTATAGAAGGAACATACCTCAACATAATGAAGGCTATATATGACAAACCCACAGTATAAATAAGCTTTTCAAGTGTACCTCTGAATCTTGAAAGACCCTGAGCTCCAATTTTTGCTTGTCAATATCATGCTGTTAAGTGTGTGGTTTGGCTTCTTAACTACTTTATCCAGAATTGAAAAACACCTCAAAGGAAAAATGGCCTACAGTAAGCCAAGTTAACTCTCTGGGTTGTTGTCTTGTCTTGGCTCTTGGTTCTGTAATTCTTCACTACCTTTTGAATATCTAATACTTCATGCATTAAAAAAAAAATACATATTTACCATTTGTGCTTCCAGGGGAGAGGGCGTGTAGGATTATCTAGTCTTTCATTTTCATAATCAAATATCTTTGCATACTGTTGGCTGATTACATAAGAGGAACTGCAAAGATTGAGAAGATTAAATTCTAGAGTTCAGTTGACCAATTGCTTACACTACAAGAAACTTAATTTTTGTTTTTCTTTTAAATGTAGTGAGCCATAGAAGCCCATTGGAAAATTATATTCTATAGCTCATATCAACTCTGGTGTAATTATCTTTCTTACAGTATATTCTTTTGATTTATTTGTTTGTTTACTTATTTTTGTATGTGAGGGTGTATTGCTAGAAACTTTTTCAATTTTATGTGAGAAAATCTTTCATTTTGCTTTCATTATTAAAAGGCATTTTTTTGTAAATATAGAATTCTAGGTTGATGGTTGTTTTCTCTCAGTATTTGAATTTATTTTCATTGTTCTACCTTACATATTGATACTGCAAATTTAACTGTCATTCTGATTATAATTTGTCATTAGGAAAGCTCTTATTTTCTCTGGATAAATCTTTTTTTTTTTTTCTTACTTTGCTTTTTGGTATTCTGAAGTTTCCATATGTGTCTAGGTATGAATTTCTTTATGTTGTTACTTCTGGAGATTCACTGAGATTTCTGAATCTGAGGATTTCGAAAATATTCACATTCATCATAATTGCATTTGCTGCTTCTCTTCTTTCTATTATTTCCTTATGAATATGTGATTACGTGTGTATTAGACCGTTTCATTCTCTCCTCACATCCCTTAACTTCTCTTTCATATGTTTCATCTCTTTTCTTCTCTATATTGAAATATCTGTAAATTCCTTTAATTTAGCTTTGGGTTCACTAATTCTCTTTTAGTCTGTTTCTAATTCATGTTTTATGTTGCTTATTTAATTTAGAATTTATTCTATTGTATTTTAATCTCTGTAAAATTAGCTGCATTGTTTCATATCTGCTTAATCCATTTTGATGGTATTTTGTTGTGTAATAATATTGTGATGTATCACATACACTTTACTCAGCATTCTGTAGCTGATAATTCTGGTGTATGGCATGTATAATTCTAAATTCATTGTTTTTCTAGCTATTATTTATAGTCTCTTGTTTTCTCATGAGTTTCATATTTTTTATCATGATCTCACAATACTTGCAAGTTTAACAATGTGCATTTTTAAAGCCCCTGTAATACTCCAGAGAGAATGTGGTTTCTCTTCTGTCAGGTACTGGAAGGGAACTAAAAATCTATAACCACTTTAAATTAATCATCAGCTTATTTATTTTAGAACCATAGATATTGTTTATTTGTGTTCAAAACCTTTGTGAGAGTGGACTTTTCTTAGACATTTTAAGGAGGGCTCAGTATGAGACAAGTATTTCTTTTAGCAAAGTGGGGATTTGTGTGTGTTTGTGTTTTGTTGGATTTATGCCCTGAAGGTGATTTATGGTTTAGGGACCTCTGAACCAAGCTCTCCCCTTGTGTTGGCCATAGGCTTTGTCTCCTGATCTCTGTGAAAACATGCTTTAGGATAGTCACCAGAAATTAGCATATACCCCCAGAGCAACTACCAGAATCTTTACAAAAATTTTCCCTTAGATTTATGCTGTTATGCTGCTTTTGCCTTCTGATTTTCCATACCTTTTTTTTTTTTCCCAACACACTAATACATTAAAAAACTTAATTCTTGTTCTTTATTCAGTATGTATGCAGAATTCTTGCAGCACATCATTTAAGATTTATTTTTGCATAGTAATCCAGACTGCCTAAATTTGAATTCTAGCTCTGTCGTTTACTAGCTGTAAGACCCTGAACAAATTATATAATTTCCAAGGTGCTCAGTTTCTTCATCTGTATATTGAGGGAAAATAATAATATTTCTATCATGGCTTAACTGTGAAAATTACAGTAGTTAACTTAATTATAATATTTGCTCTCAATATTGGTGGAATACTTGGTACTCAATATTGCTAAAAATTTGAAAGATCCAGGTATTTTTTCAATATAATAAAAGGATCCAATTTCAGAATCAAAATTAAAAAGCAAGCTACTTGAATCCAACATGAGTTTTTTGAAAAGTAGAAACAATTCTGCTTAGATCCAGAAAAGGATCAATTTAAATTGGTCAATTCTCTAGAGTCACTTGATTGTAGAGAAACGCACTCATTTTAATCAGCAAGTATGGTGGAGAGTTGCTATATTATAAAAGGAAATAATTCTGCCCTCAAACACATTTAAAGACATCATATGAAGAAACACGATTCTTAACTTCAAAGACAAGAGATGAAGCTTTCCAGGGTGAAAGAATTATTAAGATGCATATATAGATTTTGAAAGTTTAGAATCAGAGCTCTTGGTTTATTCCTCATAATAATTAAAGTTACATATTTATGCAATAGGAAAAAGCCTCAACTTCTATGGTATATTATATTTCCTAAAGACCACTTTTGAAAAAAAATCATTTTTGAGAATTTGTTGACCAGGCTTAAAATACACGTTCTTATCTGTAAAGTTGTCAAATGAAGTATGTCATTAATATCGCAGTGTGGTGATTTGGGACCAGTAGTTCTCTCTAATTATCTATTTTGAGATTTCAAGTCAAAGACACAGTCAGGGTAATTTTAAGAGAAAAATATTGTGCACTGCAAATATCTAAAGCATCAGTGCATATAAACAAATGGAAGAAAAAAAGTATCACTTTCCATTTGTTTATGACTGACTTATTTTGTCATTTCAGAACAGCCACCCATCTTTTTGCATTTACAAAAGTCTAAGTTTAAGAAAACTTGTCATCTAGAAGTAAAAGAATAATAATAATAATAATAATAATAATTCAGTGAAGATTTGTTTCAGGTCAGTCATTATGGCAACTCAATCACTGAGTTTGAACCCTTCTAGGTGTTCACTAAATATGTCTAAAAGAATCTATCGATATATTATCAGAAACTTGAAGAGGTGACTTTTCTGAGGATTGCCACATTCATAGAATCATTGACATTCCAAATTTTTACTCCATTAACTTAATGTAATTCTAAATAGCTTGCTATTCTTGCATTTTACAAAATAAAGTAGACATCTATCTCATTTGTATATGTCTTGGGGATAATTTTCCAAATAACTCTTCTTTCTTTTCTCCTTTATAAGTTTCCAAATAAACTAATTTCACAAATTGTGATGCTTAAAATTAGCCTGTTGGTTTTATCCTTCTCTTTTTCCAGCATGGTGTTAATATAATCCTATAATGCTGAAATCTATTTTGTGTACTACCCATTTTTTTAACATAGTATTGATAATTGCATATTCCTCTCTACATTTTCTTTCTCTGTAACAGTGCCTTTCAATTGTTGATGAATTATTTTAAGCTTTAAAGAGATATTGTATATTTATTTCATCAACTTTCGGAAGTGTCCATCTCAGCAACTTTATTAGATATGCAACCGTTTGGTCTGTCCTCTATAAACTATGCAATTACCTATGCTTCTGTTTTTTCCCAAGTAGCTTTCATAGTGAAAGTCATTTCCTTTTATGGCATTAGGCCTACAAGTGGCAACAGATGCACTCACGTATAATGAAGCACAGATCCTAATTTGGCATTGCTAGTCAAGAGTTTCCTCTTATAGGAAATGTCTCTGTTCGCACTCAACAAGCTCCTCCGCTAAATTAATCTTTGGTTGGCATTTATGTCTACTTATAACTAGCTTGACACTTGCTCAGTATGGCACCCTGACAACCTAACAGATGGGCCTAAGGACATACATGGCAGATGATCTGAATGACACCCAGGTTTAATAGGATGGGATGGATTCCATCCTTAAATATTGAACTAATGATCCACAACAAATGTGTATATTAAAAAATTGGGAAAGTGTCTACCATTTTAACCTTATATAAAGTTTTAAATATTGTTTCAAGTATATGTCAAAATTAAAGATAAATCATACTCATAGTTAAACCTATGCCTGTATCTGTCCAGATAACAATTAAATGAAATCGAGGCCAAACTGAGAATCCCAAGGATCCTTAGAATTACAGAGGATATGAAAAGCACCTTCCCTTAGACAAGCATTGAAACGTTTGAAGTCAGCTACTTGGTTTCCTACTAAACTTCTTCCCAAATATTTCATTTCAGTTACAGACCAGTTTTCTGTCCTACTTCATGGATACTGTGCAGCTTCTGGCTACTGATCTACTATATTTTAGATTCTTCACTTTTCCTTAATCTTTACTACCTATCTCTTTCATACTTCTATCTTCCAGAGTAGCTTTTATTACTCCTTTTGATCACGCCAACCTCTAAAAACCGTCACTCTTCATTATCAGTCTAGTTGCACCTGTTTTTATATTGTAATTTTATCATTATTATTTTATTATTATTATTGCTATTATTTTATAGCATTATCTTCCCCTTTGAACAGGGATGCACTTAGCCATAGTGCTGGTGTTTGCCCAAATTGCATTACTAACAATTGTTATGTCTTTACCTAACTTTTATTTTTGCTTTTGTGATTTTACACCTATTTTTACTTTTGTGAAGAAAGTTCAGGTTTATATATTTCTCATACTAGTGTCAATATTTACAAAAATGTTTCCAAAATGTTAGTGGATTAATGTTTGAAAGTGATTGGGCTAAATATGAGTGTATTCTTCCAAAATAATCATATTTTATCCTGAGGGGTAGAAGAATTTAAGGATTTTATAATTAGGCTAGGTTTACCCAATAGAGGTTAAAATAGAAAACTAAGTCAATTAGAAAATTTGGAACCAAAATATTTCAATTAAAATATTGCTTTGGGATAGCCGTATATGTGATGGAAATGTTGTATTTTCCTAAACCGTCCCAGCTTTGAACTTGGATATCCACTATACTTCCATAAAGTTTTATCATGTAGTTAGAAAGAAATTTACATGATAATTTATTCTAACATTTTACTTTTAAAAAGTTAAGGTCATGTGTTATTTTATAGGTACGTAAGTAAATTTCAGAAAGCTTAAATGTTCCCTGTAAAGTCATCCAAGGAGCTTCTTAGGAAGGCTTTTAGTCCTTCCTTCTTCACACCTTCTGCAAATTCTTTCCAGCACACATGTACATACAGCTTATATTTCAATAAAGATTTCCATAGGTATGAATTAACTTCTATTATCTATATTAAATTTCCAAATCACCTGAAAGTCTGACATGTAATCACTGCCTAATAAAAACCAATATTTTTCTCCAAAAATCATATAAAATAATTCTATAAGTGACAAATAATTTCATAAAGGCAATTTGAAGCACAGTGGACATTCTGAAATAAAATGACTAGTAGAATTAGCCAAATGTACTCTAGCTATGTTGAGCCTTTCCTTTCTGTGAACCTCTGGGATCATTATTGGTTCAACTTTTCCTTCTTGAATTTAGATATTTCTACAGTAGCTTATTGCATGACTTTTGCCTAGTCCAACTTTGTTATACTGAGTTTCAGAAAGGCAGTTTTATATGAAAATTATGCTTAACTAAGACAAGGGAGTATCGCCTACATAAAACTGCTCACTGGTCTAGCTCAGCCCTGTGACATTACCTTAGTGCTGAGTTGGGCTCTTACATTCTAGGAGCTGGACCTTGCCTCTGCAGTATTGGGGCATCTGCTGTAATTATATCGAATTGATCAGAATATTAAGTGGAATGCTCATTTACATTAACAAAACTCAAGAAGACTGATACAAATTCTAATAGTAATTATGAATTTATATACAGTTAAACATGATGATCAAGTAGACTGATATCCATGATTACCAATTTGTTTATTTTCTTCTTTTGAGCATATCCACATAGGAAGTCTAATTCTAATCAGAAGATTTGTTAGTGAAGCTAGAAAAAGAAGAATGGTTTTCTGTGTTCTTTTAGGTGAGGTTCAGTGAGGGGCAGCCACAAAAGGGGACACCGGAGAGGTACAAGGAAACAAAGTTTATTATGGTCACAGATCCTAGACAGTGTAGATCACCTAAAAGGGCAGATACTTATACTTACAGCATCCTTTACCGCTAGAGGGACACTGATTTTTTTTTTTTTTTTTTTTCGCTTTTCCAGCCTTCCCTTATCTGTGCTGGCATTGATTCGTATGGACTAATTCTTTGTTTTGCACGTGTAAGTAATTTTATTTAGATTACTATCAACCCTTGGGTTAGGGATGCAGCTGAGTGTTCTAAGAATACATATTTTATATCTCTTATAGGGAAAATCAGTCCCCCTCTCCAAGTGTTTGGATTAGGAGAGCTTTACTGACAAAAACTTAGCAGCAATGTGGAAATATAGATGGTGCCAAAAAAAAAAAAATATATATATATATATATATATATATATATATATATATATATATATATATATATACACATTTTAAGAAATGAAAAAATGTATTAAAATTGTAATAATATATGCGGGTAACAAAAGGTGAATACGAGTCACCTTTGACTTCTGCAATTACAGGAGGTACTCAAAGTGCTTACCATCAGCGTAATCTTAATATAGTTTTTTTTCTCCTTTCTTACGATGCGTATACATTTTTTTGGCACCCTCTGTAAAAATGTATATTTGCATAAGTTCCAGGGAGTAGTTTAACTTACAGGTACTGCAACGATGACTTTTTTTTTTAATCTTTGCTTTTGATATACTCAATGCTACAGTTTTGCAAGAAACAAAGAACAAAACTACATACAGGTACACACATACAAATAAGTTCTTATAGTAAATATTAAGGTTGCTCCATTCATATGCTCTTATTTAGAAGTAATTGGATCTATCTATCTATCTATCTATCTATCTATCTATCTATCTATCTATGTTTTTGTTTTGTTTTGTTTTGTTTTAACACATGTAACTTGCATTACTGTGCCACCTATCTGAGGCCAAACTTTCAAGTCTAAACTTCCTGTTCAAAACTACCTCTTAGTTTCTTAAATTTTAATACAGTGAATCACTTAAGCTTTTGTAACTTTGCTAAGTCCCATGCTCTCTGGCTAGCTGGATAATGCAGGAGGCTAATAGCCTAGCCCCAAACCCTGCAGGTTTAAAAAAATCATATTTTGAAAATTGGGTTAAATATACTTTTTGTTTTGTATATAAGTCTGAGTTTCAAATCAATCCCAAGACACAAAGGTATCTCAGCCTTATTACCACATATTTATCATAAATTCATCCTTTATAGCCTACTCTTCCTATATCATGTCCCCATTTACCTTCTTTTATCTTGTTAGTAGGGCAAGCACATCAGACACCTACGGTTTGGTTTCTAAACAATTTCTAAAATCCAGTTGCTGGCTTTCACTTCTTATATCCATGGGCTGACCATCAACATGTTTTTAATTAATCTCACCAACTCTGATCACTCTCTCCTTTGGGCAAGCAAAATCTTCTTTGTCTTATTGATACTCTTGACTTGGGTTCTCTTAGACAAAGGAAGCATTTGTATACACTATTTAAACTTGAACTCATCTTTTTTTTTTTTAATTAATTTATTTATTTATTAATGCTTTAGAGACCTGAGGACATAGTCAACACCAAGCACAACTTCTATGTATTCCAGCCATCATCTTTTTTTGTACAGGCTGAGCAGGCCGTGCTTAGAAATTATCTCCTGCCATGGAGACATTTCTATCAATGCATTCATTTCTCTCATCTTGACTAGCGCCTAGTTTTTCTGTATGAACTGAAAATGTGACAGCTCTGTTGAATTCCATGTATTTGGTTGGCATTTGTCCCCTTCTCACCTGTGTAAAGGAGCGTTAGGAAATATAGGTGAAAGATAAAAGTGCTTCATACAGATATATGTAATCTGAATAATCCCTTACACAGTAGGAAGAGAAAAACAATCAGAGTTTTAGAATAATACCCCACACTGTCTTTTCTACAGTAAGAGTAATATCATCCAGCTGCAATCATCCCACTTAGTAGCTGCCAAGGAAACAGTAATTTAAGGCCTTATAAAGGCCTTTGAGATTCTTAAAAGGAGAAAAACTTGAGATAAATTTCAGGGAGAAGTTTAACTTACTGCAATAATCACTGTATCTTCTTCTTCTTCTTTTTTTTTTTTTTCTTTGTCTTTGATATTTTCAGTTCTATAGTTTTGCCAGTGGACTCTCTTGATTCCTTTACCTTCTCTTTGAAAAACAATAAGCAAAACTACATACAGGCACACACATAAAAATACATTATTACGTTAAACACTAAGATTGCTCTATTCATATGTCCATATTTAGAAGCAGTTGAATCTTATTACTGGACAGGATAGTTGAAGTGTTCAACATAAAGTCATACTGTCCAATGAACTCAAAAAGAGTCGGGAAGCTTTGCTAGAAATAAATGATAGAGATGAATTCAAGGGTTTTGAAGTTTGCAGATTGGTAACACAGCTAGGCAAAACCCCAGAAGTGTTCCAAAGAAGAAAGAAAAGTTAGAAGTTATTATACCCAATAAAAATAATAAGAAAAAAAGTTATAATAGTAAAAAGTACATTTTTGAGTTATCAGTCCTGCATTTTTAGCCCTAGGATTGGTCCAGGATGGTTATCAGTCAGATGTCAGGCAGTCACGATGATGGATGCCAGGTGGTCTGGAAGATGGGTGCCAGGAGGTCTCATCACATCCCAGTGGTCTGGAATATATGTCAGTTGAATGTCAGGTGGTCTGGATATGTGAGTTCCTCAGGGGAGTAATCAGAGGGTGATCTGGAGGTCCAAATATATATCCAGGCCTTGATACTATACTACTGGAAAGTTCAAAAAAATTTAAGTTCTCAGGCTAGTTAGAACAAGAATGGAGTTTTCTCTCATGCCTCAACTTTCATAATAATAATTTCAGCAGTTTGGTTAAAATGACTCCATTTAACATATTCTCTATCTTCACCTTTTCCTCAAAATCTAATTGATAATATTAATATCAAAACTTGCTATCCTCTTTGTTTTCAAAATTCTGTAAAGAAAAGCACACTGGGTATTGTAATTTAGCCAGCTTGTGGACAGATTAGTGATTTCTATGTAAGGAACTAAGAAATGAGAATCTATTGTTATTAATGACACTAGAAGGTATTCCTTCCTCACTTGAAATCAATAGCACTATACTTGTAACTTTTTATTATTTTACCTTTTATTATAAGAGTGCAACAATCGAATTTCCTCTGTTAGACTTAATGCTCCTTGAATACAGAATCCATATCGAATACAAATTGATGTCACCTACAGCGCCTTACACATAGAATGAGTTCAATAAATATTTGTTGTATAAATATCTAAGATGCAAGAAACAAGGATCATCTCTGGCTGGGATAAAACCAAACATAATAGAATAAGCATAGATCATAAATTTTCTATGCTAATCTTTACCCATTTGAAATTGAACATGTTCAAGTTTTGCCAGGTATACAGGTTTCCAGTAAATAATATATAGAACCATTGTACATACCGTTAGAGAAATGTGACCAAGGAGGTAACTCAACTTGAGTAACTGTGTCATGGTCTAAACCTCATCCAGTTATGTAACTGTCCTATGTCTTGTCATTGTCACCCCTAATAATAAAGAACAAGAAGTGAGGATTTCAGTTTATGATAACCATTTTTTTTTGGGGGGGAAGTCCATTATAGTGAAAGAGCAGGCAATGAAATGCAACAGAAGTCTTTTAGTAAGTGACTAGTGCTTAGGCGAAAGTTTCTGACAGGTTAACTCCTAAGTGGGATGGAATTGGGTTTCATATAGGTAAGTTCAAGAAGTTTACTTAAGCAGACTTTCTGAATTGGGTATTTGATAGCTACAGTCTTTTAGGTTTTTAGAGTGAGCTAGCAAAGTATGGGTGGGGGTAAAGAAAGCTTGGGACTTGGCAAAGTCTAAAGGTTTCTTAGCTTGATTTTTCAGTGATGCTTGCTGTGTTCCAAGCTTGGTTGACTGAATTGGGTTGGGATGTTGTGTAGTTAGCGCTGACTGAAATTAACCCAGGAATATTTAGAAAAGCCTCTAATAGGATGTTTCTCTGAGCAGAATCATGAGAGACTCTACTGAATCTTGAAAATCTATGCTATTTGTTTGATTGTGTGTTTGTTTGCTGTTTTCTATAGCTGTGAGCAACTATCATTTCCTGGTATCATTTCAGAGAACATTATTCCAGGAGCAAATTATTAGTGCATGATGGACTTTTTTGAAATTACGTTCCATGTCTATTACTTGGTCAGTAATAACTAAGATAAAATCTTACACATGATTGAGAGAATCCCCCACCCTCCCCGGAGACAGTGTCAGAAGATTGGGACCCAGCGAAACAAGGTGAAGTGTTCTTAGACTTTTAAGAGTTTTAGCCTTGGTTATCTTCTGGTTATTTGAGGAATTAAAATATGCCAGGAAAACTGAGATATACTAAGAAGTAAAAAGGAGAATACCAGAAAAAATAAAGAATTGACTGTCCCAATATATATTTATAGATAGATCTAGATATCTATCTATATAGAGAGATCTAGATCTATATATAGAGAGAGATATCTAGATCTATCTATAGATATATCTCTATATATGTCTAGATATATCTATATAGATCTCTATCTATAGATAGAGATCTATATAGATATATCTATATAAAGGTGTGGGTGTGTATACACATACACAAATAAAGTAGGCCATTAAGGAGACTGGGAAGGAAATTGCAAGGGAGTTGTCTGAATGACTGAGCAGCTTTGTGTATTTTTAGGCAAAGAATATCTCTTGTTGTGGGGTGAGGAGATGGGGCCATCAGACTCATCTCAATCACAACTATATGAGAAATTATTGAAAATGAAGTAAGAACATCCTATAACAGATAGATAGCATGCCAGACAGAATATACACTGAAAACAATAAGATATTTTTTTAAATAAATTAAAGAAAACACAAAGAAATGGAAAGACATTCCACGTTCATGGATTGGAAAAATCAACATTGTTAAAATGGCCATATAACCCAAAGCAATATATAGATTTAATGCAATCCCCAACAAAATCTCAATGGCATTTTATAAAGAAATAGAACAACAACAACAACAAAAAATCATCAGATTTGTATGGAACCACAAAAGACCCCAAATAGCCAAAGCAATCCTAAGAAAAAAAAATAATGCTGGAGGTCTCACACTCCCTGACTTCAGCTTGCACTATAGAGCAACAATAATCAAAACATTCAGGAATTGGCAGAAAAATAGAGACACAGACCAAATGGAATAGATTGGAAACGCAGAAATAAACCCACATAAATATGGACAGATAATTTTCAACAAAGGAGCCAAAAGCATACAATGGAGAAAAGACAGCCTCTTCAATAAATGGTGGTAGGAGAATTAGAAAGCCATGTGCAAAAGAATGTAACTAGACTGCTCTCTGTCACCGTGTACTAAAATTAACTCAAAATGGATCAAAGACCTATCCATAAGAACTGAAACAATAAACTGCATAGAAGAAAACATAGGTACTAAACTTATGGACCTTGGGTTCAGAGGATTTTATGAATTTGACCTCAAAGGCAAGGGAAGTAAAAGCTAAATAAATGAGTGGGACTATATCAAACTAAAAAGCTTCTTCACAGCCAAAGAAACCATTGACAAAATAAAGAGGCAACAAACCGAATGGGAGACTTTTGCAAACGACGCCTCTAATAAGGGATTACTATCCAAAATATATAAGGAATTTGTACAACGCAACAACAAAAACAACCAAAACAAAACAAAACAAAAACAATCCAATTAGAAAATGGGCAGAGGACCTAAACAAACATTTCTCCAAAGAGGACATACAAATGGCCAATAGACATATGAAAAGATGCTCAACATCACTAATCATCAGAGAAATGAAAATAAAAAACACAGTATCACCTCACACCAGTTAGAATGGCTGTCATCAACAAGACAAATAATGACAAGTGTTGGAGAGGCTGTGGAGAAAAAGGAACCCTCATACACTGTCGGTGGGAATGCAGATTGGTGCAGCCACTATGGAAAGCACTGTGAAGGTTCCTCAAAAAATTACGAATAGAATTACCATATGACCCAGCAATCCCTCTCCTGGGTATCTACCCAAAATATCTGAAAACAATTACCCATAAAGATATACATGCTCCAATGTTCATTGCAGCTTTACTTATGGTGGCCAAGACATGGAAAAAACCAAGTATCCTTTGAAAGAAAATCCGGTATATATACACAATGGAATACTATTCTGCCATAAGAAAAGATGAAATAGTGCCATTTGCGACATGGATGGATCTTGAGATTATTATGCTGGGTGAAATAAATCAGACAGAAAAAGTCGAGAACCATATGATTTCACTGATATGTGGTATATAAAACTGAAAACAACAAAAGAACAAGAAAAACAAATGAAGAAAGAAAACTTACAGATACAGGCAATAGTTTAGTGGTTACCAGAGGGTAAGGAGGTAGGGAGTGGTAGATGAGGGTAGAAGGGATCAAATATATGCTGGTGGAAGGAGAACTGACTCTGGGTGGTGAACACACAATGTGATTTATAGATGATGTATTGCAAAATTGTACACCTGAAACCTATGTAACTTTAGTAACCATTGTTACCCCAGTAAACTTTAATTAAAAAAAAAAAAAAGTGTTGGTAACTGCTAGAAAGAGGCAACAGCAGGTAACCAATGCTAAGAGTAAACAAGAAGGCAAACTAGGAGACAGGATAAAATAGATGAGGAATCTGTATTCCCTGAAAATTGACAGAAAATCTCCCTCACATTATGCCAGGGTGAACTCACAGATCAAAGACTGCAAAGTAAATGTCCTAGTTGGGAAGTTTAACATTCCAAAAATAGCATGCATGAGTGTTTAGCTCTGTTGGATTCTCCAAGTCAATGGCACTGCCTCAGGGTCTCACATCTGCCAATCCTGGATCAAAAGATCAAGGGCAAAAAAGTGGAAATTTTATTACAGAAGGGAAGGTTTTGCCGACCTTTTTGATTTAGCTGACTGAAAAAAGAGAAGAATACATAAGAGTTTATAAAACGATATGGTCTAACGTGCACTAGTTTCAAGTGATATAATTTTTTTTTATTCTAAAGGAATCTGCTTAACACTCTGTGGATTTAATTTTCTTTTGCCTTAAAGGCAAAATATGTTTCTCTTAGATAAACCCTAACTTTTAAAAAAATCTAAGTTTATTCATAAAAGCTGGTATTAAGAGACTACAGAGTCCAAAAATTATAATTGTTTATTTGGGGAAGTTACCTCCAAATAATTGACACTGCTGATATGGAAAAAGAAAATTTGATTGTTAAAATCATAAGTTTTCTCTCCATGAATCCATGAATTGTGCTTTTCTTCATGTGTCTTCTGTTCAGAATCTGCATGCTCTCCTCAGCTGTTTGTGTGCACTTACACTTTTTCACTTTCCTCTATGGGCTAAAATGGAGTTGTGACTTGATCAATAACAATTTACACACTCAAATACGATTATTATAATTAGTGGATTTTATATTGGAGAAAAAGGAAATTTACACCTAATCTTTCTTACTGACTCAATATGTTTATTCATTAACTTATTCTATATGATTTTTCCCCTTTTGTGGCAATTATTTTTTTACATTTCATACATAATTTCTTAGTCTTTGAGTTGATTTGCTGCTGCTGCTGCTGTTAGTATTATTATTATTATGGTTGGTGTCGTTTTCCTTTTTTTTTTTAATTTATTGGGGTGACAATTCTTTGTAAAATTACATAGATTTCAGGTGTACAATTCTGTATTACATCATCTATAAATCCCATTGTTCACCACCCAGAGTCAGTTCTCCTTCCATCACCATATATTTGATCCCCCTTACCCTCATCTCCCACCCCTCACCCCCCTTACCCTCTGGTAACCACTAAACTATTGTCTGTGTCTATGAGTTTTTGTTTCTCATTTGCTTGTCTTGTTCTTTCGTTGTTTTTGGTTTATATACCACATATCAGTGAAATCATATGGTTCTCTGCTTTTTCTGTCTGATTTATTTTGCTTAGTATTATACTCTCAAGATCCATCCATGTTGTCACAAATGTTCCTATATCATCTTTTCTTACTGCCCAATAGTATTCTATTGTGTATATATACCACAACTTCTTTATCCATTCATTCATCAAAAGACATTTTGGTTGTTTCCAGGTCTTGGTCACCATAAATAAAGCTGCAATGAACATTGGAGCACACTTGTTTTTATGGATAAATGTTGTCAGATTTTTTGGGTAGATACCCAGGAGAGAGATTGCTGGGTCATATGGTAATTCTATTCGTAATTTTTTGAGGAACCTCCACACTGCCTTCCATAATGGCTGCACCAGCCTGCATTCCCACCAACAGTGTATGAGGGTTCCTTTTTCTCCACAGCCTATCCAACACTTGTTACTATTTGTCTTGATGATAGCCATTCTGGGTGAGGTGAGGTGATATCTCATTGCAGTTTTTATTTGCATTTCTCTGATGATTAGTGATGTTGAGCATTTTTTCATATGTCTATTTGCCATTTGTATGTCCTCTTTGGAGAAATGTCTCTTCGGGTCCTCTGCCAGTTTTTCAATTGGGTTGTTTCTTTTTCTGTAGTTGAGTTTCATGAGTTCCTTGTATATTTTGGATATTAGCCCCTTATCGGAGGCACTGTTTGCAAAAATCGTCTCCCATTCAGTTGGTTGCCTCTTTATTTTGTCGATGGTTACTTTTGCTGTGCAGAAGCTTTTAAGTTTCATATAGTCCCATTCGTTTATTTTAGCTTTAACTTCCATTGCCTTTGGAGTCAAATTCATAAAATGCTCTTTGAACCCAAGGTCCATAAGTTTAGTACCTATGTTTTCTTCTATGCAGTTTATTGTGTCAGGTCTTATGATTAAGTCTTTGATTCATTTTGAATTAATTTTGGTACATGGTGACAGATAGCAGTGCAGTTTCATTCTTTTGCACATGGCTATCCAATTCTTCCAGCACCATTTATTGAAGAGGCTGTCTTTCCTCCACTGTATGTTTTTAGCTTCTTTGTCAAAAATTATCTGTCCATATTTATGTGGTTTGATTTCTGGGTTCTCAATTCTATTCCATTGGTCTATGTGTCTGTTTTTCTGCCAATACCATGCTGTTTTAATTAGTGTTGCTCTGTAGTACAAGCTGAAGTCAGGGAGTGTGATACCTCCAGCATTGTTCTTTTTTCTTAAGATTGCTTTGGCTATTCGGGGTCTTTTGTGGTTCTAAAGAAATCTGATGATTTTTTGTTCTATTTCTTTTAAAAATGCTATTGGGATTTTGATGGGTATTGACTTAAATCTGTATATTGCTTTGGGTAATACGGCCATCTTAACTATGTTGATTCTTCCAATCCATGAGCACGAAATATCTTTCCATTTCTTTGTGTCTTCTTCAATTTCTTTCAAAAATGTCTTATAGTTTTCAGCATATAGGTCCTTCACATCCTTGGTTAAGTTTATTCCTAGGTATTTTATTATTTTTGCTGCAATTGCAAAAAGGAATTGTTTTTTGTATTTCTTTTTCTGAGATTTCATTGTTAGTATATAGGAATGCAGTGACTTTTGTACATGGGTTTTGTTTTTCAAGAGTAATCTCCCCTGCCTGCAATCCAGGAAATATATATATATATATATATATATATATATATATATATATATATATATATATATATAAAATTTTAAAACAGAACTTATTGATCTGTTCAGTTGGAAATCAACCATAGATAAAGATCAAGGAATATTAAACACAGAACTGCTTTCTCTTAGTAGTTAGATAAACACTTTTACACTTCTTTGAATCTTTCACATGGCTCAGGTAGTAAAGGATGGGAGAGTCAACAGTTTCCTCCCATTTTAGAAATAATCATCTCAGTAAGTAATGTTATTACTGTTATTTTCAAATTGAAAATAAAAAGTGAAAATAGTGCAACACATTTTTAACAACTGAAAGTATTTTTTATCTCTGGGATTTTCTTACCTGAATATCTCAGTTAAAATAATGTGATCGTATTTTTTTGTAACTTTGGATTTGTGTGCGTTTGTGGATTGGGGAGGTTTTATCTCAGGTTGACAGTTCTATTACTAGAGACTGCTAAACTATTCCATGCAAAAATTTTGCAGAGCTAATGAAAACAAATCTGACTCAGCTGTCTCTGTCTTTATGTAAAGGATGGCAAGCAATTCAGTTTCCAATATTTAACTCTTTATAGCAGAGTCCAAGTTTCCTCATTAAATTAATAGCAATGAAGATTCTGAATTTATCATGGCAGTATTTCATAGATTTGAAAGGAATGGAGTTGTGTTTTTTTGAAAGGAATATTAGCAGCAGAATTAAGGCCTGGAGAGGTGATAGAATTTCACATGATGTCTTCAAAGTCTTCTACATATACTTTATCATAATTGCCATAATCTGTCAAATTATTTTTCACTGTAATCTCTAAACTTCCTGCTAAAAACTCAATATTTTTTAGGCTTTGCTTTTATGTTTTTCTGCATTAAAGCAGCAGTAAATTAGTGATTTTTATGTCATTATTTATATTGTTATATCCATGCCTATATCTAGTTATCCTAAAAACTACATATTTTATACTCTCTGATGAAACTGAAATAAAATATAGCATACACACAAGAAATATGAAAACTGTTTGCAATTTAAATAGTAATCATAACTGAGACACTTAATGACTTGTGACTCAGACCTATTAAAGAGTACTTTACCTTATCTTAGAAGACCTGGAAGAGTCCTCTCCATCCTAATAGCTTCCTCCCTCCATCAAATAACAACTACTATCTTGAATTTTGTGTCAGTTACTCCCTAGGTTTCCTTTATAGTGTTTATCATCACTGTTTGTGTTCCTCCCCAAACATATTTTTCTTTTTTACCTCTTTCTGAAGTTTATGTAAATGAAATCTACTGGACATATTTTTCTGACTCATTTGTTTTGAGATTGATAGCTATAGATATTATTGCTGTAGACTTCTCTCATAGATATATCACAACTTATTTTATCATTCTAATATTGATGTATTTGCTATATCTAATATTGATATATTAATATATTTTAATAGTGATATATTTTTTAATCATTTTCAGTTGTTGCTATTTTCAACAATAGTGACAAATTATATTTTATTTGTTTTCTGATGCTCATATGTAAGTAGAGGTATTATGGGAAGCTCAAGTTTAACTTTACTAGAGAGTGACGAACCATTTGTAAAATATGTTAGTCACACTTAGACCAGCAGTGGAAGAGAGTACTCTTGTTTTCATACTATGTGGAGATATATAATTTTTATTTTTATTTATTTTCTGCCTGTCTCTTGTTCATAAAATGGTGTTATATTGTGGCTTTACTTTGCATTTACCTTTTCAAATATTTATTGATAACTTGCTCATATATATATATATATATATATATATTTTTTTTTTTTTTTTTTGGAAAATTTTTGTATGTTTCATTAGTCCACTTTCTATTAGGTCATGTCTTCCTTGATTCACGTCTTTTTTTGTTTTTATGTATTATAGACATTAATAATTTGTTGGTTATTTGTATTACAAACGTATTTTCGCTGTTTGAACTTGTATTTTCACTTTCTGTGATTTTTTTTTTTTTTTTGATGAACAGAATTTCTTAATTGATCAAAATTATCAGTATTTTCCATTATGGTTTGTATTTTTTGTATCTTATTTATAAAATCATTTCACACACCAAAATCATAAGAAATTATCCTGTCTTCTAAACATTTTTACCTTTCTATGTTTAGTCATATAATATTAGTGGAATGTATTTGTTTTGAATGATGAGAGAGGGCCCTATTTTTACTTTATTTTTTCATATGGCTAGTCATTGTTTCATTACTTGTTTAAAAATTAATGTTTCCTGATTGATCTGTAACATATCTGTCACATATCAAGGGCATATATATATATATATATATATATATATATATATATATATATATGTATGTATATATGGTTTTCTTCTCAGCTTGATACTTTATTTAATCATTCCTTCCGTATTATAAAGGCACTGCCTTTTTTTACTATAGGTTTTTAACAAAATATGATATATGATAGAGCTAGTCCTCTAATTTTATTTTTATACTTAAAATGATACTAGATTGTTTTTAAACATTGGTTCTTTGTTCAATAGAAACTTTAGAATCGTTAAGTCCCACCTAGAGAATGTGACCTGAAAACAGTTGGGATTTTATTGAAATTTCATTGAATTTATTAAAATATATAAATTTATTTTTAAATGTATGGAAATTTTTCTTATAAGCTTATTTTTATGATATTAAAATTTTAATTTATGAATTTATTATGCTTTTTTTAGGTTTTCAATACTTTTTTCAATAATTTGTTATAATTTTCCCTAATATGCTCGTGTATATCATTTGTTAGATTTATTTATATTTTTCATGCATAAAAGTGATATGGTTTTTAATTTATATTTAATCTCTTTTTATTGCTAAATTATAGTGACGTGTTTCCCTGAAAATAAGACCTATCCAGACAATCAGCTCTAATGTGTCTTTTGGAGCAAAAATTAATATAAGACCCGGTCTTATTTTACTATAATATAATAGCAGGTCTTATATAATATAATAATAATGTATAATGTAATACCCGGTCAATATAATATAATATAGTATAGTATAATATAATATAATACCGGGTTTATATTAATTTTTGCTCCAAAAGATGCATTAGAGCTGATTGTCTGGCTAGGTCTTATTTTCGGGGAAACAGTGTGCTATGTATCATTAAATCCTCATTAATTTCAATTAGTAGATTATTTTGAATTTGCTATGTTGATAAGCATCTCATCTGCAAGTTGGTTTTCTTTTTTTCATCAACATCCATCAGGTAAAGATCATTAAGAACACACCTGCAGTAAACCAAAGTTTTGTTAATTGGTACATGTTGCATACAGGGGAACCACACACCATGGAGAACCTTTGGATGTTAGCAGGGGATTGGTTATAGGATCTGTGTTTTTGTTAGGTAGATTTAAGGAAGGTTTCCTGGAAGTATAGTTTTAATCTATGGTAATAACTGTCAGAACTTGAGTGAAATTCTAGGATTGATTACCCTCACACACAGTTTTTAATCTCAATTGCTGGAAAAATGCATTATGGCTAAAGCCTACACACACACACACACACACACACACACACACACAGAAGGGTGCCAAAAAATGTATACACATTTTAAGAAAGGAAAAAAAATATATTAAAATTCTAATACTCAATATATACTGATAACAAATGATGAATACAAGTGACGTTTGACTTCTGCAATTACAGGAGGTGCTAAAAGTGGTTACCATCAGTGTAATTTTAACACAGTGTTTTTTTTTCTTTCTTAATATATATATATATACATATATATATATATAATATGCTTATACATATGTATACATTATATACATATGTACATATATCGAGGTTGCCAATAAAATGTATACAAATGGACACTTTGGTCAACATTGCTCAAGCAGTAATTCACAATAGTTATAAGTGCCTGGATGGTAACCACTTTGAGCTCCTCTTGTAATTATAGAACTCAAACGTAAATTTTATTGAGTATAAGAGGGATATGTTTGGTTATTTTTATGTTTTGTTCAGTATTTTTATCTGTGCATGGACATGAGTATAGAGTAATTATGTTTTTGTCTCATTCCATCATGGACAAAGAGTGCCTCTATACGATGTTGGTATTCTCTGCAATTTTTTTGAGGTTTAGTAGGGACCACCCAAGCATTGATTTTTTTTTTGATTTTTTGATTTTTTATTTTTATATTTCAAATCTTTCTACATTTCATATATTTTTCATAGCTTCCTGCACAATAAAGTGCTGAGTAGAAATGATCATTGTTTGAACACTTATTCTTGACTTTAAAGGTAAGACTTTCAGTGTTTCATTATCAAGCACTTTGTTGTAGGGTTTTTATAGACATATTTTTATCAATATTCAATATTTTTTCTGAATCAGTTAAGAACCATAGTTTTTTTTTTATATATATAAGAAATGTTTGTTTATGTTTTCCTCTAGAATTATGAGTTTTGCATTCTATATTTGAATCTAGTATCCATTTCGAGTTAATTTGAAATATTTTTGTATGCATTGATGCCCAGTTGTTTCAGGACCACTTTTATTTATTGAGACTACCTTTTCTTTATTAAATTACTTCAGCACTCTGTATAAAATCAATTGTATGTAGAGGTCTACTTTTGTATTCTCTACTTTTATCCATTGATACATGTCCACTCTTTTGCCAACACCCTGCTATCTTGTTTATAAAAGCTAAAATATGTCTTGTAATGCAGTATTTTTAGTCATTCATGTTGTAATTTAAGTACATTTTTATAATAGTATATAGTGCAAAAATGCCAAATTTTATGGAGCATACATATGTGTATATGTGAAGATATTATGAGTCAATTGAGAGCATCAAAGTGATCTAATAACTATAAGGAATTTGTAGGAATACTCCAGCAATAACATAAAGAAACAGTTTTAGGAGGTGTCTTAAGTCATTTTATCAGTATATCCATAGAATTCAGACTCTGGCCAACTCAATTTAACATCTTACTGGAATTCAGAGTTTTTCCCATGGACTGTTGGCATAATATCAAAAGAAGGACAAAAACAAGATGAATTTTATAATTTTGTTATGTCAGATAACAAAAATTTTTTCAAATATGTTTGAAGTGTGTTGGAAATTTGAAAAAGAGTCTAACTTGGAGAGTACACTCTCTGGAGAAGTAGTCGCTAATTGAGAATTAAGTACATAAATCTATATACATGTTATATATGCATACACATCCACACCCCTCCCACAAACACTTTTCTTGACATAAATGTTGATATCACTGTTTTTTAATTAAACTACAACAGAATGTAAAATTGGGGAAGTGATACAGGCATATCATATTATAAAACATAAAAGTATTATGAATTACTAATGGAATAAATGTGTCATAATAAAATGATTAAAATAATATAAAACTGTAGTAAAAATATTGACTTCCAAAGTCTATGTAAATAGACTGTATATGAATGAATCTTTGCTCAGTAGAAATTCTTCTCTAGGTCTAAGATCCTCTCTACCTATTATAAAAAGTAAATAGAATGAAGAGGTATAAATAGAGTGGACTAGAAAACTCATAAAATATAAGGTAATGTTGGAAGGATATTCACATTGACCATTCAGAAATTAAAACACTGCCGTTGTAAAAATAGATCCTCATAATTCTGTATCCAAATTTTGTTCACAGATATATATTATTTTCCTCCACAGTGTCTTTTCATATGTCTTCTTCATCTCACGATTTTCTTAAAAATGCTTATTGACCCCTATGCTTATTGTGCATTTGTCCTCTGTAAATCAATGCAGTGACCATCAGGAATGCTTCCTGTGGGAGTGTTCTGGAGCATACAAAGTACACCAAGAGACAAGAATACCAGGTGCAATTGCAGTGCAAAATTCTCACGTTGCTGATGGTCATAACTTGCTAAAACATCTGGAGCTTATATCTTTTTAATGGTCGAAAAGGTTACTACTTTTACATTTTAGCATTAGTATAGAAAAAAGTAAAGTCACAGGTGGCATAATTCTTTTAAATGTCACCAGAGAGCTTTACTATATCATGTTACAATGAAATGCTTTAGACATATAAGCTTCTTAAAATAAAAAAAATATTATGTATTTCCTACAACACATTCTAAGATGCCATAACATGGAGGTCAAGTACTATTAACCTTGAAAAACAAGGACAATATAAAATGGAAAATAAAATAAAGATAATTCTCTTTGAGAAATATGGCAACTCCTTATTCCATTTTTCTAATAGAAATGGCTGCTCTCCAATTATTTTAATTCATTTAAGTATACTTTATTTATAACTAAGTAGATTTGTGATTAAATGTATAGATAAGTAGATATATTTGCTTTATCATATGTTTAAGAATTAAAGGTACAGGCTTAAATATATATATGTGTATGTGTTTGTATATATACTTACATATATATGTCTGTATGTATATGTGTATGTATATATATAAAAGAAGCTAGAAGTATGTGGCCTTGGTTGACTAATAAAACACTAAAGAAAAATAGGAAATAATATCAAATGAACAAAAAACAGGAAATATAAAATAAAAACAGCAATTAGTTGAAAAGAAAATATATGTTTCTATATATAAAAAGAACAGTGCCATAAGTTACTTCTCTGAAAAGGTTAATAAGATTCCATAGATAGATTACTCTAGAATGAAGTAAAATAATTTTAACAAACAAGAACATAACAAAACACCACCATACAATCAATAGATATTAAAAAGTTAATAAAACAATATTATGGACATGTTTATGGCAATATATTTGTCAAAAAAGTTAAAGTGAAAAATTATCCAAAATGCAATTTTCCCAAACTGATGGAAAATAGAAAATTAAAATCTGCATTTTCTACTCTGTATTAAGGCAATTGAATGTGGTGTGATCAAACAATACAGTGAATGTTTAAAATTTTAAAAATGCATTACAGAAGACACATTGCCATTAATCCCCCTCAAAATATTGCCTCTTTCCTTGAACACACTTATCCCATCGTTCTTGCCACTTTCTGAAGCAGTTCTGGAAGTCCTCTTTCTTGACTGTCTTTAGTTGTGCTATAGTGGCTGCTTTGATGTCCTGAATCATTTTGACTTTGGGTAAGAGCCAGAAGTCGCACGGTGCCAGATCCAGTGAGTAAAGTGGAGGAGGACACACCTTAATGTTTTTATTTGACAGAAATTGCTGTATACCAAAAGCATTGTGTGACACGGAGCGTTGTCATGATGGAGGATGATTTATGGCACTCTTTAAAATACACCTTCTCTCAACCATAGTCCACACCCACTGACAGCACTGAACAAGTTGAACTTTGTCACACACTGTTACTAAGGTTCCACATGCCACTTCCCATATTGAAGACCCCTGCCTTTCTATTGGATAGCACTCAGCAGCAGCATTCACCATATTGTTTAATCACAATAAAAACAAATTAATGGCCATCTTATAATTAGGAGCTAGGGAAGGTTGCATCTTTTGGGGGGGGTGGTAGTAGAAATGTTTGATATTTTTATTTTGGCAATGTTTCATTGGGGCATATGTACAATTTATTGTATGTTAACTATACTTCAATAGTCTATTGAAATTTATATTACAATGGGAAAAACACTTTGTATTGGTATTTTAGTTTATGGAATCCATTAATTGTTAAGTATTTAAAGAGCTATTTTAGCATACAGCAGAAATTTTTTTAAAAGAACCTAACAGTTATTGAACAAATATTTATCAAGCAGTATATTAGTGCTTATTCTGCTTAATCCTTACTACTACCCTTTGAGGCATTACCTTTATTTTAGAAATAGAATCAGAAGTTCAGAATAATTAGGTAGCACTTCAAATTATAAAACAATGTCAGAGGAAATTTTATGAAAATTACTGAACTAAAACTTTCTAATAAAATCTGTATCTTCCTGAGAATGTAGCTGGTATGTCTGAATATGACATCATCAGATTTATTATTTAAAAATACCACTCTAACTTGAATGTGGAAAACAGGTTGATGGAGATGGTGAGAACAAATGGTTGCAAGAAGACCAGATAGGAGGTTAATTCAGTACTTAGTACAGCAGACAATTACAGACTGGACTAGAATAGTGGAAATAAAGTGTAAAGTAACATATCCAAAATACATTTATTTATAAGAAAACTCACTCATACATATCCTAGTGACTCTAAGAGCAGGGGTGTGTTTTTTTTAGTATTTAAAGCAAATAAAATGATTAATAACAAAATTAATTACCTTTAATTTATTTGGGTCTGTTTGAATACTATTTTAAAGTTATTACTTAATCTCAACTGTTTCATTACAATTAATTTAATTTACGTTGTTAAGATCCTGCATTGTTCACACTACTTGGCTAAGAAAATGTAATGAAAGTCATGTTATTGAATATATAATCCTAACAAATACTAAATCCAAACACATTAACACATTAGTATCTGTGTGGATTTCAGTTATCAATTTAGTATCAACACCATCTGCTTTCAGGAACTAGAATTCCCCAAACCTTTTTTTGGTGTGATTCCTGGATATAGTTTGCTGACAAGAGGCACAATTTTAGGATATTTTGATGTAGAAGAAAAGGGAGATTATTGTTCTCCAGAGATAGTGCAGACCTAGGAGGTTTTCAAAGCAGCTTCTAGAAATACCCTGTGAGGCACTTGCTTCAATGCTGTAGCTGCTGGGTGGCTGGCAGAGGCTCCCTTGAAATCATTGGTTCTTGTGCTAAGGCTGGGAGCTCCCAGTAGGTTCTTGATCTAAACAGCTGCTATGAAAAACAACTCTTTTGAAACCACTGTATTTGTTGCTGCAGGATGAGGCCTTCAACCATGATTCTGGCTCCCTTGATCTTTACTCTGCCAACCTATACTACAGGTAAGTTAAGTTTCTAATTTCCTGTATACAATGTTATGTGCTTGGAATACAAATAATACCTTTTGCTTCTCCTGACTGAGCCCTAACACAGTATCTACTGTTAGACTTTATCTGACCATGTAAAGCCTACTTCAGAATCATTCTTAGGCTTTTATTGTGTTTTCTTATAACTCTATATACTTATAGAACACTGCCTATAAGTCCTTACTGGAATTTTGTGAAATATATACAGTCCCTTCAATTAGAATCACACTGTTTTAAACAAAGAGACCTTTAACATTGGATCTGTAGTCCCTGGCCCTACAGGGCCTCTGCCTGACACCAACAAATGCTCAGTTAATGTTTTTTAATGATTTGTGAAATGTTTATAGCATTAAGTGAATTTATTTTTACTCAGGGATCAGCTCTATGCTATATATTTTGAAAATAATAAAAATGAGTGTTATGACAGTATTCACATAGAGTAGGGGAGTGTAAAGGATTTTTTTAATGTAAAATTTTATATTATCCTGCCCTCAATATAGTGAAAAAAGATCTCTAAGACTAATATTGGAGAATTAATGGTGTGGAGCCACAGTTTTATTATTTTTAACAGGTCTAAAGTTTGAGTAACCCATAATAGTTTTTGATAATTTAAAAAGCGGGAAACTCACCTCATTCACTTAAAAGAGAAATGTAAAATGAATTCCATGAAGAAAAAATTACCCAGGGGATATTCTGAATTTTGCAGTAAAAAGACTTGCCCATTCTCCTTTTATTAGCTTTGTAGACATAACTGCAAAATTAACAAACCATGAAATTCAACACTATACCAAACAGTAACAGATGCCTGAATTTCCAGTTCCCAGAGCAAAAAACCAAGGAATTTATTTCAAGAATTGGAACAGAGGTCATTTTGCTTCCTTTGACAATTCAGGCATTTGGATGCCTTATACATACCCATTTAAAAAAGATTCATTTTAAATGTACACTCCAGATCTCTGGTGCAGCATAGGAAACATTTCAAAACTCATTGGAGCATTGCCATCATGTGTCATACTTGCAAATATAAGTTGCAGACAACAGTGATAATTGCAGATACTTTACAGAATAAAAATTAAATACCACATCTTATGTGTATTAATGTAGATCTACTTATAGCAGCTATATCTCTTTCAGATGAAATATTAAAATTACAAGCAAAATATCTCTAAACAAAATATCTAATTACTACGGTAATGATTATTTTTTTTCCTTTGTACATTTACAGGATTAATTTTGTGGATAATTTTATTGTATGTGTCTAAAATTATTTTGGAATATTTAAATGTTTTATAAAGTAACTTTGAAAGTATTGAAATAAAATTTAGTCCATTTATAAATCAATCACTGCCTTAAAAATAAAGGCATACTCTTTGATATAGGTATTCAATTCTTACGATCTTATTCTAAGGACAGAATTAGAAATCTACAAAAAGATTTGTATACCAGTATGGTCAATGGTCAAGCACACATTGGTAATATTCCTAATAGTGAAAAAATGGAAATAAACAATCTATCCAATGAGAGCAGAATGATTAAATATAATTTATGCATAAGTGTCTGTATTTTAAAAGGGACTATTAAATCACATGGAGAAAATGTTTATTTTACATTACAATAAGGAATTAAATGGCAACAGTTTTTTTTAAGTTCATAAAATGTAGCAAAAACACAATCATTGTTAGTTTAAAATCTTAACAGCAGAACATAGTTTGACCTCTCAATAGCTTGTACAAAAAGCAACATATTTAATATTATGAATTTAGTATTGTATGAATTGTGTAAATTATAAGACCAATAGATCTGTCAAGTCTTGACTTATAAATTAAGAGATCATTTTGTATAATGATCAGGAATGAAGTTTCAGAAAACTGAAATGTTCTCAATCAAATTCAATGCAATCATGCAAATATAATTTTTTTATAATATGTCAAATGTAAAAATTCAGTACTTATTAAAAAAGAAAAATATGTAAATTCTATGCTGTCACAGGTTTATGTATTATAGTGAAAAATAAATACATATTTGTAATTTGTTACTTAAAATATTTGTAAGTATTCAAAATATTATTAAATAGTTTTGAGTATAAGAGAAGTCATAACAAGTGTACCCAGCCATATAAGGAAAGAAGAGTTTGTTTTGTGAAGCATTCTCAGAGAAAAGTGTTTGAGCTGAGACATAAAGAATTTATAAAATAGGTAAAAGGTAGAATACAAGAGCATTCTGAACAGACAGTAGCTTTGGATAAGGTGTAATACTGGAATATGAGCATTTAAACAACTATAAAATCCCAACATTAGAATGGAGAAGGTATTGGGAAGATAGGTGGGCCTGTTCAGGCAGACTCTTCTACCATCTGAAGTAGGTTGTATTTTATTCTGGGGACAATGGAAAGCCACTGCCTAGTTTTCAGCAGAGAAGTGGCATTATCATATGTTTTTAAAAGATTATTCTCTCCGCACTATAGAGAATGGACTGAAGGAAGAGGGGCAACAAATTAATGTTAGAAGATTACTAATAAATTGAGAATGATGGTAACCTGGACCATGGCTGGGGAAATTAAAAATGGATTCAAGTAGTTAGATTTGTGAGATTTGGGGCTGCTGAACAGATGAAATCATGCATAACTCACAAGTTTCAAGCTTGAGCAACTGGGTAAATGATGATGCCACTTATTCAAACTGAACATTGGATGTGGGGAAGATTTAGAAGGAGATGATAACTTGTGTTTCACATGTTCAATTTGAGCTATCTTTGTGATACGTAAGTGGAGAATTTTAGCAGGTGGTTTGATATTTTTGGATGGAGCTCAGAAAAAAATCTAGACTGGAATTTGTGAGCAGTCATGGAAATGGTCACACAAATTTCACTCTGTGGCCCTGGACATCTCTTATCACTTTCCATTCAAATAATTATTTTCATTTTCTTGTTCTTAGGGAAAATGTAGGATTAATAAACTATGAGCATTAAGTAAAATACATAAATATTTGTGTTTCTTCCAAATATTGCTATAAGGGAAAGAATAAGAATAATGTTAAATTTTGTTGTAAAGGTGTGCGTGCGTGTGTGTGTGTGTGTGTGTGTGTGTGTGTGTGTACTTTTTAATGAGAAAAAGAGTAGGATACTCCACGTAATCTTGTAAATAAGATAGGCAGGTTGTGAACAGATGTTATCAGTAACTCTATTCCAAATACTAATGGAAGTATGTGTTGCCTGGGGAGTGTCATTTCTGTCTCAATAATTGTGGGGGGAGGCGACAAGGATCAAAACACTATCCAAATAGAAGCAGGTTCCCAGCCTTACCTTGAGAGCTGGTCTATCTCTTATAGATAAATCCCTCTTTATCTACCTGTTAATTAAAATTAGATCTGATAGTTCCGTTGTCATGAATATTTGAAACTTTCTCCTTTGGGAGAGGGTTGAAAGCAGTGCTGATAATATGTAAATATTGCTTAGTGTTTTATTGAAGATGGAAAAAAATGGTCAGTTTAAAGCACAACAAACAAACTCCATCTCTTGGAATCTGAAAACATTCTTTACATTATATATAAAACAAACAGTGGTAACACGGTTCTACATCTTTATTAAGATTTTTACTATTTTCCAAGAAATCCTTAAGAGTTCTATCTGAGGTTCTAAATGTATCAGGATATTTTTCTGTGAATTACAGGTTCCTTAAATGTTAATTTCTTGGGTCAATGCTTTACCCCTCAAAAATATATAGACATGTCTCCACTATTTCCTATCTTTAAACGTAATTGTAGAGAAATCTGAGGTGAATCTATTGTATCACCCATTATTGGTGTGCTTTTACTTGTCGTGATAGCTTTTCTTGTCTCTGTATTTCAAAGTCTGTAACTTCACCTGAAGGTATATTCACATTGCTGATTTTCTGTATCCTTTTCTTCCAGAATATTATTTCCTTTACTATTAACAGATCTTTTTCTCTTATAATCACATGTAAATAAATAAAAGTATAAGATAAAGCTAAAGATAAAGCTAAACATCTTCTATTTTGTGCTTGATTTTATCTATTCTATCTATATCTTTATTTATCATCTATTATTTTTTACTTGGATTAAACGAATTACTGTGATATTGAGTCTTTGTCATCACCATTCCCTACTACCCTTTAATTCCTTTTATCTGCATGATTTCCTCTCTATAGTCTACATTTTTATTTCACGCCTTTTCTTCACAGCCTTAAGTCACTATCAGGCTGACTTCGATTCTTCCTTGTTTTCTTTGCTTTTCGTTTTTTGTTTTTTATTTCTAAGTTTTGTGATAGTTTTGCTTCAGTTTATTCCTCAACTTGAATCATGTATATCATATTTCATAACCCTTAAATAATCTTATATTCGTTATCTTTGTAACCTTTAATGTTACTGAGAGAGTATGACACATTATTGTTAAATTATCTGTTGCTCTCTGTGAAAGAGTGTCCATCTGTCTCTTGTATATATTATTTTTACTTTTTAATTTTTGCACTATTTCTGTACGGTCGCTATTTTTTTTCTTTCTTTTGTATTTTAAGCAGAGAGTATTTGTATGTTTTTTAATTTAATTCAATGTTATTTCTACCCAAAAATATAATTGGTGCAAACTCATTCTTGCTTTTACCAACATATCAAGTCATTATCTGTACATTTATTTTAAAATACCAGTTTGAAGATAAGGGCATTATCCTGTGTTTTATTTCTATATAGCTGAGGGATACCAAGTCAGGGGATGGAAGACCATATAGACTTATTCTAGTCTTCTGTCAACTGGGAGAGTCCTGTGGGACGGCCTTTGTGTTTTGAGTATTCATCAATACTAGCTGCAACAATAAGCCTTTGTTTCCTCCAAGGACAACCAGTCCACTCAAATTCACCTCCTCCCTTTCAGCCACTCTTTTTATTCTCTTTGCCAATAGAATTAGGAGAAATAGACAAAACTAGGGTACACTTTTATTTTGGCCTACTGTTATTTATTTACTTTATGGTAAATTGTGTAATGCAAAAGCATCAGCTTACCCCAAGCCACTCAATTGGTGGGGAGCATGGCTTTTTTGAAGAAAGAAAAGCCCAATGTGGATGGAGAATAAAGGAAAGGAGAGCATGGGTGGGATGAAAATGTTAACATTGGAGGACTCGACGGTGGCCAGTCTATGCAGAGTCTTTCAGACTCAAACGTTACATATTTGGAATGATTTCACTAGGTGGGTGTCATGATGTCATGATTAGATCTGTAATTTTAAAAGGCATATCTTCTCCCAGCATGGGTAATAGATTAAAGGTGTTGCTGATGGATGAGGCAGTTAGGTCCAGTATGGTAATCACTTTTGATTGGTATAATGAAAACTGACAGAGGCACATGATTTATAATTGATTTAGTTGGCAAGATGATGAAACTTAGAGAAGCCTAAATAGGAGTTATAAATTTGGGAAGTATTGACATTTTTAATAATTAAGGCTATACCTTTGAGCTCCTCCAGAGATCTAATATTGATTAGGGAAATTGGGGAACTTAGATCTGAGCCCTAATGATTTGCTATATGGAAAGAGATTACAAAGAAAAATGGGGAGGAAAAGACCGCAAAAATGTGGTTAAGAAATGACATGATGTCATTTGTCCCATTTTGGAGACCACCTCAGGGATGATATAGATGCCTGATCACTGCATTGTACACCTGAAGCTGAAGCTGAACAATAATGAATGCCAACAATAAATATATATATATATATATATATATATATATATATATATATATATATTTACAAGAAGCAGAGTACAGCATTAAGAATAGAGACAGTGGAAATGTAATGGCTCTGTGCGATGTCAAAGGGATAGTGGATGGGGGGAGGGGGGTTCACAAATTGTGAGGGATATAAATGATAAACATCTAAGTATTACTTTGTCTTGTGCTCCTGAAACTAACAACAACAAAAAAGATAAAAGAAATGACATGATGTTAAATACATCCTTTACAATAGATCATTTCCCCTAGCTAAGAGCTTTGCTATGCAGAGAGCATTAGCCTAAAGTGCTTAAGGCCATGAGTCTTGGCATCAAATAATTGGTCTTTTATAAGATCCTGGACCTACTGACTGCCATTATTTGACTTTCATACACTTACAAGTTATAAAACTCTGTATTAATTCCACTTGAGTATCATTGATTTTAGGACAGAGTTTTGAGAGTTAAAATTCACATGTGACATATAATAATGCTAATGCTGATAAATGGCAGCAGCCAGAGCCACAATGTCTGCCATAACTGTGAACTCCAGTGCTGTGTTACAATTCTCACATTCCCTGTTAAGAAAGAGGTAAACTTCATAGTTATGAAGGCAAGGACTATATTTGTGAAATAATTCTAAAATTATAATCATAGAAAAAACAATATCTTCAAAGATTACATCGATTCATTTAATGGAGAGCAGTCATAGATAATATAGGGTAATTAGGAAAGTCTGCATGGAAGTCATTAGTTCAAGTTGCTTTAAAAGGAGTGCTAGGTTTGGAGTATTAAGGGAAATAAAGTAGTGCCAGTTATCTATTACTAAGTAACAAAAGAACCCCAGGCTAAAAAGAAGCCTCATTCAAATTGTCCATGATTATGTGAGCTAACACTTTGAATTGAGTTCAGCTGGTTGGTTTTTTGCTGATATCACCTAGAGTCATTCTTATGGCTTCAGACATCTGAAGGCTTCACTAAGTCTGTGTTGTCCAAAATGATCCTAGTCCCATGTTTGATGCTTGGGGCTGTTTGTGACATAAGGAGACTCATCTGGGTTGCTTTGCCTCTGCTCTACTCAGTTTCTCATCTTCTAGTAGACCAGACTGGGCATCTTCACAGCTGGTCTTGGGGCAGTGTTCCGATAAGTGAAAATAGAAGCTGTAAGACTTCTAGAGACTAGGCTTAGTATACCCACAACTTCGCTTCTGCTGAATTCTCTTCATCAAAGAAAGTCACAAGTCCTAATTCAAGAGAATGGAGAAATGAGTTTCATTTCTTGAAAGGAAAAAACAGCAAAGTTTCATTGTAGAAATGCACTCATGCAGGAATGGGAGAAAAGAGTGTCCAAAGGGATATTCCAGATGATAGGAAAGAAGAACAAAACATGACAATAACATGAACTATTATTGCATGTTGAAGAGTTGAGCTAAGCTGGTCTGCCTGGGGTGGAAATTGTCTTGTAAGGAGTCTTTGAGGTTTATAAAGTATTAATTCATGGAGTTTCTAGAAAAAACACTGTCCAATAGAAATATATTGTGAGCCACACATGTGAGCCAAATATAAAATTTTACATTTTAAATCATTAAAAAAAGTAAAAAGAGACAGGTGAAGTAAATATTTTATCTGACCCTGTATTAAGATTCAATATTATCTAAATGTGTAATGGATGCTTTTAAAATATTAGATATAGTTTACGTTCTTTTGTTTGTACTAAGTATTTTGCTTTAATGTGCCTTGGACCTCTAATATATAATCTCATTATTCTTAGGAAATATCTAGAAAAATAATTTAGCCTCACAGTGCAAAATGAGTATAGAATTGAAGTACAGACAACACTGCGATAAATTGAAGTATATGTTAGCAAAAAAAAGACTACCAGTTAGGAAATGGAAATGTGAGGAGAAAGTAATGAAAGCAGAGAAGAAGAGGAAAGTCAGTGGCTAATCCTTAGAGAGAGGGACCAAGCCAGACACCTGCTAAGAGGTTTAGTGATTGAGAAAGAAACAAGAAACTGAAAACAGTTATCAGCGAAAGTGAATCTCAAGTTCAGAGAAACTGAGCTCCTTTACACAGTGATCATAATTGAAACTTAGAGAAAAACTAGGCAAACTTTTGTCTTCAGAAGATGATAAGGGATAAAATTAGGACAATTACTACATTTGGTGACAAAAAAAAAAAAAAAAAAATCAGTCATGAAAAGTAAAGGAAGCAGCCTAGTGTAAGGTGAAGAAAAAGGTAAAAAAAATTTAAGAAAAAGAGTGATATTTAACATATTCAAAAGCTATGAGAAATCAAGGAAGCTGAGGATTAAAATTTAAAAAAAAAAAGTTGTGTGTTGTAATTAAGAAGTAATTGGTGATATTTAAAAGTATTTTAGTAGCATGAGGACCTGAAACCAAACTGTTAATTTTATTGGGAAGAAATTAAAGCAATAACTGTAAGTTATTTTTTAAGAAGTTTTGTAATAAAAATGAATGAAGAATACTTAATTGACTTGGTTATAAAGAATTGATGATATCATTTTTAATGGGATTGTTTTGTTGTTGTTGAGTTATATGAGTTTTTTATATATTTGGGGTATTAGCCCCTTATTGGAGGCCAAGAATGTCTATAAAGGGAATGTTAATGCATATGCTAAACTATAAACTGAATGGGGAAAAAGAATCAAAGAGCTGTAGAAGATATTAGATAATGTTAAAGAAAAAAAGAAATCAACCGTGTAAATTTAAATATATTATTGGCTTTATTCAAAGATTCATGAATCAGGCAGCATCCCATCTAGTAAATAGAACATTTCTCCTAGGAGTTTTACAAAATGGAAGATTTTAATAATCAGAAAGAGGGTGGGATAAAGAAGTGAAAAGAGTGTATTATTTCAGGCAAGGTCACCTTCCCTTAGAGAAAGGCAGGGGGTCTTTCAAGCAGATTGCCTCACTAGTATTGAACAGGAAATTCCAGACTGATTGATTTAAAATCTCATTCATAGGAGAGGCTGAAAATGTAGTTAGGTATTAAGTCTCAGTGGGGCTTAGCAAAAGTGACTCCATTATGGGCCTGTTGCTTCCTTAAACAATAGGCAACAGGATCAATTAAGAAAGTCTTAAAAATACACAATATTTTCCATTACACACAAAATTCTCAGCTATTGTATAAGATTTTCAGACTGTATTTTCCAAAAGTTTATTCTTATTGTTTTCTTACTGTTTTTACCGGCAGAGACCTATCCACATTTTATCCAGTCCCTTTTGTTCCCCATCACACACATATGGATGAACAGATTGAAAGAAATTACTTGATTAGAAATCAAGCATTGCATTAGTTGGTAAGAAACTAACCAATCACAAAACATTTCTACAAAATTTTTAGCAGATTTTGAGAGTTGATATTTCTTCATGGTACGGGGGAATCACAGGAAGCAAAGACTGTTTGTTATTCGAGTCAGGTGTAACTGTGTATGCCCTCATAATCAATTTAAACTCTGTACTCTAAATATCACCATTGAGGCCACCAGGGTGAGTAGATAAAAAAATATTTTTAACATCATTTCTACTTTCCCCAGCATAACAGCAAACACAGTACAGAAGGCTAAAGGACTCTTAGAAGCATTACTTTTCTCACCACCCTCATTAACTTTATAGGTGTATAAATGTTAGCAAAAGAGGTGTAAACCAAAATTAAGTTTAGACTGTGATAAAGAATAAAAAGCATTTATTTGTGCAAAATGAGCTGCGGCCCAGGAGACGCAGATTCAGGTAGCAACCTAAATTGTGCTTTACCGAGACAAAGGGTAGGCCCTCTTTCATTGAGAAAGTTTCCACCTAACTTCCCAATTTTATGCAAATAAGTTTTCCACATGGTGCAGTTCTGATTGGATGGAGCAGGTTTCAGTACATTGGTAGAAATATGAAACCAGGGCTTCAGTGCAATGGTTGACTCAGATGACAGTGTAAACAAAAGGGACATAATTAGGGAAGCTGAGAATTTAGTCAGAGGTTCTTCCCAGTATACAGAGTGCAGAGGAAGCCCCTGTTACCAAGTGGCTGCTAGGCTCTTATTATCTAAAAATATGGCCCCTAAGTTGACCATGGTGAATCTACCTCTGCAGATAAATTCCTTCTCACATGAAATGATTTTTTCTTCTTGGAGTCCACAAAGGTAATGAAAAGAGAGTCGGATTTTAGAGTTAGGTACCTTATTGAAGCCTGAATATTGTGTAAAAGTAAAGAATATGGCTGTAACAATGGCGGTGAAAAGACAACAGAAAGCATCACACTGATTTGGGAAGTGTATTACTTCTAGCGCTCACGTGTATACTGCCCCTTATGCCATCTGGTTTCATCATATTTTACTCAGGTTGTACAGGCTTTCCATTAGGTGTATGGACACTTCTCATAATAAATCAACCTGTTTATGTAGATGTGAGGGAGGAACATAATTTTCCCTGTAACTTTCTGTGGTAGACCAAAAGTAATTTTAGACTGTAATAAAGAATAAAAAGCATTTAGTTGAGCAAACAGAGCTGCAGCCCAGGAAATACAGATTTAGGTAGCGACCTAAATTGTGTTTCACTAAGACAAAGGGAAAACCACCTTTTATAGGGAGAATTTTCACCCATGTTCTCAATTAGATCCATTTGATGTAAATGAGGCCTCCAAATTGTGAAGTTCTGATTGGACAGGGCAGGTCGTAGTCCATTGGTAAAAATAGGAAACCAGGGTTTCCCTGCAGTGGTTCACTCAGATGACATAAACAAATGGAGCATAGTTCTGGAAGACGAGAATTCATTCTGAGGATCTTCCCAAATACAGAATAAGCCCTTGTCAGCAGATGGCTGCTAGAATCTTATTATTCATAACATTTGATCCCTTGGTTGACCATGGGGTGTCCATCTCAACACATAAATTCCTCAAGATGATGTAGGATGGTCCTTAGTGTATGTCAGGTTAGTAGTCTTACGGAGCCGAAGAAGGGATACACAGACCAAGGAGAGGCAAAGAGTTGCACAGGAAGATAGTTTATTATAGCAAGCAAAGAGTTACAGCTCCCGAGAAGGAGGGGGTACCCAAAACTGGGATGCCCACTAGCTGAAGCAAAAAACTTGTGTTTATATACCTTTATTTCTACCTGGGAGGGGGATGTTGGGATGTTGGTGCCTATGGGCACAATGTTTCCCAGACTTGCTCTGCTGCTCATCTTGGGGGAGACCATTGAAACAAACCCATTTGCCCCAGAGCATGATTGATGATATTTTTGCTCTGGTACATTTGCCCTGGTACGATTGCCCTGGTATGGGTAAGTTCTGTTTTTGCTCAGTCTACCAAGGAATTTCTAACTGCCTGATTTCATACTAACTAACCTGCCACAAGGGTTCACATCAAATAAATCTTTCTTTTCGGGGTCCACCCTGGGTTCTTGACTGAGACCTAGCTGTAATAAAATCAGATTAACAGGAGAAAAACAAACAGAAATTTAATAACATGTATACCTCCTGTATATATGGGAGAAATGCAGGAAAACTGAATGACTCCCTGAAATATCCCAAGACTACACCTTAAATACCATTTCTAGCTAAAGACAGAAGATGTTGAGAGATGGAGGAACCATTACTGAGAGGCTATCAGGAAAATAACAATATACAAGGATAAGGTTACTATGCAGACTTAAGTCATTACCTTCTCCATCTATAAAAAATTTCTTGAGATTCTATTCCTGGTACAGAGAGGGAGACAAATTTTATAAATGGAGATATCCCTTATAAATGTAAATGTCTCTTACAAAAAGGTAACTTATAATCAGTTTTCAGAGCTTTTTCTATGTCTGTTATTTCTTAAAAATAATCAGACTAAAAGAAACCTGGTGCCCAAGAGACATATTTTGAGTTGGCATATTCTGCTCCCCTTCGTAGATAAACTTTTCTAGAAACTCAGTTGCTGAAGTGCATGATTAGAACTTTAAATTTTAATTAACCTCTAATAACACGTATATAGATTGATGTGTTACTAAATAATATTATTCATTAAAGCAGGCATATTCCTGGCAAGCTGTTCTACAAGTTTCCTTACTGTAAAACATGAAAATGTATAATGTTTTACTAATGATTAAAACTACTATTAACATTATACTGTTGAATAGAAACTGCAAAAAAATTTAAGTGACAGATGGTTATATATGACATATTAATATAACTTACTAAAAATCTAAGGTTCCCAATTTAGCAGTCTGGAAAATTCAAGTAAAAAAACAAAAAAACTATGTAAGTAAATAAGGTGAAGTTAGTGTCTAAGACACAATTAAAAGTAACAAAATATAAGTAGGTAAATTAAAGAAATTTAAAATAGTTATAGTGTGCATTAAAGGGTACATTGTTATAAGATAATTTATTAAGAAAAAAGTGGATTTAAAAATATTTGTGAGTAAATTAAAATGTTGAGTTCCCTTATATAGCTATGTTTAAATGTTACTGTAGGTTAAATTAATAGTCGTTTAGAACTTTGAAATTAGAGTGTCGTTCCTAGAATTTTGAAAGCATATATATGGTTTATAATCCCACAAAAACTAAACAGTTTGGCTACAGGGAACCTGATCAACCATATGAATGATATTGCAGTACTACTTGGGATCAAATCCCAGCTTCCTACAACACTCTAATGTGGTTCCTGACACTCTAATACTCCTGCTAGTCCTCCAGCTCATCTCTCTTTATAAGTGGATTTGAGTTAACATCTGTTCCTTGGCTACCACTAACTTGTTCACCACTGTGGACCAAGAGAAGGAAGATTCATTTGATGTGAACCCTGAGAAGTAATTTATCTGCTGAGATAGACTCCCCATGGTCAACTGAGGGTCCAAATTTTATAAATAATAAGAGCCCAATGGCCATTTGCTAACAGGGGCTTCTCGTGTACTCTGTTTCCTAGAAAGAACCTCATACTGAACCTCAGGCTTCCCTCACTATGCCCCACTCGTGTGCTGTCTGAGTCCACTATTATAAGGGAGTTCCTAGTTCGTTTTTTGACCAATAGACTAAGATCTGCCCCATCCAATTAAAACTGCTCCATAATGACCAATCTGGATGCATAATGCCAGCTAATCAGGACTGCATGATTCACACCAATCAGAAATATACAGATTCAGGTACCTCATTTACATAAAACAGACCTAATTGGGAACCTGGGTGGAAGCTTTCCCTATAAAAGGTGGTCTCCCCTTTATCTTGGTGGAATGCAGTTTAGGTTGCTACTGTTACTGTGGATCCAAAGGGTCTTCTTGCCTGTGTATACTCAAACCAAACACGATAGAGCAAGAGTTTGCCGCAAAGAAAGTAAAGGTTTATTTAAGGAGATGGCGCCAAGCCCAGAGACACAGGTGAGCTGGTGCTCTTAGACCTGGCTCCCGATGGCCTCTAGTATCGAGGTTATAGAAGGGAAAACTAAAGATTGGTCGGGGCTAAGGCAGGGAGCCACTGATCATGGCTTCAAGGCCTGCTGTCAGCCATGGCATTGTTAGGTTCGGTTTCCAGGGGATGTGGTCTGTGGGGCCATTCTGCTTTTGTGAGTCCAGAACTGAAGCATAACTGAGGCCAGAGTGTTATCTCTGTTTTATGAAAACCTTATTCTAGTTTGAGGTTTAGCTATTATATCCTGGTCATGGTTGATAGACCTGAAGCTTTATTCTTAAGTTAATTTGACACTGACCAGAACCTAATGTCTTAAGGGCTTAAGAAGTAAAAAGAGTGGGCATACAGTATATGTACAGGAAGGAGGATCTGGGGAAAGAATGCAGGTGAGTTACAGTTCTATTAGGATAAACAAAGCGAGCTTGGATTGACACAGAATGCATGCTAGAGAGATGAGTTTCATGTGTGGTTATGCTACCTGAATCTTGTCTCCAAAGTTGCAGCTCCTTTTGCTCAAATAAATGCTTTTAATTATTTATTACTGTCTAAAATTTACATTGGCTTATACCACTACTGCCCCATCTGCTGCTGAGAACAGAATTTGTGCCGTCATAGGTACATAACTTTGCTTCCTCTGCTAAGATGCAGGTAACAGATATGCCTCTAGCCACCCTTTACTGTCCTAATCTGTAGTGCCTTCGAATTTGGGGAAGAGCATCTTCTCTGATGATTACAGGTCTTTTACCCAAATCTGAATTGAGTTTCCCTCATGATTACAGATCAATGAGCCTTGATTTCAGTAAGCAAGTTCTCCTTTCTGTTGATTTTGAAGTTCCATTCATCAGGATACCTGGAAGATTTCCCCTCGTGTATTTGAGGAGCATCTGTTAGCATACAGCCTCACTAGTTATTAAATGATGTCCCAGTATGAGTCACATGAGTTTGGGCTGCCTCCTATTCTGAGCAGTTTCTTCTTTGCTATCCTTCTGAGAGACTAAACAATTATGTCCTCCTTTGCATATGTTATTCCCCATGTTCCTGAAAAAAATGTACTTGTCAACATTAGTCACAAAGGCTTGTCAACATAAGCATATCCAAAACTGTAGATAATTTTTATAAAAATTTATTTGAGTCAAACAGAGGATACGTCTGGAAGAAAGATCTCAACACACTGCAACACACTGTGATAAATGCTTCAAATAAATTACAGTTTGCAGCTTTTCTATGCATTTGGAATTAAGGAGAGTAGGAACAAAGGTTACATAAAGATGGGAGAAAGCAAGGCAGGGATCTGATTACAGGGGTTAGTTAAGATTATGTGCTCCCTTGGTTTAGAAGCAAGGATCTGGAAAAAAGCATTTCAAAGATGTGTTACCCTAGATGCACAGAAACAAAGGGCCAGGGCTTGCTTAAGGCAAAGAAAACCTTGTACTAAAGAAATTACATGCCTGGGGCGTGACTACCTACCATGACCTGCCCAGTAGGAATTTATGATCAGATCATCCTGTGAGGGTACTTTCAGTAGAACCCCTTTTTCATCCACAGGTCTTGAATGCTGGTGCACATAAGCCTCCTAGTGGTGAAGAGCAGCAGAATTTGCCGCCTCAAAATATGCTTCTCTGGCATAAGGATTATCTTGAGCTGCTTATTTTTAAGAAATAGCAGACAAAGGAGAAGCTCTGACAACCAAGAAATTACCCTTTGGAGGAGACATTTATATTTAAAAAGTAAATCTATTTGTGAGGGTATCTCTCCCTCTCTGAACCTGGAAGAGGAGGATGATCAAATCTCTAGGAAGTATTATCAATGAACAAGGCATGGACTTAAAACTGCCTAACAACCTTGTCCTTGTTTACTGTGCTTCATCCTAGAACCTCCCCTAACTTACCTCTCCTCACCCCCAACATCTTTCTTTTGTCTTTAGCTGGAGATGGTATTTAAGTTGAGGGCTTGGGCTGTTTCTATGAGTTACTCAGTTTTCCTGGGTTCTCGCCCATAGACACAGGAGGTGTACCAGAGTGAAATACTGGGCCTCTCTGACTCCATCTTGCTCAAGCCTGCTTCATTCTCATGACCTTCTGGTTAGTAGCCTCTGCTTAGTCTTGCATATTGACATGTTAATCATTAGGGGAATTCTGAGGCTTGAGTTTTAACAAAAGAGCTCCTCCCATTTCCCTTCCTTTGACCTGAAAGAAGCCTTAACTCTGTACTTTGTTAAGATGGATTTGCGGAACCACTTGGTCTCCCACCTTCTCGGTTGGGGACTTCCCAATCAATAAGCCTTTCCTTACTCCAAACTCTGATGTTGAGTTCTGACCTTTTGAAGTGTGGAGCACACAGATTTTGAAACAGTAACAGAGGTACCCGTGTTATAACACTTCTATTTGTCTTCCTTACACTTCTATTTGTCTTTTTCCTGTTAATCTGTCTTCTATTATGGGTGGGTCTCAGCCAAGAACCTAGAAGATAACAGGGAAAATTATTTTTGCTATTCTACAGTGGCATGCCTTGATCACAAATTCTGAGTCCCGAAATGAGAACGTTGATTATGCTATGCTTTCCATTCTCCCACCCCTCTCTACTTGCCACTAGCTCTAATGAGACTCTGACATATTTCTTACCTCATAAAAATTTTGGTCTATACAATAATGTATTTATTTAGCAGAGTTTTTTGTTTGTTTGTTTTTTGTTTTGTTTGTTTTTGTTTTTGTTTTATGTCTTTCTTGAGAAAAACTAAACGGGACACTTTTTTCTCTTTTTGTGAATCTACATTTACATGTTTGTTGTTTTAGATCACATGAATTTATAAGGAAAAGAGTGATTGGACATGCTGTTTGGTAAATTATTATCTAGATTTGGGACATAGCCAAATAAAATGCTCTTACATCATTAGAGCTTAGTATATCTTACCAAAATGATCAATTTTTCACAGGTTTTTCAACAGAAGACTATATTTTGAAATGTCCCTTACAGAATTGTATTTTAAATACCAATTTTACATGATATTGAGATAGAAAAATTAGAGGCAATCAGGAAAATGGCTGCAGTATAGGGATTAAGGTAGAAACCTTAACAAAACTCGAGAAAATAACTTTATTCAAACTGATCCGCCAGAGTACTTGGCTCACATGTAGAGGCGGAGGGCCATTTAGCTTGCACCAAACACATTTAAGCTAAAAAGCCCGTGAAAGCCCAGGTACAGGGGAAGGGCCAATCAGCTTGTAGTTAACAATTTTGAACTACAGAAAACATGTATAGTCTAAAGAGATAAGGCAATAGCCTCTTGTCAATCACAGGTGTCAGTCAAGTCGTCCCACACCAGGACAAGAACAGCCCATCCCAGAGAAAACACTCAAGTTCCTGTGAGCCACGCCTTTTTGAGCGTGCTTTTGCTCAGGGCCTGCTCCAAACCCTGTGCAGTGTACTTTTTCTCTTAATAATGCCACTTTTGGGCCTTTGTCCCCTTTTGGCCTTTCCTTCCTTGGGGCCCATTCCAAACTCTTTGAAGTGTACTGTCCCTTTTAATAATGGCCCTTGAGCCACTGCTTCCTGCCCAGGACTGCTTCTATTTCTTTGAAGTGTACTTTTTCTTCTAATAAACTGCTTTTTCACTACTTTACCTCGGTAGCTCATTCAATTATTTGCTTGAGATGCCAGGAACCCGGACACTGCCTCAAGATGGGCCCATCCTCCAGTAACGGAGAGGCTAAGCTTCCCAGTGTTGCTACCCGACGCCCGGGTTTGACCCCCGGGTGTGAGAGCCAAGCCCAAACTTCTCACCAAGAAGGGCCCACTCTCCGGTAACAATATTTTCAAACTTGTTATGATGGTCTTCATAACTGTCTTGTTATAACCATCTTAAGCTTCTTTGACAGAAGAAGTAATGATTTCCTACTGCAGTTTCCATATTGGAGAAACATATATTTATCATCTATATAATAAAAGTGACCCAATTCAAAGTATAACTTTATGATATAACTTGACAAAGATAATATTGAATCAAAACTATAGATTAATTTCACTTTTATATAGGGTAAACATGTAACTTCTTATCCACATTGTGATATATTCAAGAGTAAAATTATGTACTATGATTATGATATGACAATAGATATACAATTCAGACTCCCTGAGCAAAATAGAACATATGGTCATCATACTTACATAATTTTTGAAGTGCTAGAATATTAATTGAATGGATAAATCCATTACTTCCAAGCAAGAAATGTTAAGAATGCTTCTATAACACATTCCTTGATTCAACTAAACCATTGTGAGGTACAGGATTGATTTTATAATATTGTTGGTTATGAGAACAAGGAGAAAGAAAATAAAGTATCCTATTAAAGTCTGTATCAATTGTAAGCAGTAGCCTAGTAGTTGAAGCTTAAGAATGCTAAAAATGCGTATCTGAGAATTAAGGAACTTCTGTATCATGACTGTATTAATATAATATACTATATTAAGTTAGCAAACAATTTAAGACAATATGAAAATTGTAATAAACATTGAAAAGACATTTTAAAAATATAACATTTATTTTTGTTAAAATGAAACAAATTGAACACATGTTAAAATATATCTATTTCAAATTTTCACCACATTTCAAATGTGATATTTAACAGTACACTACTAAAAGTACCAGAAGAGGCACTTTTATTTCTCATTTTAGTAGAAATGCTATAGGCTCATGTGGTACACATTTAAAAAGAAGTTATAAACTTTCAAAGCAATTGGAAAATGGTGGCCAAGGAGTTTGTCATTGAAAAGGTGAATTTTTACTGCACAGAGAACAAATCAGCCAAGACACTTCTGACATTTGAAAAGCAACTTTACTGAATACAAAAAATGCTGAGAGACAAATGCCTCCTACTGGGAAAAATAATAATGCTTCCTGAAGAAACGTATTTGAATAAACAGAACATCTTTTTGAAAACAGACCTAAATACTCATTTTCTAAATACTGTTTTTCTGACATCCTCATCAAATGTAAAGAAATAAACAATTACATACAGTGTTTGAAATATCAGCTATATCAAAACTACAGTAATGCTTGTTGGATTCCAACAATTGCAGATCTTGAGATCCTCATGGTTGGTGCTGAGGATATTGATTATTTCCCATTCAACTCTAACTGTTCTGATATAGTGAAATATCGTGGAATAGTCACAGGAGGTAAATAGGGACAAAAACACCAGCTTTATTAGTTGTAACACTTGATAACAGAATATTACCTGAAACAAAATCTAACTAGATTCCTACTATGGGTTGAATTGTGTCCCCTCAAAATTTATATGTTGAATTCCTAACTGCCAGTACCTTGGAAATATTGCAGATGTGATTCATTAAGATGAGAGCATATTGGAGTAGAGTGGGCCCCTAATTCAGTATCACTGGTGACTTCATAAAAAGAATGCCATATGAAGAGAAAGATAAGCATAGAGGAAAGATGATATAATTATACAAGGAGAATGTCATCTATGAACCACGGAGAACCTGCGGCCACCAGGAGTTAGGGAAAGGATTGGAACATCATAGTCCTTAGAAGGAACCAGCCCTGCCAAAACCTTAATTTTGGACTTGTAGCCTCCAGAACTATACAGCAATAAATTTTTGTTGTTTTAACCACCCAATATGTGGTATTTTGCTATGGCAGCCCTAGGAAACTAACATAATTTCTTATTTTGTATACTCATCACTCCTAGCTAAACTTAAAAGGTAGAATCTCCACTTAGATGTATCACTTGGAAAACTGAAATTTGCTTCTTTTTCTATCAAGTAGAAGGTAGTAAAAACTCAGAGAGGCAATAATTCAGTCACTGACTGCAGTAGTTCCCACTACCAGAACAATTAGTTTAAGCTTTCTGTTCTTTTTTTTTTTTTTTTTAATCCCTGTACGTTAAACACAGTTCTTCAAATAGTAAATCCTTGTTGAGAAAAACTGGACATCTGATCTTATGTTAGGTACCATTATGCTGGTCTCACCTACCCATCAATTCAAAAGGCAAGCTGCATTCTTCTTAAAAAGCAAATCCTTTAAATATCTTGTTAATGAAAAATCACTATGGATCAGCCTCATATTTCTTAAACACACCTGATCACAATATAACAGGGTATTAATGAGACACAAATTGGCATTCATGAACTATCCTGTGTCCTTTATTTAGTGTACATGCTGTTGAGTCAGATGCTTATATCAGAGGCAAAAGCAAGTCAATTTCTGTATATATATATACTATTGTTATCCAAACATTACATAAAGTACTGTTTCAATTGGTATATTTTAGCAAAAGAGCAAAGAATATGAACAGTAAGTTCTACTTTGCTAGGCTATACTTAACTAAAGCAGTGTCAAATATCAATAATTATGCAATCTCTGATAACTGACTTCTTGATAGTGTTTGTGTCTGAAATTTTTCATATTTACTTTGAAATGCTCTAAAAAAGTGCATGTTGATAAGGCATATAAAGATATATCATCTTGTTTAAAAATCCTTCTTTCAGACATAGGACCATGGTTACTTAATTTGTATAATGCATATGTTTCTTGTATACAATAGCATACATACACTACAATGAAAATATATTACAATTACAATGATACTTAACATTTTAATACTAGCTTCACAATAGTATGAAATGACCTTTATTTGTTTTTGCTTATTTAATTATTGCAACATAACAAATATACAGGTATTATCAGTGTTCACATTTAGAGCTAAGATAACTGAAATTTAGAGACACTAAATAACTTGCCCAAGCTAATAGTAATAAAGTTAGGATTAGAAGATAGATAATCTGACCTGAGATACAATATTTTTATCACTGTATAATAATTTGCTATACTGCTCTTTTCCTTCCTTCCTTCCTTCCTTCCTTCCTTCCTTCCTTCCTTCCTTCCTTTTTTCCTTAATTCCTTCTCTCTCTCTCTCTCTCTCTCTCTCTCTCTCTCTCTCTCTCTCTCTCTCTCTCTCTCTCGTTTTGTTAATGACCAAATAAAACTTAGAAATTTTTCACTGATTCTTAACTAATTTCTATCATAGTGTGATAAATATTTCTTTCTGGCATTTACATTTTGGTCATTCTCAACTACATATGTATATGGATGTTTTGTGTGTATAGGTATGCATTATCCATATATCAATTATATCTTAATGTTTGCATTGCCATTGGTATTGTTTAAAGAATTACGTTATGCCAGAATAAATAGGAAGAGAAGGATGAGTATATAACAAACCCATTAAAAAGAAACAACTTAGCTACTAGAATGAATTACATGGTATGTACAGTTGCTCACTTACTAGATGATATGCATCAATGTCAGGGTTATTTGTTAATGCCGTCACACTTCTGAGATCAAAATATCAGGCACGCACTCACTCAATGTAATAGCAAATAAAACTTTCTTGACAATGGCGGCATGTTGTCATTTAATACAAATGTCTCATAATCAAAGTCATAGGATTAGTTCTACATATGTGGTAGTATTTTTATAGGTGTATGCAATTTGCTTAGTAATTCAAAAATAAACACTAAAATATTTTTGTAGGACACCTAGTAACATTTTCAAGAATATATTTTCAAAAATATTTGATTAGTTGAAACTTAGTAATAAACCATTGTTTTATGGAGAAAAGTACAAAGGAAAATCTGTTCTCACAGGTACAAAATTAATGATTTTTATAAAGTTTTAAAATTACTACTTTCGTTCTGGTCCAGGATATCTTTTATATGAGTGGTATTGACCATGTCAAAAATATCTAAATTTCTGAGGAAATCATTCTTCCCTAGTTGGAAAGAGGTTAGCATTTAATGTATTAAGAAATATGTGATGAAATTGTAAAACCTTGAAATGGTATCAATTATTACATCATCAAGGCTTCCTCTGATTAAGAAGAACAATGACATTGAAAAGAAATCTATTTCTTATAAATCGTACAAATGTCTAAACACTTTGCTGTACATCTGAAATTAATGCAAAATAATATTGAATGTTAACTGTAATTGAAATATTTTAAAAGGAGGTAAAAAGGTGAAGGACAATAAAATTTTCAAATTCCCAGGTATAAAACAAATAAGCTATGGGGATTAACATACAACATGGGGAATATAGTAAAAACTATTGTGATAGCATAGTATGGTGTCAGATGGTTGCTGGACTTATGGTGATCACTTCTTTAAGTATATTGAACAATTATGGTGTACACCAGAAACTGATATAATGTGTGTTAACTATATTTTTTAATAAAAATCTTAAAAAAGAAAAGAAAATCCCTGGCCTTCCCTTTTCAAAGAAGGAAAACTATCCAATATGACAACGTTCCCAAATAAAATATTTGTAGAAGGTCAAGTGCAGAGCATTAATTCTATAAATCAAAAGCAGTTTTGAACTATGCTTTGGAACCTATCATTTGATTTTACTGCTTATCCAATAAATACTTATGTAACCTGATCACATAGGAAAGTAGTGAACACTATAAGGTTGTTGAGAAGTATATTACCAAAAGGAAAAAAGAAGCTAAACAGTTTAGATTTTCATGTAGGTCTTTAAGTAGAATGCCTGATCAGTTAAAAAAATTATGATTTGGCAAAATATTAACAAATGTAATATAACAGTTGAGTTGTAACTTGAAAACAAACAGCTATCCAATAATCGGCTATAGTTTTGAATCAGTAACTTCAGTGCCGTAATAACATTCTAGCTATAGCAAATAACTAGAATTATGTGCAATCATTTAGTATGGCAACAAAAGTGAACCATACTATTAATTACAGTTCCTTGGAGGGGTACTTGTATATTACTATTAATGTGTATGTAATTTAAGGAAGTTATTTGAATGTACTTTTTTTTTTTTAGTTTCACATGACAGTAGTTAAAATTGATAATGATTAGACTGACAATTTTAGACAACTTTTAATATTTTCTCATCGCAAAATATTAAAATCAAGTATATCTTCAAAAAGTGGTGAGAGTTGTCATGGAAACATCGTTCCTATGCAACCACTCCATGAGGCTGTGGCAAAATTTCCCAGACTCTGTTCACAATAAACTCAATATTATCCAATAATGCCAGTGATGGGATGCATGCCTTTTTGTACCCCAGATATTGAAACTGGTATACAATCCCTTATTTTTCATCTAAAAGTGAAAAAAAAACAACCTATATAAATTGACAGTAAAACAGTTTCAACTCCTGTATTAGTAATAGCTTACTGACAAATAAACTAGAAAATAACACGACCTTTTAAATTAGTCCTTTTCTATTGCAGGAGTACCAAAGAAATATTTCGGAATTGGTTCCAAATCACAATGAAACAAATATTGTAATAAATTGAGTCACACATTTTTTTTTTTTTTTTTTTTTTTGGTTTTCCAGTGCACATAAAAGTTATGTTTACATTACAGGGTAGTCTACTATGTGTGCAATAGTATTATATCTAAAAACCAATGTACATACCTTAATTGAAAAATACTGTATTGCTAAAAAGTTCTAGTCATCATCTGAGCCTTAGTGAGCCGTAATCTTTTTGCTGATGGAGGCTCTTGCCTCAATGTTGATGGCTGCTACCTGATCAGGGTGATGTTTGCTGAAGATGGGGGTAGCTGTGGCAATTTCTTAAAATAAGAGAGTGATGAACTTTGCCCCATCAATTAACCCATCCTTTCACAAACAATTTTTCTGTAACATTTGATGCTTTTTGATAGCATTTTATCCATAGTAAAACTTTCAGTATTGGAGTCAGTCCTCTCAAACTTTGCTGCTGCATTATCAACTCAGTTTATGTAATACTCTAAATCCTTTATTATCATTTCAACAATTTTCATAGCATCTTCACCAGGAGTAGATTCCATCACAAGAAACTACTCTTTTGCTCACCCATCAGAAGCAACACCTCATCCATTTAAGTTTTATCATGAAGTTGTAGGAATTCAGTTATATCTTCAAGTTTCACTTCTAATTATAGTTCTTTGCCATTTCTACCACTTCCTCCACTGAAGTTTTAAATCCCTCAAAGTCATTCATGAGGGTTGGAATCAACTTCTTCCAAACTCCTGTTAATGTTGCTATTTTGACCTCTCCCTGTGAATCACAAAAGATCTAATGGTATCTAGAATGGTGAAGCCTTTCCATATAGTTTGTCTCTTACTTGCCCAAATCCATCAGAGCAATCACTAGCTATGGCAGCTATAGCCTTATGAATTGTATACATGTTAGATCATAAGACTTGAAATTCAAAATTTCTCCTTGATCCACGGGCTGCAAAATAAATGTTAGCAGTCATGAAAACAACATTAATTCCATACATCTCCATCAGAGCTCTTGGGTGATAAGGAGTATTGTCAATGAGCAGCAATATTTTGAAAAGGATCTTTTTTTCTGAGCAGTAGGTCTCAACAGTGGGGCTTAAAATATTCAGTAAACCATGTTGTAAACAAATGTGCTGTCATCCAGGCTGTGTTGTACTATTTATAGAGCACAGGCAGAGTAGAGTTAGCATAATTCTGAAGGGTTTTAAGATTTTCAGAATGTTAGATAAGCATTGGCTTCAACTTAAAGTCACCTGCTGCATTACCCCTTAATAAAGGTCAGCCTGTGCTTTGAAATCTGGCTTTGACTTCTCCTCTTCAGCTATGTAAGTCCTAGATGGCATCTTCTTCTAATATAAGGCTGTTTCGTCTTCATTGAAAATCTGTTGTTTAGTACGGCCACCTTCATTACTTATTTTAGTTCAATCTTCTGAATAACTTGAGGTTTCTACATCAGCACTTACTACTTCACCTTGCAGTTTTATGTTATAGAGACCTTCTTTTCTCAAACCTCCTGAACCAATCTCTGCTGGCTTCAGACTTTTCTTTTGCAGTTTTCTCAAGAGCCTTCATAGAATTGAAGAGAGTTAGGCCTTGTTCCAGATTAAGCTTTGGCTAAAGGGGATGGTTTAGCTGCTTTGATCTTCTATTTAGACCATTAAAACTTTCTTCATATCAATAGTAATGCTGTTTAACTTTCTTATTATTCACGTGTTCACTGGAGTAGCATCTTTAATTTCCATCAAGAACTTTTCACTCACAATTTGGCTAACTGGTATGATAGGCCTAGCTTTTGGCCTGTCTCAGCTTTTGACATGCCTTCATTACTAAGCATAATCATTTCCAGTTTTTGATTTAAAGTGAGAGATGTGTGACACTTCCTTTCACTTGAACATTCAGAGGCCATTGTAGAATTATTGATGAGCCTAATTTCAATATTGATGTGTCTCAGGGAATATAGAGGCCTGAAGGGAGGCACAGAGAAGAGGGAATGGATGGTTGAAAGAGCAGTCAGAACACATACAATATGTATTGATATGTTCACCACCTTCTATGGTCGCAGTTCCTGATATCCCCAAACAATTATAATAGTAATATCAAAGATCACTGATCACCATAACACATATAATAATAATGAAAAAGCTTGAAATGTTATTAGTTACCAAAATATGACTCAGACACTAAGTAACTAAATGCTATTGGAAAAATGGTGCCAACAGACATGCTCAGTGTAAGGTTGCCAGCACCTTCAATTTGTAAACACACACACACACACACACACACACACACACACACACAAAACCAGTATCTGCAAAGTGCAATAAAGTAATGTATACCAGTATATACTTTAAAATGTCTTTATATATAATGTGTCTGTATATATTTATATATACATATGATGCATTTGCTTTTAATCACTAATTTATGCTCAGAGTTTTGCACTAACTTAGTTCAAGCTACTGAAAAATTTGCAATAATATTTTGAGATGGCCATGATTCATGGTAGAATTTGAATCTGAGTTATATACATTAATCACTATTAAAATTAACTTCCATTAGACTGGGCTCAACTTATTATTTTCCAGACCATTTAAAACTCAATTTGTTTCCATCTTAGTCTTAATAAGAAATTTTGTATATTTTGAGGTCATTGAATGAATTAAACAAATACTTATTAATTTCTTATGGGATCATTTTTGGAAATGCAAATCATGTAAATAATAACCACAACATCACTGATATGTATAATTTGTAGTGGGTGGTCAGGGAATAATAACAACAATAACAATAATAACAGCTAATATGTGTTGAATATTTGCTGTTACAGGTACTTTGATTAGCACTTAGAAGTCTCTGTTCAATTCTATGAGATTTTATTTCTATTCTATAAACTTGGACATCCAGTCTCAGAAAGAATATATAATTTGCCTAATATTGTAAAATTATTAAGTGGTGAATGTGGAACTAGAATACTAATTTATCTGACATTAAAGTCAATTCTTGTGGCACTAATATATACTGTTTCTGAGGACAGTGGACTCTGGTCATTATAGCTGAGCCTAGCTTTGAACAAAATACAAACAATAAATTAAGTTTTAAAAGAAAAGTAAGAATTTATCATGCAAAAGGAATCATGAGCAATAGAATCAGAAAAATGTAGTATGTATTTTTGCCCCATTATTTATCATAATTGTGTTTACCAATTACTTAATAGGGATATGAGTGTATATCTAAACAAGGAAAATAACATTATGTGGGTGTAGGTTCATTTTGATGAATAAATAAAATTATGTATTGAAAGAATGTAGCCCAATGTCCATTAACAAGATGCACTTAAACAAAATTAAAGGTGCAATATTATTAAAAAACTATAAAAATCTTGGAATTAATTTCTTAAAGTTCATCCAGATGCATGATAGTATAAATTTAGGCTTCTGCTTGTGGGAAATCAGGTTTTATTACATTAATCCATAGCAAGTATTTCCTTATGTTATTAACAATGAACTATAAAAACAATTCACTTATTAATCCTACCGACATCATGGTTCCTTCTATGGAAAGCCATAATGTACAACCTTCTGTGGTATTGTGGGTTGAATTGTGCCCCCCCACCCCCCAAAAAATATATGTTCAAGTCCTAAACTTTAATACATTAGAATGTAATCTTACTTAGAAATAAGATTGTTGAAGATGCTATTAGTTAATTTAAGATGTGATAATATTGGAGTAGAGTGGCTCCCTAATCCAATATGTCTTATGTACTTCTAAGACAGCCAAGTGAACAGAGAGACAGACACACAGAGAGAATTTTATATGATAATGATGGCAGACTTGAGTTAAGGAGCTTCAGGCAAGAAAATGCCAGATTGACAGCAAACCACCAAAATCAAGGAAGAGGCCCTGAAAGATTTCCCTACAGGTTTCAGAGAGAGCATGGGCATGCAGATAACTTAATTTTGGATTTCTAGTCTCCAGAACTGTGAAGCAATACAGTTTTGTTGTTTTAAGCCACCCAGTTGATAGTACTTTGTTACAGCAGCTCCAACAATCTGATACATATGGGAAGCTCTGATGTGTGAGGAGAACCTCCATCACAGGATGCAATTCATTTTCATAAAAGCAAATAATCTATGGGAAGAGGCTGATCAATAACCTATGATGAGAACTAACTAGTACATGACAATGAATTGGGTGAATCAGATTCTCAGGAAATGCCAAAAGAATGAGGTATATAATCATAGCAATAAAAGCTGAATTTGAAAAGGAGAGACCTCTGAGACCCTAAAGAATCCCACATTTGCTGAGTTGTTAATTAAGAAAACAAGAATAAGTTATCAGAAAAAAAAATATATCTACATAGTAGAGAGAGGTAAAGTCACATGTTAGTAGAAGGATATGCAGAAAAACCAAGGTAGTGATAGATACGAAGAGAACAGCTGAATCACATGAAAAGCAGTGTTGCTTGAGTGAAGATTGGGAGATTCTAATTACTGAGGTTCCAGGATTGCTTCAGAATCTACAATGACCATTCAATCTCATACTCTTAGGGGCCTAAAGTTCTTGTTATGGTAGTCTGAGATTGTTTCGATTATTGTTTCACGTAACATTTTATGATAACCATTTTCTTTTATTTTATTGATGAGAAGCATTTAATATAATTCTTGCACTTAATAGGTGCTCAAAGCTAGCTAATATTATTATTAAAACTGTTTTCAGGTAAATATCGTGTGAGTTCCAAATAAATCATTATGTTCACTTCTGTATAATTTAGAAAAATAAATTCACTAAAATACTCAAAAATTAAAAACAATAATGAAATACAATTATATATTTTTTATTTATTTGGCATCTAATGCAAACTTGTAATTAATCATTTTTGTCATTTTATTGTTTTTCTTTTTTTCTTTAAACTTGGGGTTATTTGAATAAAAATTAAGATGTAATTAATTTTACTTTTCTATGATAATCTTTGGATAATTTTCTTATTCTGTTAGCCTATATTTCTTCATGTATATAATGAGAATAGTAGCTTAAATATAAAGTAATCATTGGGAGGATTGATACTATGTATAGACAAGTCAATAAATATTACTTTTAAAAGAGGATGAGTTAAAAGAATATTAGCGATTTCATATGATTCAACCCAACAGTTACTGTCCAATATACTCCTACTCCTAATCCACTCACTAAATTTGAACATTTTTGTTGTGGTGGTGGTCATTATAAAACCACCAGGAATAACAACAAAGGGGAGAAGTAGGAAAGAGGAATCATTCAATAAATTATTGTGAAACTGAACTTAATTTTATGCTACTCTGTTGTGATCTCTTCAATACCTTTATCTGTTCAGATTAATTAGTTGGTATATGGTCCATAGTAGTAAACAATACTTAAAGAATGAGGGTATTTATTCTCTAGTGAGCACCTCCTATGTGCCAGATGACCCACACATGTCAATAACATTATTATTAATAGTAATAACTAACATTCACTGAGCACTGAGTATGTACCAGGGACTGTGTTAAGACAGTTACATGCATTTAGTCCTCTAGTCAACCCTGTGAAGCAAGTATTTCGTTGTTTCTCAACATACAGATGCAAAATAGAATGCTCGGAGTACTTTGTCCAATATCACAGAAATGTAAACTGGAAAAATGGATTTGAATTCACGATTACCTGACCCAGTACCTATGCTCTTAACCATGTATATACTGCCTCCATAAGATCCACACCATAAAATTATGAGGTAGATATTATCCTTTCGTTTCAGTAGGGAAACTGAAAGTTAAGTGGTTAATTTCCTGTGAGGTACCCTTTTTTTTTTTTTTCCTGAAATTCATATAAACTATACTTTGCTAGTTTGTATAGTACATAGTAAGTGATCAGGACATACTAATATCATTTTAAATATTATTATTATTTAAGAAATTTAACCAGTATTTGGACAAACTACGGCTTCAGTTTAGGTCTCTGTTCCAAATTGCATTTACTCTTGCTGGCACAAAAATATAAATTCAATGTTCGAATTCCTTTAGTGTCACAGATTAAAACTGATTCAATCCTTCTGGTTATGGCCATAAGAAAATATGCATACAATGTTGCTTTTATTTTAGGTTAGTTTCTTTAGATACATCAAGAAAAAATAAAAAGGGCTCACTTTTCTAAGACACTTTTCTCTTAGATTTTATTAACATCTGTGCCACTAAACAATCTTATTGTTCCAAGTTGTACCTTTGACTTCCTTCCCAAGGTTCACATTGCTGATCACTGAATCACAGAATATTTTCTTTTCTAATCATGCTCCAGTTACTTTTTATATCATGCTGGGTGGTGCTCCAAGTAGAGTCTAGGAATCGAGTTAACCGCTAATAAACTAATATTCCTTTTTCTCATTCAGCGGGTAGTTAAAATAAGGACACTGGAATTTTATGATAGTAGTTTGTACACTTATGAATGTTACAGTATTTTTAGGTCATTACCTTAAAATGATTCTAAGCAGAGAGCATGGTCTGATGGAAAGAGGATAGATTTTGGCATCGGATAGACTTGACACAAATCTTTGCTCTCTCACATTCTTATTGTGTGATCTTTAAAATGCATTTTAATTTTGGCTCTCGGTATCTCATTTCCCCAATCTATAAAGCAGGATTCATAAAATGTACCTTACATGTATTGAGGATTCAAGATAATTATCTGAAAAACCATTCTATAAATAGTAGTCATTATAAATTCCAGTCTTATTTCTCAGTTCCATATCCATTGATATAATAAGGATTTCCAACTTTTTGTTTATGGTAATGAATTTGTGAGAGAGTTTGGTGAGGATTATTTTGATAAAAGTAAAATTACCTGTTAATATTTACCTGATAATTAACACTTCTAATATTCGCATAATTTTCTATCAGACATCTTGAACCTTATTATCATCATCATCATCATTATCAAATCTGTCCCCTCTAGCCTAATGGAAAATCTGTAATGATCAATAAATCTAAATGAAAGGTTAACTATGTAGAGGGTATTTTTATTGGCAACATAACTGCAGCTGCCTTTACAAAAATTTCATTTTAAGAGAAGTTTTTGGAGGATTTTTCTCCATTAAACAATTGAAAATATCTATTTTCATTTTTTTAACATGGCTTTTAACTTCAGCTGTATCATTGGATTCAGAAAGGAACATTCAATCATGTTTAATGGAAATAACTTATTAAATATTGTAGAGAGATGACTTTGATGATACTTTCATTAATTGAAGGTTGCCATAACAACTGAAGGTCTACATTCAGCACCTCATAGTTACAAAGGGAACTAGCTGTCCTATATCACCTTTATTATAATTCTTAACACTTGCACATGTGTGGCATGCCTAATTTATGTCAAAATGATATTGAGGTGAAAAGGACATGATATAAATGCAAATATAGGGAGTTATGTCCATTATTGTTAGCACAAACTAACACAAACTACTCAATTTTTGTCCTGAATATCTTAGGATGTATTTACTGTTATCAAACATCTAATTGTGCTCAGGAAATTCTCCTTAAATCAAATCTTTACAAGATTTTCTAAATATGTCATTTTGAAATTTATCATCTAGTCTTAAATCTAAATGTCAGACATATCCTATGTAACCCTTGTACTAATTGAGCAGTAAATACATGTTTGTTGAATGAATATCATCTCAGAAAGTAAATAAAGGATTTAATTAACAAATACAAAAAATGAATATCCTCTGGAAATCAGCATAAAGTAGGGCTTCCAGGTAGTAGCAAATGTGTAGCGCAGACGTTATCTTGCCGAGGCAAGACATTTGGCAAACCATAAAAATCTGTAGTTTCCACTAGATAAAATACATTCTGAATCCAAATCCCTGTTTGGATCAGCTGATTAAAATTTTAACTTCAGCTCTTTCTGGAGTTCTTCCTCCTATTTTTAATACTGATAATTATATTTGATTGCACAGAAAACTATTCAACAATTTAAAGGAATGAGAAATTTTCTCTGTGGTTCTATTTAGTATGGTCAAAGGACCTTTTTTTAATCAAATTATTTACTACCTGCTATTAGCAACCCAGAATTCTCCCATTACTGTAATATTAATTTAGTTGAGTTTTATTAAAAAATCCTGTGTAGGAAGGCAAAGTTTTAATTAGTCATTCACACGTTTGTTAAAACATTTTAACAAGCCCTACACTTCTCTGAAGCACCAGACCTGCATACCTCACCTGAATATTTGAGCTAATTTTCCTCTGCCACCATAGCTTCAAACATACTGGCTTTTCCTCCTGGTGAAAACGTATTCTACTTTTCCCTGCATTAATTCCATGTAATATGCTCCTACTTTGATTTAAACTATCTTCATCTCAGTGAGGACCTTTACCCCTGGAGATATAGCCAAGAATATAGGACTCACTCTCTCCAGAGCTTCTGGTCTAGTGGGGTGGTTCTTATGGAAGGGGTAGGTGACCAGCACGTGTTAACATCCTCAGCCCCATATTGCAGAAGTGTTATTTTAGGGAAGTACAACTGAGATGTACTTCCTTCACCCAGCATCCACTTGTAAGGTGAAAGCTCTACCCTAGACATGGCGGACAAAGACAGTGGACTTTGATTGCCCTCAGCCTATCTGACTCAGGGTGGGAGTTCCAAGCCAGGAGAGGAAAGCTGAGAAGATTAGGGGCTGCCATCGCCACATAACGCCTTACTAGTGGAACAGAGTTGTCATCCTGAGATAAACAGGCCAGAAGACAGAGTCCTTAATCCTGGGGTGAGATGTACCGGGCACTTTTTTTACAACCAGTTTTTATTTCTGTCACTTGCTTTCATAATGTTGTTTAACTCAGAACCATACATTCTGATTTCCAGAAGGAATACCTCTAAGTTTTTTTCTAGATCTCTATCAGTGTTCCTTGTTTCTTGCTCCTTCATCCTGTTAACATTTTCCTAGCTAAAGAGAAAGTTTCTCATCTTCCATGATCCATGGTGTCTATTGGATATAGTTAAATTGTGTGACATTATATTTACAATGAAAGCAGTAAAAACTTGTTAGAAATACTTTTCAAAATTCATGTAACACATTAAGCAGCATTTGTATAATTTTCTACAAAAAGTAGCACAAAATTTTTGAGTATAGTTATACTAGTTGGAAATCATTTTTTGTTACATACTAATATGTTTAATTTTCAAAACTCAGTTTTAGCATAATTTATTCTATTAGTTTGCTAAGGCTGCCATAACAAAATACCATAGACTATGGGTTAAACAACATAAACTTATTTGTCATCGCTATGGAGACTGGGAAGTTCAAGATTAAGATGCTGGCAAATAGATTTCATCTGAGGCCTTTTTCTTGGCTTGTAGGTGGCCACCATCTTGCACTGTGCTCACATGACCTCTTCTTTCTGTGTGGGTAAAGAGAGATATGTCTCTTCCTTGCTCTAATCTGAGACTGCTATCAGATTAGACCCCCACTTTTATGACCTCATTTAACCTTAATTACCTGTAAAAGAACCTATTTCCAAAAACAGTCACATTGTGGATTATGGTTTCAACCTATGAATTTGTGTGCATGTGTGGGGCGACATAATTCAATCACTAGCATTTATCCTGGGCTTTTACTGTGAATACGTACTCTAATATTGAGCCATTGCAATAGAAGGAGTCTATTTTAATACTTCATATCCTTGAAAATGTTTATTGGTGCGATTTGCTAGCATGATGGGCTTTTAATACCTGACCTCTCTTTCCTTTTAGGATGGTTGCCAAATGGTCTATGACCTCTGCTATGACTAATTTTATAGTCACTTTCATAGCAAAGTCATTATCTCTTAGCAGTTTCTGAATGATTTTCCAAGGGTATTTCATGTATTAAGCCTGTAAACATTCCAATGTGATATTTACTTCCAATTTCATTGTAGCATTTTCAAATATTCCTCCATAAAATAGATCAACTAAGACTGATTTTAATACACAACTTTAATTTTTGCTTTAGAGAAGAGAGCAGATCGCAAATGGCAGAAATCTAAAATATATTTTACAAATAATGTGATTTTATTGAAATGATCTGGATTAAAATATTTAACTTGATGCTAACATAGTTTATATGTACAAAATATCAAATGTTGTAATGATGATAATAAACGCAATGTTGAATTCTTACTACTTTCCTCTAAACTACTACAACTGAAAGTCACCGGAAACATCAACATGAAATTTTAGAAAACTCTTTCATTAAAAGAGATCTATTACCACTACTAGGAAATAGAAACATAAGTAAGCAATAAAAACACAACATAGTAAGAAGATATAGGAGAACAAGCACCTTTAAGAGAATTTGAGAGTAAATTTATAAATATTACTAAGATAATAAATCTGATTTTTTATAATAGTATTTGGCAAGTATTTTTTTATAGAGTGACTACATCGCTTAGATATTAAATAGTTCTAACTGAAATATTTAGCATCTATAAATTTGAGATTCCATTACTTAAGATTTTTCTTAACTAAATGTGTGATGCTAATGTTACCTGTCCAAGATAAGTGACAGCTTTTTAGTTTTGCCATTTAATTGTATCAAAATGAATTCACATTAATAAAAATAATCTAGTTTAACTTTACAATGCTATTGCAACTTAAAACTGTATCCTCTGTGGCAACTAATCAAAATATGTACTTCAATATTAGAAGCAGAAACATCTTCATGTGATATGTTTCAAAACATTTTTTTATACATTCCTATTTTAAGTGTTCTCAACTTTTTGGTTTTTTTATACTAATTTTTCTTAGTTTGGCTCATGAATATGACAAGTAAAAATATAATTTGTTCTGTATTGAAATTTTCAAAGAAATAAATAGCATATTCTGGTTAAATCAAATGAAGAAAGATATGTATATATACTCTAAATCACATGTCTCCTGAAGTTCCCTTCCATTTCAAAAGATATATATATTTATTCTGACCTTCAGTGAAGGGGGGTGGGGCATCAGTTGGGACCTAATTGCTAGCTACTTACTTTCTGTGGTCACTTTCTAGGTAAGTCCATGAAGTCTATATTTAGACTTATACCTGTACAACTGGGCCTTAATAGAAGCTGCTAATAGTTGTCCCAGAATAAAAGCAAAATACAAAAGATATAAAACTGCATCACGTGGGAAGAGGAAATAGAGGACTCATTCTCATAAAACTCGTCATATATGAAGGATTCAACAAGCTTCTAAGAAAAGGAATGTAGTTTTAAAAGGGGAATTATCCCAAATCAAAATCCCAGTAGCTATTTTGTAGATATTGACATATGGATTCAAAATTTGTATGGAAAGGCAAAAGATTGAGAACAGCTAACACAATACTAAAGAACAAAGTTAGAGTACTAACACTGCTTGATTTCAACACTTTTGAAACCATAGTTTGTCAATACAGAATGGAATTGGTGAAAAAATAGACACATAGATCAATAGAATCAAATAAATAGCCCAGAAATAGGTCAGCACAGATATAGTTATTAGGTTGGTTCAAAATTAATTGTGGTTTAAAGGTTAAAAATAATTGCAAAAACTGCAGTTACTTTTGCACCAACCTAATACTTGATCTTTGGCAAAGATGCAAAGGCAATTCAATGCAGAAAGGATAATTTTCCAACAAATGGTAATGTGAAAATTGGAAATCCATTTTGAAAAATGAAAATGACATAGATATGGAATGCAGAACTTGCATCTTACACAGAAATTGACTTCAATGTGTTATATCTGGAGTTAATGATAGATAAAATAGTTATAAATTATTATTAACTAGTGACATCTAATTTTTTGTGTCTAATTATGTATACCAATGTTTGATTAATCTATAGATACTAAGAAAAAAATCAGTGAATATATTTGTTAATTTTATTGTTTTACTAATGTATTTGTCATTTCATCTTTCTACATACATTAAATCAAATTTGCACATTTGTCCACTAAACATTTTCTGATATCCCTTGAGTTTTGCTGTTACCCATTTTTCACTTATTTTTAATAGTATTTAATTTCCATTATGATATTCTTTTCCCCATCACTGATTTTTGTCATTTTCAGAATATTCACTTCTGTTTTTAACAATATTTTCAAATTAATTAACTATTTTACTATTTATTTTCATTGTTTTGTTCATATCCATGATAATATGATCATTATAACTATGATTTCTACAATTTGAAATATGGAAAGTTTTTTTCTTCTTTTCTTTTTGCCTAGAATGTGGCTATTTGGGGAAATCATCAATATGAATGTGATCAAGAATATAAAATCAATTTAATAAATATAGATTTATGAACAAACATTTTCATTGCCTATAACCTTTGCGATTTATTTTTGTTTACTTAATATATCTTGATAGAGGCATGCTAAATGGTTTAAATACAGTTATGGATTTATCAACTCCCCCTTGTGGTTTGGTTTAATTTTTTTTCCAACTTTATTAAATATAATTGACATATAACATTACTAATCATCAGATAAATGCAAAATAAAACCTCAATGAGATTTCACCTAATACCTATTAGAATGATTATCATCAAAATGAGAAGAGATAACAGACTTTAGCCAGGATGTGGAGAAAAGGGAAACTTTGTGCACTTTTGCTAGAAATGTAAATTGGTACAGCCACTATGGAAAACAGTATGAATGTTAATCAAAGAATTAAAAATAGTACTATATCATCCAGCAGTCTACTTCTAGATATTTATCTGAAAGAAACAAAACCACTATCTCAAAAAGATGTCTGCACCCTATGTTCATTGCAACATTATTTTCGATAGCCAAAAATGTATGCATACAACCAAAGGATAAATGAAGAATGTGTGATATATATTTTCCTGATGATTAGTCATGTAGCACTTTTTCATATACCTTTACTTCTTTTTCTCTCTTTTAAATAGTAACATATAGTTATCCATATCCACTCTCAGATGGAAAAACATTTATAGCAAAATGTTTGGTAAAATTGGGAAGGAAGGAAGGAATATAGGATTTAGGATGTAGTAAAGCGTTTTGAGTGATGGGATTATATGTTCGCACTATTGTGTTCAAAGCAAAAAGGATACTATCATGAGATAAAGATTTCAACTGAAGTAAGAAGAGATTTTTAATGTGATAATTTCTACATCAGGTCTGGATGTGAGTCTTCTTTGTACAGAGAACTCTGAACAATCTGCTCCAGCTCCTACACACCCCCATGAAGATAGAAGACAGGAACAGAAGAATAACCACAACAAACACTTTTATTTATGTAAAACAAGGCAATTCTGAAATCCTCCTACTGGGGAAATACTGTGAAGGCTGCAACCTTATGGAAGAACTTTCCTTCATTTCACCCAGCTTCTTCCGTCGGTACTACTTTGTTCACTTTTGTTTATGCTTCCTCTGGAAGACCTTATTTTTCTGTTAAGTTTCTAAAACTCAGGATGAAGTGAGCTGTGGGAATATATACTCCTTGAATGACTTTCATATTTATAAGATCACTTCTGCCTGACAGAACTTGGAGGCAGTCAAGACAGTCACAACCACAACTAGTCTGTGGTTTCTTGAAAGTACAACTCTCACACAAACACTGTAGAATCTGTTTGCATGTTAGTCCTCTGAATATGCTATATTTCTTCAATTTTCTGCTGCAGTTTAATTCTTTCTCAATTTAAACAGGACTGTCTTGAAGCTGTTGGGATTCCATGGAAAGGCTTAATCAAGTGTTTACCCAGAAATAGTTTATTCAGTTAAAATGTTTAACAGATATCACACTTCTAGTCTGATATTAGCCCTCATTCAACTTTATTTGTTTAAAATTTTACTGTGTGTCGTGCGGGGAGTCATGTGGGGTCTCAGCTCCCACTCCCCACATAGGAACGCAGGACATGGTGAGGCCAAAAAGGAACACCCACGGAGCCATGGATAGGGAAGTCATACTACTATATTCTCACTGGCGGCTGGGTTGGAGACACAGGAAGCAGCATCCACACAATCTGCAACCCGCCATGCTAACTGCAATCCGCGCTTGCCAGCTCAGCCACCATCTTCTCGCTAGGCCCCATTTGCTGCTAGCGTAGCCACGGCATTTATATTAGTGGCCAATGGCTCACTGGTTACAGCTGATGGCCAACTAGCCACAGCTAATGGCCATCCAATCACAATTGATGGCCATTTACTACCTGAGTTAGCACCTTTCCACGTGAGGCCGAGAGCCTGGAAACTGCACTCCTGGCTCTGTCCCCACACTCCATCCCTGCAGGGTCTCGCCTCACAATCTACGAGACAAGCATCTTCCGCGAGGGGCCCTGTGCGAGGAGCCTGGAAGTGAATGCAATATCCTGGACACAGCCAGCCTCTCTGGGCACAGCCAGGGTTTCTCAGGGCACCACCAGTACTTCTGGGCAGAGCCAGACTTCCTGGCTTCTTAGGGTACCACCAGTCTCCCTGGGCACAGCCAGGTCTCTCAGGGCACTGCCACTCTCTCTGGGCACAGCCAGACTTCCTGGGCTCAGCCAGGGTTCTCAGGGCACTGCCAGTCTCTCTGGGCCTCTCAGGGTACCATTCTGGAACAACAGCGACTCACAGTCAAGGTGCTTACATATTAACGATGGTGGCCGGTCAAGACACAGGAAGCAAACATCCACCGGGTCCACTACATGGTGGTACGTTCCCAAGCAAACAGTCAAGCGGTCCACTAAATTACGGATGGAAGGCAATGCCCCATAGTCCATAGTCATTCGCTAGGGCTGTGCATTAGCCTCACAATGTGTGCCCTCTCCGCAGGGCGAGGGCTCCAAGTCCTCCCCAACTTGGGGGTGAGGACTTCAGGAAGCACTTCCCAGCCCACAGGGCCGCAATGACCTACGCTTTCTCCGGCCTATGCTGGTTGGGGAACCGTCCACATCTTTCCACCCCTCCACAGGGGTCCAACTCTCTGGCAGCTGCTCCTCCTGGTCTTCCTAAGACTGAGCTTTATGTATAAACTGCTCCATCACCTTTCGGAGAGTTTCGGCCAACACCACACCCTGCTCGCTGCGCCATCTGTCACACGGGGACCCATCAGGGGTGTGAGGACAGAGCCAGGAGTGCAGTTTCCATTCTCTCTGCCTCACGTGGAAAGGTGCTGGCTCAGGTAGTAAATGGCCATCAACTGTGATTGGATAGCCATCAGCTGTGGCTAGTTGGCCATCAGCTATAACCAGTGAGCCATGGGCCACTAATATAACTGCCGTGGCTACGCTAACAAAAAAATGGGGGCTAGCAAGGGCGGGTTGTGGATTGCGAATTGCAGAGAGGCAGATGCCGCCTTCAAGGATATACTGGTGTGACTCCCCCAGCTATGGCTCCGTGGGTGTTCCTTTTTTACCTCACCATATCCTGCGTTCTTATGTGGGGAGCTGGACCAGAGACCCCGCATGACACGGTGCATGACAACTGGCGCAATGAGCAGGGTACAGTGCCAGCCAAAGCTCTCCGAAGGGTGGTGGAGCAGTTTGTGTGTATGAACAGTCAGTCTCAGGAAGACCAGGAGGAGCAGCTGCTGGAGAGCTCAACCCCGTGGAAGGATGAGAAGATGTGGACTGTTCCCCAACCAGCATAGGCCGGAGAAAGTGAAGGTTGTTGCAGCCCTGTGGGCTGGGAAGTGCTTGCTGAGACCCTTACCCCCAGATTGGGGAGGACTTGGAGCCCTCACCCTGCAGAGAGGGCACACATTGTGAAGCTAACACACAGCCCTGGCGAATGACTGTGGACTAAGGGGAATGGGCTCCATCCCTATTTAATGGACCGCTTGACTGTTTGCTTGGGAACGTACCACCATATAGTGGAACTGGCGGATGTTTGCTTTTGTGTCTTGACCAGCCCCCATGGAGAATATGTGAGAAAGACTGGCTGTGCCCAGGAAGACTGGCTGTGCCCAGAAAGACTCGTGGCACCCTGATAGCCCTGGCTTAGTCCAGAAAGTCTGACTGTGGCCAGAGAAAGTGGCAGTGCCCTGAGAGACCCTGGCTGTGCCCAGGGAGACTGGTGGTGGCAGTGCCCTGAGAGACCCTGGCTGTGCCCAGGGAGACTGGTGGTACCTTAAGAAGCCCAGGAAGTCTGGTTCTGCCCAGAAGTACTGGTGGTGCCCTGAGAAACCCTGGCTGTGCCCAGAGAGGCTGGCTGTGTCCAGGATATTGCATTCACCTCCAGGCTCCTCGCACAGGGCCCCTCGCGGAAGACACTTGTCGCGTAACTTGTGAGGTGAGACCCTATAGGGGTGGAGTGTGGGGACAGAGCCAAGAGTGCAGTTTCCAGGCTCTCGCGCTCATGTGGAAAGGTGCTGGCTCAGGTAGTAAATGGCCATCAACTGTGTTTGGATGGCCATCAGCTGTGGCTAGCTGGCCGTCAGCTGTAACCAGTGAGCCATTGGCCACTAATATAACTGCCATGGCTACGCTAGCAGAAAAATGGGGGCTAGCAAGGGCAGATTCTGGATTTCGGATTGCAGAGAGGCGGATGACGCCTTCGAGGATATACTGGTATGACTCCCCTATCTATGGCTCTGTGGGTGTTCCTTTTTGGCCTCACCATATCCTGTGTTCTTATGTGGGGAGCTGGACCAGAGACCTCGCATGACACCCTGCATGACACGGGGTCTCTGCTCCCGCTCCCCACATAGGAACGCAAGACATGGTGAGGTCAAAAGGGAACACCTATGGAGCCATAGGTAGGGGAGTCTTACTACTATATTCTCGCTGGCTGCTGGGCCAGAGTCATAGGTAGCAGGAGCCACACGATGCTATGCTAACCACAATCCGCGCTTGCTAGCTCAACTACCATCTTCTTGCTAGGTCCCATTTGCTGCTAGCATAGCCATGGCAGTTTTATTAGTGGCCAATGGCTCACTGGTTATAGCTGATGGCCAACTAGCCACAGCTGATGGTCATCCAATCACAGTTGATGGCCATTTACTACCTGAGCCAGCACCTTTCCACATGAGCGCGAGAGCCTGGAATCTGCACTCCTGGCTCTGTTCCCAAATGTGTGTTTATCTCTCAAAGATTTTTTTTTTTTTTTTTTTTTTGTCTTTTTGGGAGGTTAAGGGTTTCAAATCAGTTGCCTTTTACAACTTTGAGAAGACCTGGATTTCTGGAATTTTTCTATTTCACTTTATTTTTTCTTTCAAACATCCCAATTCTTTCCTTGAGTTACTTTATTTCTCTTAACACTTTCCCATATATACCCAGTAAAAAATACTACTTATATTCTGTTTTCTGAACTTTTTTCCCAGTAGCTGTAAATTCAGAAGGCAATCTCTGACTTCCAAACTTTCTCAACTCAGTTTTATCAAATGTTTCGCAACTGTATTATATGGATGTGAGGACAGAGTCCCAGAGAGCAGCTTCCAGGCTCTCAGCCTCATGTGGAGGGGTGCTGACTCAGGTAGTGGATGGCTGTCAGCTGTGACTAATTGGCCGTCAGCTGTAACCAGTTAGCCAATTAGCCAATGATATAACTGCCAGGGCTGTGCTGGTTGGAGAGTCAAGTAGAGAGAGTCCAGAGTCGAGTCGGTCGGTTGGCAGGCAGAAAAGCAGACAGCAAGTTGCAGGTCATGTGGCTCCACCCTCCAGTGAGACTATAGTGGTATGACTCCCCTACCTTTGGCTCCGTGGGTGTTACTATTTGGCCTCACCATATCCTGCGTTCTTATGTGTGGAGCGGGACAAGAGACCACACAGGCCACCTTGCACGACAATGGATTTCTATTTTTCAAGTTTCTAAAATGATTCTTAATATCTGTTTTCCTAAAATTATAGGTTTTCTAACAATTACCCTTGTTTGTTAAGAAGAATTACATTATTCAAATGATTTGACTTTTCTTTGTAAAAAACAGTGTGCAACATATGTTTAAAAGATATATTTAATAACTACTGAATTTAAATTTAGTACATTACACAAAGACTATTATCAAAATTTCAGTAACATAAAGTAACTCCTCCCATATAACATCAGATGCCATATCTTTATCTTTGTTTTTTGTAGAATGGACTATATTAAGAAAGAAATTGGCTATTTACCATTCTGGTAAATGGTCAAAAAAGTAGCCCGGATTGCAGGAAAAATAGTGATCAAATTATCTGAACAACTTTAATCTATTTTATATATATATATATATATATATATATATATATATAAATAATACACACACACACACACACACACACACACGCACACACTGTTTTTGAAAGGTAAAAGTGAGAACTTGTATTTTTGACAATAAGGAATCGCCATCTCTTACAGAACCCGAGCTCAAGTAGAAAACTCAATCCTCTGAAATGTTATACAGAATGAGAGCCATAATTATGTCAGGAAGAGAATCACAGCAGGGTTTAATGTTAGTAGGAATTACATAAGGCCCTAATTAATGAAAATAAAAGGTCATACAGTGTATTTGTTATAAACCAGTAAACTAGTTAGTATAACAAATGTAAGAAGGAACGTCCTGGATGATTAAAAGTTAGCTATAGTAACATATTTTTAAACTCTGATTATCTATTTAAAAAAAGCTGTCACTGAACTAATAAATACAGAAAACAGATTGGTGGTTGCCTGAGGTGGGGGATGGGAGGTGGTTGCCTGAGGTGGGGGATGGGTAAAATGAGGAAAGGTGATTGAAAGGTACAAACTTCCAGTTATAAAATAAATAAGTCATGGGGATAAAATGTACTGGGTGGTGACTATAGTTAATAATACTCATTGTATATTTGAGAGTTGCTAAGAGAGTAGATCTTAAAAGCTCTCATCACAAGAAAACAAATTCTAACTATGTGTGTTGATGGATGTTAACCAAACTAATTATGGTGATCATTTCACAATATATACAAATATTGAATCATTATATACATAATATAATGTATATCAATTATAACTAATATAACAATTATAGTTAATATAACATTTGAAATATAATGATTACAACTAATATATTAACACCATTGTATATAAATTATATCTCAATTTTTAAAATGTTATGAAAATCTGGAATGTATCTCAATGACAGGTAAGTATTAAGAGGCCATAACTAAAAAACTTGGTAGATATAATAAGGCAAATGTGTCACTATAGGAGTTACTAGGAAATACTAACTTCTGTTGTAGTATTTATAATTTTAAAATATCTTTTTCTATAATAATGTTTTAATTGTGTTCATAAATTGGACGTAAAGCAAGGGATCTATTAATGCCCCTGATTATTATGAGCAAAAATCAAATGTATAAAACTTTGAAAATTATGAAACACAAAGGAGGAGAAAAAGGTGGAGCCCAAATATATGTCAGTCACCACTAGATGTTTTATTCATAATTCCAATGAATGATTTATTGCTATTATTCAATAACATTTTTCAAAAATATATCCAACCATAAATTAAGTACTAAAACCTCTGTGAAAATTACTGAGAGTTATGATATGAAATCAAACCATAAATTTTATATATAATTTTACTTTTATAATAATAATTTAAATTTTAATTTTATGTATATATGTATGTATGTATGTATGTATCTATCTATCTATCTATCTATCTATCTATCTATCTATATACCGTGGGTGACAAAAAATCTATATACATGACTTGTATTCATCTTTTGTTATCGGTATATATTGAGTATCACAATTTTAATACATTTTTTTCTTTCTTAAAATGTGTATAGATTTCTTTGGCACCCTCTGTATATAAAACACGCTACTTAAAGCCTCTATTGTGAGCTTTTAAAATATTTCCATCTGGTAGCTAATGGTAGTCTGATATTATCAAACCCTGATATGTTATCAAATAATGACACATTTAGTAGATGTCCCAGTGACACAATAAGCTACTCTTATATAATAAAACTCTCCAGTTTTACTGTAAAGCCGGGAGCTGTTTCAGTGTTGTGAAACACGTGAAGTAGAACATTTATTGTTATTATACCAAATAAATGAAGTGAAACAACAAAGAGGACTTTAAATGAACTATATTTTATGGCTAGAGCACATAGAAGATTAAATGAAAAACCAACTTGGAATTCATTCAGCCATTTTACTTACCTGTGAATGTGTGAGAGAGCACAGTTCATTCAGAGTAGGAGAAACCCTAGATTCTGGTCCATTATTATGGTAGAATGATGAAAGAGTTTAAACCAGGTATAAAGAAAATAGACATGGTATATAATATCTGAGTTATGTCATTTAAAATACAGACAAGGAAAATAATAAAAACTTTATTTTCCAACTCTATGTGGATACAATAAGGTCAAAGAGGTTTACATTTCATTGGGAAAATTTGCTTATAGGTATTCAAGTATATATGATGGCCAAAATATCCTATTTTAAACCCAAATTCTTTAAACTTTACTTTCCAAACTTTTAAAAATGTGATTTTGCAGGGTAAAGTATGAATTTACTTTTTCACATTTTGACAGATGTCTGTTGTCCTATTTCCTTAATTCACGCCCCACGTTATTTTAATTATTCTTATCAGGCTAAAAGATGCATGTTCCTATAAAATAAATTTAATGATATGGGACTATTAATTTATGTGGACCTGTGACAATGTTGATGCTAAAAAAAAGTAGCGTATACCATCATAACTTGTTGCAGAAAATCAATTGTCATACATATTTAAAATCAGCATGATGTTAGAATGGGTTGCAGTGACATGCTATTGATCTCTCCTTAAAATATTATAACAACCATAACTCAGTTATCTGGGGCCATAGCATTATCTATATATGAGGCCAGCAGCAGTGCTCATTTAATATATGTTGATTATTCTCCAGCCCATGTCTCTCATAACAAAACTAGAGTAGAAATTTGTTAGCCTTAAGGCAGCAAAAACATCTGTACATCTGTCTCTCTCAGGGCTTCTGGGGATTGTTTTGTCTTTAAATATGTTTAATCTCTCCCTGTCCTGAGCCACTGGCCTTCAAAATACACAAGAGTTTGAAAGAACAGGAAAGAGAGTGAGAGAGAGAGGGGAGGAAGGGAGGAAGGGAGGAAGGGAGGGAGGGAGGGAGGGAGAGAGAGAGAGAGAGAGAGAGAGAGAGAGAGAGAGAGAGAGAGAGAGAGAGAGAAAAGAAGAATGGGGGTGGAGGGAAGGGGAAGGACAAAGAGAAGGAAGGAATGCAACTAATCCCATTGTTACTGGCATATGTTTCTTTTCTCACTGCTAATAGTTTTTAAAAACAGTGGATTATGTCAAATGTCTTCATTTTTAATTCCTTTTAATTTTAATCCCTCGCTTAATTCCTTTCTTTTTTCCTGTATAATTGTCTAGGAAATCCATCAGCTCTCCACCATGGAACTTATCATTACTTTGGCTTTGGGGACGTTTATTTTCCTAGTCCTTTACTATATTTATAATAGATGCTTTTGTCTCACTCAGTGTTTCATATTCTTTCCCCTAGGCCCATTCCCAACAATAATCTAAGGTTGATCAGTCAAAGTAGTGGATCAGCATCATTCTTATTAGTGTCTGTATATCCTGTATGAGAAGTAAATCCTTCCTCCTCTCCCTTCTCCTCCTCCTCTTCTTCTTTCTCTCTCTTTCATTTACTGTAGTATTGATATTATTTATTATTTATGGAAGTTTTGGTAAATTGGCTAGAATAGGGTGAGGATTATATACTAGTGTTGTAGGATCTAAAATTTAATCAAGGCTTGTATAGGTGTACCTTATTTTCCAAGTGACTGCAGACATGCCAGTTGAAAAATTAAAAAACAAAACAAAAATAATTTGTCATTCTACCTGCCAAAGATCTGCCCCTAATATGGATTCCATTAACTCATCACCGACGTGAGAGCTCTTATGACCCCAAATGCATCAGAAGAACAGTCATTTTAGAATGAAGGTGCTGTCTGTTTCGAGGGACTCCCAGCCCCTTAAGGTCTTGACTATCCTACACCTGCTTAAAACACCGAAGGTCTGAAATGCAGTCATGAAAAGGATGTGGTTTTACTGAAAACTTTTTCAAAGAAGTATGCTCAGAGTAATAGCACTTACTGCTGCATCATAAAATAATCCAGCCTTGGCTCACTGGCCCGTCTTGATTTCTTCTGGACTACTGAAATACCCCGACAAAATTATGCTTCAAGCTGAGTTTTTCTTAAAACAAGATTTACTAACCAAAGTTTCAGTGATACATTATTAGATCCTGTCAATTCTATTTCATTAGCCAGCGTTTCTAATTTCTACATTTTTGTTTCCCACTATAATTCAATCAGTCAATCAATCAATCAAAATAAATAAGCAAAACAGAGTCATAATATAGGGCTATCTGGGTTTTTAAATGACAGTCTTCTCTCTAGCACCTGTGTTTTTTAAAGATTTTTCTTACATCAATTAAAAAGCTGGGAGGGATTAAAACGGGAAAAGGAAAAGGAATTGACTTTTCCTTTTCTAGATTATATGAAAATATGTTATTTTAGAGGTCTCCACTCTAGAATCATGTGGGTGGGGTGCTGTCAACTGTACCTGATGTCTGCAGTTACTATAAAGGGTTCAGAAAAACAATACAATGTGAATGTGTGTATGCAGAGAGGGAGAGAGAAAAAGAGGAAGAGCCACAGAGAGAATGTAAACCAGTGGTGCAAAATGAAAGCAATGTGTGAAACTGGGAAACGGTATATTGGACAGCCTTGTACTATTCTTGCAACTTTTCTGTAAGATTGCAAATAAAATAAAAACAAAACTTTACAGCAGGACTATAAAATTGTGGCTTCAAAAGAGTGGAGCAGAGGACTGGAGAACTGTCTTATTCTTTGCTCTAGGATCTGAGAGAAAGGATTGGAGAACAAAGGAAGTTCCTTGTTTGCACTTTGGTGATATTATTTTTCTTTTGTTTTTTTAGAATTGATGTTTCTAAATGAGAGTAACAATAAATCCTTGGGAGTGAACAAGTTGACTTTTTATGTGATCTCTGATTATTTAGCTTAGGTTTTATAGCATGTGGCTAAGAAATTTAGTTCATATTTTAGTGGTCTTTTTTAAGACCAGCCCAATATTTTCCTTGCTACTATTAAACATATTTATCATTTTTAGCTGAAAATTGCTGTTTTAGAAAGCAGCATAATAAATAGGCTTTTATTCACATAGCAAATTTAAAAAAGAGAAGTTCAAACAAAATTCATTATATGTAAAAATAAGGGTATGACTAAATAATTTGTGCCATAAATACAATTATGGATGTAACTAATTGAAATGATTTTAAATAGTAAGAAAAGTAATATGCTAAATGTTTATTATGAACCAACATATGTAGATCATTGATTTTTTTTTCCTAATTGTTCCTTCCCTCATTCAAATAAAATGTGACACGAAACCCAACATAAAATACATAAAATCTACTATGACCTGATGAAAGCATCAGTGGCCTGACTGAAGGCCCATCTCTTCCATCTTTCCCAATTCCCATCACCCACACAGATTCCTGAGATCACTTCAGAGCTCTTTGGAATAAACCCTAAATCTTGCCAAAATAATACACAGTGTTTTCCATATCTTTCATTTTTCTATCTAAGAACATTTTAAAAACTGGTATAATAGTTTCTTACATAATTATAATGGGATTTATAATTAAAATTCCCTCTCCTTTTCTTTCCCTCTCTTTCTTCTCCCTCTCCCTCTCCGACCTACCCCTCTCCCTTCTCCTCCCCTCTCTTTCTTCTTCTTCTGCCCCACCCCTGTCAATATTTGCCACTTGAAACCAGCCTCCATGCTGAAAGTCCAAATTAGCCCTTATAAAAGGAGCCCATGAAGAGAACAACTGGACACTTCTAGCCAAGAGCCAGCATCTACCACTGGACATGATAATAAATTAGAGTTCAGATGAGTCCAGTCTCTAGGCTTCAAGTCTTCCATCTGTACCCCAATACATTGTGGGTAGAGTCAAGTAAGTCTGCTATACCATGCCTGAATTCCTTACCTCTAAAAATCTGTGACCATAATAAAAGGTTGTTTTATACAGCTAATTTTTGGAGTAATTTGTTAAACAGCCATAGTTACTGATGTAACCATTTCAGACAATAAAAGCCAGATAGGTTGACACACTTTAGATACTTATTAAATAATAATATCAAGAAGATTTAGGTATGTTATAGAGTCAATAAAAAGTTGAGTATTGTATGATTAACACATACAATGAATTTAGACTATAAGCACATTACAATACTTATAAACATATCCAAAATCTACAAATTTGATACCTTTGTGTTCTAATAATAATTTATAATTATCTTCTCAATAAGAAATTTACAAAATCCTTAATTTAGTGTACAAAAGGAAATTTATTTATTCTGATCATATTCAGATATTTTCTAAGTTTCATTCCTTTTCTTATGTCTATTCTTTGATTTTTTTAACACATGCACATTTATACTAGGATATCCCCCCCTTATATATGACTCATATTTTGTCTTTTTAAATAAATGTCTTAAAAATTCACTAAAAATACAGTTTCAGTCGATCAAGTTGCAAGCTGATTGACTCCTTCTAACACTTTCTGTGAAATAGCTGCCCACTCCCTGCCAGTTAGCTTTAGAGTGTTTTTTCTTTGTATATTTGTGACCCTGTGGTTTTCTGATCTTAGTTCCATGCCCAGGGTCAGGATACTGTGTCCTGCCTATGCTGTGGTGATAGTAGGGATTAATTTTCTTTCTGTTCAGCAATAGAAGTACCTTCCTGTGTTATAAGCTGATGATTGACTCTCCCAATTGGACAACACATAAATGCCTGACACTGTGTGCCGTTGTTAAACAACTGCTTTGGCTGAGAGAGCTTGAAAGTGTTCTCTTTCACCCTCAGTCACCTCTACAATAAAGACTATCAAACCAAATTATCCTTTTATTTTGTTATTATCCACCTGGCTAGAATCTGTTTCATCAGAGCAGAAAACTTGTCCCACCTTCATTTCTACAATGCTAGGGACAATTTCACGTATAGGAGATGCTCAATAAGTAGCTTTGAGTGCATTTTTATTTTGAAATCTTAAAATTATAATTAATATCTGACAATAATAATGTTATTTTAATTCTTACCAATTATTCATTCTGTAGTTCTTTAACATTTTCAAAACCCAGTGTCTATCTCCTCTCCTTTCACTCAGCCTATAAGCCCCGTCATATATTCTTCTCTTCCTATACAGGCTATTATCCATGTGGACCACTTCAAGCAAACCCCTATCTACACCCACAAATGCAGTACATTGTAAGACAGCAAGTCCAGAGTAACCAAAATAGATGCCATTTTCACCCTTTTACTAAGGCAGCCAGCCAGACCTGACCAGAGGAATATATCATTGAGTATATAATGGATTGTTGACTCCAAATTTCCATTCTCCAATCTTCATGGCTCTTTTAAGTTCAATCTCCCATTATTTATTCTCCAAGGCAATTTCAAACCTTTCTTGACTTAGTCAATTCCCTTAACCCACTACATTTTCACTCATTATGAATAGATAATCCCTAATTGACTGAGAAGATGGAATCATATAATCATTTCTCTGTGCTCTTATGGAAACTTGCTTTCTATGACAACCCTTCTGTCCATCTGCCCCACATCCTTCTTTTATATCTAATAGATGAAATGTATTAATTTTGTTCCAGATCAAGCCTACCATCTATGCCAGCCTCCACTTCATTTCATAAATTTGAAAAATCATTCCAAATCTTTTATTCTTCAACCTCTCACTTTTTACTGGCTCTGCACATCAATATTTAAACACAAAATTTTGTGTACCTTTTGTGAAAAAATACATTCTTCCTCCGTCTTTCATCTTACTTTAAGTACCAGCCTATCTCTCTACTTTCTTTCAGAAATTAGCTTTTTACTTGAGATTTCTACTTCCACATTTCTAATGAATTTCTGAAATACTTCACTCTGTTTCTTTCCTTCATTTCCATCTCCAATCACCTCTTCACAGAAATAGTCACTTATTAATGGTAAGAGTAATTAGCATTAATAGGTATTATATATATATATATATATATATATATATATATATATATATATATATATATATATATATTATCACCAGACCACACTCTACCATTTGAAAGTTTAATTTTGCCTTGATATATTCACTTTGGTTTGTTCCAGTTATACCACTCTAGTTTTCTTCTCCAACAATTTCTCAATTTTCTTACAAGCTTCTTTTTCTCTTCTTATACCCTCAGTGCTTGTTGCTCCTCTGTGTAATAACCTATATTTTCCTCTCATCACTCTATCCCATTTTCCTGAGTGATATTATATACACTTGTTTTAATTATTATCTGTATGCTGATAAATTCTAAATATATATGTTCATCTCAGATCTACCTCATGAATTCCAGACCCATATATCCATCTACCTAACTGACATCTATACTTGAGTTTTCCACAATTCTTTTTTTATTTTATTTTATTAAAGTTTATTAGGGTGATAATTATTAGTAAAGTTACATAGGTTTCAAGTGTACAAGTCTAATACATCATCTATATATCACATTGTATATTCACCACCCAGAGTCAGTTCTCCTCCCATCACCATATATTTTATCCCTTTTACCCTCATCTATCATCCCCCTACCCCCTTACCTTCTGGTAACCACTAAACTGTTGTCTGTGTCTATGAGTTGTTGTTTATTCATTTGTTTGTCTTGTTCTTTTGTCTTCAGTTTTATATACCACATCTCAGTGATGTGGTATATTCTTAACTTTATCTGTCTGACTTACTTCACCTAGCATAATAATCTCAAGATCCATCCATGTTGTTGCAAATGGCACTATTTCCTCTTCTTATGGCAGAATAGTGTCCCATTGTGTATATATACCACATCTTCTTTATCCAATCGTGTATCAAAGGACACTTTGGTTGTTTTCATGTCTTGGCCACCATAAATAAAGTTGCAGTGAACATCGGAGCACATATATCTGTACAGATAAATGCTTCCTGATTTTTGGGTAGATACTTTAGAGAGTGATTACTGGGTCGTATGCCACATGCAAAAGAATGAAACTAGACTGCTATCTGTCACTGTGTACCGAAATTAACTCAAAATGGATCAAAGACTTGAAACAATAAACTGCATAGAAGAAAACATAGGTACTAACTTATGGTCATTGGGTTCAAAGAGGATTTTATGAATTTGACCTCAAAGGTAAGGGAAGTAAAATCTAAAATAAATGAATGGGACTATATCAAACTGAAAAGCTTCTGCACAGCCAAAGAAACCATCGACAAGATAAAGAGGCAATCTACCGAATGGGAGAAGATTTTTTTCAAACAACACTTCCGATGAGGGGCTAATATCCAAAATATATAAGAAGCTCATACAACTGGACAACAAAAATAAAAACAATCCTATTAAAACAAGCCAGCAAATAAAAAAAAAAAAAAAAATGAGCAGAGAACCTGAATGGATATTTCTCCAAAAAAGACATACAAATGGCCAATAGGCATATGAAAAAATGCTCAACATCACTAATCGTGTAAAACAACCAAAGTGTCCTTCAAGAAATGCAAATAATAACCACAATGAGATAGCACCTCACACCAGTTAGAATGGCTAGCATCAAAAAGATAAATAATAACAAGTGTTGGAGAGGTTGTGGAGAAAAGGGAACCCACATACACTGGTGGTGGGAATGCAGATTGGTTCAGCCACAATTCTTACAATTCATCTCAGCTCTTACAAATTCAAAAGTGACATCGTAACTTACACATTGCTTAAATTTTGTTTGTAACTCTATGCCTTAAATAGCTAGGTGTTCGAAAGGGCTTCCTGTGGCTTTGCTGTTCCTGAACCTGACTTAGCCTAACGTCAATGTTTTTGTTTGTTTGTTTGTTTGTTTGTTTATTTGTTTGTTTACCAAAGACATGAAGTTTCCTAGAAGCATCTTTTTCAGTCCTACCAAAGACTCCAGAGGAAATAACCTAGTGAGAAAAAATCAGGAAGGAGAAAATAGAGGGAGAACAAACAAAAGGCAATTTAACATTTCAATTAATTGTTTTGTCATATTTATGCAAAATAAACAATATTTTAATGAAAATATATTTAAGTTAACATGGGAGGCCTACAACAATTATATCTTAAAAGGATCTTCAATCACTCATGTTTAAGGAACATAGATATTGGCTGCATTCTATTTCTCTCACATGAAGAGGCTTTAGGGAAGGACTGTAAACCATCAAAGACACACTAAAGCTAAGTGACCTACCACTCCAGGACACGTGAGCCAAACTGCAGCTGGAAGCTCTTAGCCACAGGACCACAGGACAATGCTATGCAAACTGGAGCTCTAAACTATGAATCTACACTTGCTGTTGAGTGAACTCAGCCTCCTGTTGATGTAGGTGATGGATCTGCCGGCAGTTTCTGAGTGTGGGCCGGGATCATGTCTCGTGAAGCCGAAGAATGAAAACATGGACCAGGGAGAGGCAAAAAGTTTTAAAAAGAAGATAGTTTATTAGAGGCAGGAGGAGATTGCAGCTCACGAGCAGGAGGGGGTCCCAAATGGGGGGGTGCCCCATGACTGAGGCAAAAGCTCTTACTTTTATACCTTCCCTTGCCTGCTTGGGGAAGGGGAGCTGTTTGAAGAAGGGAAGTGGCACTTTCTAATGAAATTTGTCTACCAGGTCTGTTCTACTTGCTCACCCTAAAGGAATTAGCAAAGTAACCCACTCTTTATCTGTCAGATCTGCTCCATTTGTCAGACCAAAATGAATTTTATGATTAATCTCAAGGCCTTGTTACATTATGTCCTGAAGCTAAGGAGTGATTTCAAAACCTGAAGTTTTAGGATATGACTGTCTTTGTTTATTCCACCACGGACCTCCCTGTCTACCTAGGGACATGCTAACTCTCCTGTATCACTGTCATATAGGCTCATTGTTCATCTTTCTCCTAAGACCGCTGAGTTTAAATTCATCATGATTCTCACACCTACGTTCCAGGTCACAGGATTCCTTACCTTGGATCTGATGGGGAAACTGACCTTAAAATGTTTCCCTGCCACATGGAACTGACCTAAAATGGTGGCCCGAGCGGAGAGAGAGAGGTTCCCGACCTAAGCCCAGCCCACTTCTGCATAACCCCCTCTAAGCCACACCCCGAGCCAATCACCAGATGACACCTACCCCTTCCCCAACTCAAGGAAGTCCCCAACCCATAAAACCTTGCTCAAAACCTTGCTAGGGGCTCAGTCTTTTGGGAAGGATCCTGCTTAGCCCGCCGGCATAATAAAGCTGACTCTCCTAACTCTCTGAGTGCCGCTTGGGTTCTTTCTGGTTTTGGATTCTGCTACAGATCCAACTACACGTTTACCTTCATATTCTACTTTTCTTTTTTTTTTTTTTTTTTTTTTGTCACTGACAGAGCCCTCAATGCCTCTATTTCTCTATTTCCTCTCTTACCTTATGGAATTGTCTCTTATAGGTGCCAAATTCCCTAAACACTTAGTCTCTTCTCACTTCTACCACTGTTTCGTTTAAGTAGGAACAAAATTCTGTCCTGAGGACTTTCTCCCTCAAATTCTACCTTTTCATCGTTTTCTCCTACAGTATTCTTTAAGATTGGCAGGTCACTCTGTAGTTGCTAGATTCTCCTTATAAACAGCTTTTACCTTGAGGCTCACTCCCATTTTTTGAACATTCTCTCCCTTTTTCTTTTGACATCATCTCCTAATTTTCCAGGAGAAATTGCTTATTTTTTTGCTCAGCCAGTGGAGTCTGAAAACTTAGAGTTCAACTTCCTTTACTACCTGAATTTTTGCCAACTGTATAGATTTACACATCTATTAGATGTCTCATTTCATAAACTAGCTCTCTCTGTTTGCAGGTGTCCTTATTTTCAATTAACTTTGCTCTATCACCCTATTTATGTTCAAACTTGTCAACAGTGGAAGCTTTTATACTCCAAAATCAAAATTCTCCTCTTTGACCACAAATATTTCTTCCTTCATCTTGCTTTAGATAATTCAGAGCACAGACTTCACCAGGACCTCCAAACTACTTATACTTGACTTCTTCCCTGAGATGGCCTTAGAGTGCCTATCAGCTTGATGAAACTTTAGACCAGTTTCTTCTAACTATATACACCTGATTTTCCTTTTCATAGAGACTTTAATTTGGAAAACTTAACAATGGTAAATTCAGTCTCTGCCCCTTTGGAATGTAAATATTTCCCAGCCTCTTACCAATTTTATAGCCCAGGAATATCATTCTCAAGGATCTGGAAACCATGCCTTTGAATTGCAGTCATCAAGAAAGATAATGCCCTTTTCTCAGATGTCAACACTTGTTATTTGTTGATTTATTGATGATAGCCATTCTGACAGGTGTGAGGTGGTGTCTCACTGTGGTTTTAATTCGCATCTTTCTGATGATTAGTGACATTGGGAAAATAGTTTGGAGGTTCCTCCAAAAGTTAAAAAATAGAACTACCTGATAACCCAGCAGTTCTACTTCTGGGTATTTAGCTGAAGAAATCCAAAACACTAATTGAAAAAAGATATAGGCACCCCTATGTTCATTGCAGCACTATTTATAGTAGCCAAGATATGAAAGTATCCCAAATGCTCGTCAATAGCTGACTGGTTAAAGAAGTTATACATATATACAATGCAATATTATCCAGCCATGAAAATGAATGAAATCTTTCCATTTGCAACAACATGGATGGAGCTGGAGGGTATTATGCTAAATAAAAGAAGGCAGACTAAGAAAGACAAATGCCATATGATCTCATTTATATGTGGAATCTGAAGAACAAAATAAACAGACAAAACAGAAAGAAAAAAAAAGATACTGTTCCCATTTCCCCTGTCTTTGCGGAAGAGTGGGACCCTATCTTTGATAAGGCAGTTTAACAAACACAGATAGCCTAGTCATATTGACCAGCTTCCCACCTAACTTCCTCCAATATTTTTCCTTTAGCTTACCTCAGTGATTAAATATGCTCCTGACTTTTACTTTAGCAAGGAATTCAGTTTAATCTCTCGCTCCTATTCCACTAGTCTTGAATAAAATCTCCCTTGCCTGTTTAATTTTCTTGGTGCAATTTTTCTTTGACATTGTTAATAGCTCTCATTTAACATATTCATAAACAAACTTATTTCCCAAAGTGTTGAGTTTTTCTACCATTTCTATTAAGTAAATAAAAAGAGCATATACAAACCTATCACAAAATTATTTTTAGTTACAAAAGTTAATTATTATCCTGATTCATGTAATTATACTCTTCTCTAAACTACCATTACCTTCCACCTATATAAGGGTAATAGCCTTTAGACCCTTCATGTTCATTGTTCTAACCCTATGATCTAGTTATTATATTTCAGCCAGTTAAGTTTTACAAAGTGCAAATCAGATTATATTCCTTCTCTCTTTAAAATGTCCATGGTTACTCACGATTCTTAGAATAAAATTAAATTTTTTTAATGTTTCACGAGGTCCCCAACTATTTAGCTACAGTATCTCTGATTTCAATTTTCTTTATGTCCACCCTTCGTCTCTATGTTTCACTCACATTAACATTTGTTTACTTTTAACCACAATAAGTGTTTTCTTAGGAACTTTGCAAATAATGTTCAATCACCCTAAAATGTTCCACTGCATATGTTACCTTCATCTTAATTTCTTTCTTCCTTCAGATCATAGCTCATTTCCTCAGAAGACCTTATGAATAAGTGCAGGAAGAACTCAGAAGAGGCAGGTACAACAGAAAGGTTTCACAATTAAAATGCAAAAATAATAAAAATTAGGGGAAATGTGATGAGTAAGCAATGGTAGGTCACAGAATGGCCTTCTCTTATAAAGGGAGAAGAAGGAGAAGAAGGAAAAAAAGGAGGAGAAAAGGAAGAAGTTGACATATATGTAATTCCCTTGGGAGCATTATCACTAGTTTGGTGGAAGGTAGAAAGAATAAAGTATTAAAATAAGACATTGAAAGGGATATAAGTCTTTGGACATGAACCTTAGCTATTAAGAGATCTAGCAGAAGCAGGATGAAACACAGGTCAATATGACAGATCAACTGTCAGCAGAGAATCAAGGTCTACACTCCTTACAGAGGCAATAGATTTACTTGTACAAGTGTACAATCCATTCATCAAGCCACATGGAAAGATGTATTTTAGAAGTCAGATTTGTTTTCAGATTTTACAAAGGTCACATGGTACATGGACTGAATATATCACTAAACAAACCTAAAAATATCTGAGATAACACTCTGCAATCATAAACATTTATATGACTTCAATTAAATGTGTTCACATTGATTGAGATAAAGACTTAAATAGCCTCATGTAAATTCAGGTCAGGTTTTCTAACTAAATATAATTATTAAAAACATACATGTTATGTTTTTGTAGACTTTGATATTGAAATTGCAGGAAATAAAATGTGGACCTTTATATGTTGAGATTCAGAATGCCCTGAACAAAAGTGAAAGTGAAGATCAAGAGATTCAGTATATAATTGGAAATGCAGGTACATAATCCCTGGACTGCATGCAATATGTTAATTCAAACTAGAAATAACTACCTTGATGGAATTTATATTTACAATCACAAGAAAATAGAAGCAAAATTAAAAGAAACAATGAGTGATTAGAATACATTCATAAAAATTCAAAGCTTTAAATTCTGCAGTAGTATCCTGATTTAGCTAAAATAATATGCCATTTAGTGTTTCACATACCTAATTTCCAAAATGGAAAATTATCCCTAACATTTCCTACTTCTAGGAAAAAGTACCTAATCTCAAAGTAAATATAATATAATGTTAAGGTTATGGACTAAAAACAACAGTCTTTATGAAGACTATTTAACATTTAATTAAAATATATATCTTTATTTAGGCATTTGCAAGAAATTAAGCCTTAGTGAATTTATAATGAAAATAATTCTACTTCCCAGGGGACCATAATTATTTGTAATAAAAAGCATTAAAATGTTCTGAAATAAATATTTCTCTGGATTTTTAAATGTTTAGAAATATTCAAAAGTTACAATGCCACACCAAGTTTAAAAGAGTAATGAATGTGACTAGCCTAAATAATACTATTAATTCAGCTTTACATGGCAAAATTTGATTTAAAATGTGAAATTGATACCTTTATTAAAGGACATAAGAAGATTTTAGTGGAGATTTTTCCTTTTCTAGATAAAATCTATTCTACATCTCAACAGTTTCTGGTTTAATTGAATAACTTATTTTTAATTCAAGATTTTATATGCCTTCCTAAATTTTGCCGTAAAATCTTCATTTTTTTTTTTATTTAAGCATTATAGATCCTCTTTTATAATTTGACTTTACCTCTTAAATAATCCTCAGATTTTTTTTTCTATCTTTTCATTCAATCCTCCATTGCTCTATAACATATGACCTTATCTCTTGTCACTTGTATTGCTGCGACCTGGTCCAATTGATATTCTATAATTCTTAGAGGCTTCTGCTGATGGAAAGAAATACATAACTTCAAAAAGGTGTGTATTTTATTTAATACTCAGTTATTGAAAATATTTATCCAAAAGCAAAACTTTATGTATTAAGGGTTCTCCAGAGGAATAAAATCAATAGTAGATAGATGATAGGTGATAGATGACAGATAGATGATAGATAGATAGATAGATAGATAGATAGATAGATAGATAGATAGATACATGATAGTTGGATAGATAGATAGATAGATAGATAATAAAATAGGCAGATATAAGATGATTTATTATAATAGGTTCATGCTGTTATGGAGGCTATGAAGTCCCACAGCCTGCTGTCTGCAAGCTGGAGATGCAGGAAAGCAGGTAGTATAATTCAGTCCAAGTCCAAAGGCCTGAGAACCAGAATCTTGATGTCCGAGGGCAGAAAAGATGGATGTTCCAGCTCAAGAAAAGAGAGAGAATTTGCCCTTCCTTGGACTTTTTGTTCCATTCATTTCCCCAGTGGATTGGACGATACAAGTCCATATTGGCAGAGTTGGATCCAGTCAATCTACTGAATCTAAACATGCTCATAAACACATGCAGAAATAATGTTTTACTATCTATCTGGTAGCTGAGAAAGCTCATGTAATATCTACACACGCGTTTATTTTTCCTTGATCTCATATTATCACTGTAACCAGACAAAAAGGTACAAGAAAACTACAGAACGATATAAACTTCATAAGCCTCAACAACAACGACAACAACAAATGAGAAATAAAATATTAGCAAATTCAGCCATATATAAAGTGGATGATATATTTTGATTAAGTGGAGTTTATTTGAAGAAAACAAGTGTGGGATAACTTTATAAAAATCAGTGTAATTCACCATATTAAAAAACTAAAAAGAGTAAAACTAGTTGCCAATATCAGTAGATGAAACATATTCTTGACTAATTTAATACTCATTCGTGATAAAACCTCAGCATACTAGAAATATAAGGGAACTTCCTGAATCTCATTAAAGGCAACTATATAAAATCTTCCATCATGCCCCAAATGATTTCTCCTTAAAACGGAGAATAAGATAGAATAGCTAGAGAAGCCCACTCTCAACAGTTCCATATGCTCCAGTCTGCATGATTATCAGTCATTCCATTGAGAACTCAAAATACTTTCAGTGCATTCATTCAATATAACAAGTGCTAATTTTAGTCAATGCAATGGGCAAAATGGTGTTTTATAGAAGCATTTTTGAAAATACAGTATTTCGATGAACGTTAAACATGTACAGAAAGTATATAAACAAAATGTGGCATAGAACAAACACATACTTTAGAAGTGGAATGAATAGCATGTGTTTCATAAGTTTAGAAGAGGAAAAGATGACAAACTAAATAGTTTTTCTTGAGTCCATCATGAAGCCGAAAGCTGTTGCTTAATGTGGGCCAGAAATTTTAATATGTAAGAAATCGTATTCTACATTTTTTAATATTACAGGTAGAACTCATCACACTTTTTCTAGACCAAAAGAAAGAAAAAGACTCCCTTAGTTCTTTCACAGAATAACTATGATATATCTTATTTTCATTTTCATAATCCAGCTTTATACATACGAGGTATGACAATTAAGTTTGTGAACTCATCCTAAAAAAAGTGCTACATACCTCATCGCTGAATATCACTATAGTCACCTTCAAAGTACTCCCCTTGGGAAGCTATGCACCGACACCATTGTCTAGTCCACCCTTCAAGTCAATTTTGAAACTTTCTGGAGTGGCCATCAGATCTGTAGTTATATTACTCGTTATGTCCTGAATGTCATCAAAATGTCTTCCTTTCAATATTTATTTTATATTCAGGTAAAGGAAGAAGTCATTGAGGGCCAGATCAGGTGAGTAGGGAGGGTATTCCAATATAGTTTTTATTTACTGGCTGAAAACTCCCTCACAGACAGTGCCATGTGAGCTAGTGCATTGTCATTATGCAATAACCATGAATTGTTGGTGAGAAGTTCATGTCGTCTAGCTTTTTCACTCAGCCTTTTCAGCACTTCCAAATAGTAAACTTGGTGAACTGTTTGTCCAGTTGGTACAAATTCATAATGAATAATCTCTCTGATATCAAAAAAGGTTAGGAACATTGTTGCAAAAAGTTCATGAACTTGATTTTCAGACCTTGTAGCACATGGCCTTATCTCTTGTCACTTGCATTGCTGCAACCTGGTCCAATTGATATTCTATAATTCTTAGAGGCTTCTGTGGATTGAAAGAAATAACTGCAAAAAAATGTGTATGTTATTTAATACTCAGTTATTGAAAATATTTATCCCAAAGCAAAACTTTGTGTATTAGGGGTTCTCCAAAGAAACAGAATCAATAAGATAGATATAGATGATAGATGATAGATAGATAGATAGATAGATAGATAGATAGATAGATAGATAGATATAAGAAATTTATTATAGGAATAGGTTCATGCAGTTATTGAGGCTACAGAGCGATATGCAGTTGTTCGCAGTCTGTGCTAAACCTGGAGTCATGTGGGAGAGGCCATTCTTCCAGCTGAGGATGTCTGCCACCAGTACTGGGCCTGGGGTAAACCTGCAAAAAGCCAGGACACCCCAAGGCCTGCAGTCACCTGCCAGCTTCCATAGGTTCAGCCCCTTGATAGAGCCTTGTCCAATATGCAAGTTGGGTGAGACACGTTTCAGGGAGTCAGTACAGTGGGAAGTTTTGTGGTTATCAGATTAATGTAAATTGTGGTTTGGTGCCAGTGCTGAGCCTGGAGTAACTCAGCAAAAGTCTCAGAGCACACTGAGGCCAGTTGCCACCTGCCTGGGGCCTGTTAGACTCAGATAGTTTTCCAAACAAAAGTGCAATGTAGGTGGGGTTGCCTCTTTCTCTCAGAGGCACTTTTGAGAGAAAGTGTCTCTGGCGTTGGGGGAGTTAGGTGGGTGGTTCAGTGGAGATCACCAGACCAATCAGATTCAGATTTGACCATATGGGAGAGGGCTCGACACAAGAAAGATGGTGCCTGCCTGCCAGCTGAGTGGAAGGAGGACACCTCACAGGGAAAATGGCAACTGTTCTCCAGCCCTGGCTCTGCAGCCACACATCTCAGTCTGCCCCTTGTATGCCTCTGAAACCCACGAGGCACCGTCCCTCCACCAGAGCCCAAAATGAATGCCAGAGAATAAGTCTACACACAGGCCTATTAAGAGTGCGTCTGGGTTTCCTGCAGTTTTCCGTCCCACCTGGATGGTCAGAATCCCCACTAATTTTCAGAGCCAGATGTGGGGGTTCCTCTTCCCAGCATCAATACTTTGGGCTGGAGAGCTTGGTGTGGGGCTGGGGTTCCTACTCCTCCAGAGGGAATCACCGTGACTGAGACATCCCTCCTGATTCTCAACCACCACACAGAGGTTTGCGGCCCTTTCTGTGTCTCTGCTCCTCCTACCAGTCTCCTCATGGCTTCTTTGTATTTTCAGTTATAGGACTTCTGCTTGGCTAGACTTCAGATGGTGCCAAAGGTTGACTGTTCCGTAATTTAGTTGTAATTTTAATGTGTTCGTGGAAGGTACAGTATTTATCTACTCTGCCGTCTCGGATCTCTCCCCCATTAACTGTCTTTCATCTCATCTTCAATACTTCTTTTCATTGAGAAGCTCTGGTTAATTCTATGTTGGAACTGAGTAAAAATCAACTGAAATTGGTAATAAAAGTTAAATACCAGAGTGGCCAGTATCTGTTTTTCAAGAAATTAATGCTTTTAAGGGACCTTCAGGAAACATACATTTTTCTTAATATCTGAATACAAGTACCTAGTACTAAAAATATTACTAATACAGTTTTCATAAACAAATACATGTTTTTAATAAATAAATCAAAGGTCTTTGGCATAATTATTATATTCTTATGATAGCAATAGCATATTTTTTATGATTAGCAATATTTGTGAATTGTTTTGTAAAAAAAAGGGAGATTGGAAAAATACAGCTAAATCTCAATGAACAAGTGGTAAACACTAGCAGAAATATAAACGTCAAAATTAGTATTTCTAGTTAGATATATTAAGAAACTTTATTTTTTTACTCAATTTAAAGTGAGCATTTCAGGAGGTTCGAGATGACATTCCAAGGCTTCTGATGACCAAGTCTCAAACCATCATATTTGCCTCATCCATTTGTTTCAGCCAAGAACAAAGGGCAGGTCAGATTCAAGGGAATGAATACAAGGGTCTGAATCTAGTAGTCACAGTTCATTTAAAGGCCATCTTTGGAGACCAGCTACCAAATGTATATTAACTTTTGTAGACATCTAGTTTTCCAAGAACAGTTGTACCAGTATATGGATGCTCCAGGTCCTATACTTGAAATGTATAGTACTTTTAATTGTAGCCATGTTGGTGAATGTTTATAGGCATATTGTTGAAGTTTTAATTTGCATTTTCCTATGAGTGTGTTGTGAGGAACTCTAAAGCCTTACTGACAACTTGGTAACTCTCTGTTGTAAAGTGTCTACTTAAATTTGTGCTCATTATTTTTTGTTGCTTTATTGATTTTTCTTATTTGTAGGAATTCTTTATATATTTGAAATACATATTCTATGTCACATATATATTTTTTTTATCATATTTTCTTCTGGTATGTGGTTTGTCTTTGCATCCTGATAAGGTGTCTTTGTATGAAAAAATGTTCCTAATTATAATGAAGTCCAAAATATTTTTTTTTATTTCTGATGTTTTTATATTCTATTTAAGAAATTTTATGTATTCCAAGGTCAAGAAGATATTTTATACATTTTCATTATTGTAATATTATGTGTTATGTTTTGTATTAAGGTCTATAATTCATCTCATTTTTTTTTTCTGTATAGTTTGAGGTAGGAATCAAGGTTCATTTTGTTCCATACAAATCTTTAACTGCTTCTTAACTACTGAAAGGGATATTTTTTCCCCTTCAAATTTCAGTGGACCTTTAGTCATAAATTAGGTGACCCTATGCACTCCGGTCTATTTATCAAGTTTCAAGTATGGTTTTCTAGTCTATTTATCTAGATGCTTTACATACGTTTTGTTAGTTTGTATTTTTTCCTATGTATGCATGTTGGTGGAATTTTAACCTCTAAGTAAATTATAGATGATAAAGTCTATGTAATTTGAACAAAATTAACAGCTGACAAATGTTGCAACAAGGCTTCATGGCCATGCCTACATGCTTGAATAATTTATGTTATTGATATGCCATTATGCAAATCTCTATGTTAATAATTCCACTTTCTCATAGAATGGTTGAGTGGATCAAACAGAATTACAAAAGTGAATCCTCTTTACTATTAATAGCTGTACAACACTAAAAAGACAAAATAAATTAAGAGGTAGATGTACTTTTCACTGTATCAGAAAATATCAGTTGTGAGTCCTGACTGTCTCTGCTAGCTATATGGCATTGAGTAAGGTACTTACCATTTCTGTGATAGAATGTTTACCTTCAAATTATATTTCCCAAATCTGTGGCATACAGTTAGACTATATATTCTCTAGTTAGTTATGACCATGTGATAAAGTGTTGTCCAGTGAAATATGGGCAGCAGTGATGTACAGCTCTTCCAGTTCTACACAATAAATCTTCCCATGAACTTCCTCTGCCTTTTCTTATGTACTGATTGGGCATTCATACCCAGGACAAATTCAGAAACCACATGTTAAAAGAGGCAGAGCCTCCATCAGCTTACATTTTAAAATGTCTGTGTGCACCAGAAAACCTTCCACTCATACTGCATTCTGCATACTATTATCAGAAACACTATGAGCAAGAAGTCAATGTCTACTGAATTAACTCTAGAATTTCAGGTTTCTCTATTTTAGTAGTTAAAATTGCCTTAAGTAATACACACCCAAAGTTCAGTAATCCCAAAAGTGAAATGGAATAATACTAAGTACATACAAGATTCTTGTGAAAATTTAAAAAGTTATAAACATAAAGAAATTTGTAAATTATTAAGTACTATATAAACATTATTTTTATTAAATTTATTAGGGTGATATTGGTTAGGAAAATTATATAGGTTGTAAGTGTACATTTCTATAATACATCATCATAATTATTTATATTCTTGAATTTTCAGGAATATACATCCTATTTCCCCTGAGAGATTTAACACTGCATACTAAGGATCACATAATAAATGACTTTTATTGCATAAAGCAACTAGCACAATGGCTTATACACAGTAGGTGATTCATTTTTCTAAATAATTTTATGGTAATAAACAACATCAATCAAGAGGGTTACATTCTACCTTCTAAATACCATCATATTTCAAAATTATCAGTATATTTATATTATAGTCTGTATACTATTTTGCATTTAATTTGGTACGCATAAAATCCTTTTGAACATTTAAATTTTGTAGATTCACCTTTTCTGTGTAAATTTGTTTTTTCTTGCACTAGTTACATTTCTAAGATATAGGAAAGCAGTCGCGCACACACACACACTCACACACATACACACAATCAGAGCTGACACCGTCTTTGTATCACAAAGACTGAAAAGTTATTTTAATAATCAAGTAGGTGCTTAAGTAAATTTTAGACAAAATATATTTTGAAATATGCTCCCTCATCTCAAAGTCTAGTGCCTTTTATTGTTTACTATAAATCCTAAAATAATTAGAACTGCACATGTAATAAAATAAAGTCCTCAAACTACAGCTTTTTTTTCAGTACTAACCCAGATACACTAACATGAAATTTTATAACACACTTCCAAAGTTGAAAATAACTTCTGTTGTATACTTACATTGGAGTATTGAAACTTTTTTCTGGGCTAAAAACATACATTGTTTATAGAAGCATTCATATGTAAAATATGGTTCAGAAAATATTTTATAAACTTAAAAATATATATGTAGTTTTCCATTTAAAAATGATTACTTTCATTTTTTCTACTTTGTGAAATGGTTAAAATGGCCAAGCGTTTTAAAAGACAAAGGAAAGTGCATATTAATTCTTGATTTATTAGCACCATTTTCTTTCTCTTTTTCTCTATCTGCATCAGAGTCATAAAAAATAAAAAAATAACATATAAGAAGTGGTTGCATAGCATTTACATCTATCTCTTCAAGAGTATAACTGACAGTGGTGCTAGCATCCTAGCAGTTGCACAGATTATCTGTCAAAGATTAATCTGTTGAAGGATATACTGTCTTCAATACATAGCTCTTTCATAATCTTAGATTTCTGTAATATTACATTATATTACAACTTCTACTTCAAAGATCTCAGAGTGCTTCACAGATGTTATGCATTTAATTCTGAAACTGACTCCAAGGTCAGATCTACAAAGAATCATTGCCCCTGTTTTGTGACAGGATTACTCTAAACATGGTGCAACCATAATGAAGGGTTTGGGCTAAATAACTCTCAACCTGCAGTCACAATTAGATGTAGAAATATGCAAAAGTAAAAATAATCATAAGATAACTGAATTTTTAGTTGTAATGAATTTTCCCATTTAAATTATATCTTCATGATTATTACGTTATTCAGTTATGCATCCTTTAAAACTAATTTTTACAAAAAAATAGTTTTGTTAATTCCACCCCACCCCCCAAAATGAGGCAGTATGTTCTCATGGAAAATAAATTCTATTTTCGTTCAATTATTTTTTTCAGTGACAGTTGACATTCAATAATATTTTATATTAGTTTCGGGTGTAGAGCATAGTAGTTACAATTTTATATAATTTATAGTGATCCCCCCCAATTGTTCTAGTACCCAGCTGGCACTATACGTAGTTGTTGCAACATTATTGGCTATAATCTCTCTGTTGTACTGTACATCACCATAATTATTTTATAACTACCAATCTGTATTTGTTAATCCCTTCACCTCTTTTACCCAGCTGTCAGTGCCCCTCCCCTCTGACGTTGTTCTCTATCTATGAGTCTGTTTCTGTTTCATTGGTTGGTTTATTTTGTTCTTTAGATTCTACATATAAGTGCAATCATGTAGTATTTGGCTTTCTCTGTCTGATTTATTTAACTTAGCATAAAACCCTCTAGCTCTATCCATGTTTTCTGAATGGCAAGATTTCATTCTTTTTTTATGGCTAAGTAATTTTCCATTGTATATATGTACCACTTCTTCTTTATCCAATCGTCTGTTGATGGGCACTTGGGTTGCTTATGAATCTTGGCTATTGTAAATGGTGTTTCAGTGTACACTATTTACTTTTATCAATTCAAATAAGTATTTTTGGATTTCTTCAGATAAATACCCAGGAGTATTAAAGGAATTGCTGGGTCATTAGTTAGTTCTATTTTTAATTTTTTGAAGAAACTTCAAACCATTTTCCATAGTGGCTGCACCAATTTGCAGTCCCACAAACAAAGCACAAAGGCTTCCTTTGCTCCACGTCTTCATCAACACTTGTTTGTTGATTTACTGATGACTGCCACTCTGACAAGTGCAAGGCGTTATCTCATTGTGGTTTTATTTTCATTTCTCTGATGATTAGTGATGTTGAGCATCTTTTTGTATATCCTCTTTGGAGAAATGTCTGTCAGGTTCTCTGCCATTTTGTAATTTGATTTTTTGTTTTTTGGTATTGAATTGTATGAGTTATTTATATATTTTGGACATTAACCCCTTATCATATGCATCTCACCATTCAGTAGGCTGTCTTTTCATTTTGTTTGTGGTTTCCTTTGCTGTGTAAAAAATTTTAGTTTGATGTAGTCCAATTTGCTTATTTTTCTGTTGTTGTTTTTGTTTCCCTGGCCCAATCAGAAGGTCAGAAAAAATATTAGTAAGAGTAATGTCAGAGTTTACTGCCTATGTTTTCTTCTAGGAGTTTTATGGTTTGGGGTCTTACACTCAAGTTTTTAATTGATTTTGATTTTTTTTATATATGATGTAAGAAGATGGTCTAGTTTTTGTGTTTTTTTCTTCCCCCCGTTGTATAGTCTTGCCTCCTTTGTCATGGAATAATTGACCATATGAGTGTGGGTTTATTTCTGGGCTCTCTATTTAGTTCCATTGATCTATGTGTCTGTTTTTATGCCAATACTATGCTGTTTTGATTACTACAGTCTTGTAGTTTGATATCGGGTAGCATGATACCTCTAATTTTGTTCTTTCTCAAGATTGCTTTGGCTCTTCGGGGTCTTTTGTGGTTCCATGTATATTTTAAGATTATTTGTTCTAGTTCTATGAAAAATGCCATTGGCATTTTAACACGGATTGCATTCAACATACAGATTGTTTTGGATTGGTTGGCAAGTTTAATGATGCTAATTCTTCCTATCTATGAGCTTGGCATATATTCCCATTTATTTGTACTTTCATTTTTTTTTTTCTTCAATGTCTTAATGGTTTCTGAGCACAGATCTTTTACTTCCTTGGTTCAATTTATTACTAGTTTTATTTGTTTGTTTGTTTGTTTGTTTTGGATGCAATTGTAAATGGCATTATTTTGTAATTTCTTTTTCTGACAGCTCATTGTTAGTGTTTAAAAATGCAACCAACATCTGAACATTAATTTTGTATCCTGCTACTTTGCTGAATTTATTTATCAGTTCTGAAGTTTTTTTTTTTTTTTTTTTTTTGGAATCTTTAAGGTTCTCTGTATATAGTACCATGTCATCTGCAAATAATGACAGTTTTAATCCTTCCTTTCCAATTTGGATGCCTGTTATTTGTTTTTCTTTCCTGGATGTGGATAGGACTTCAAATATTTTGTTGAATAAATATATTGAAAGTGGGCATCCTTGTCTTGTTTCTGATTTTAAGGACAACATTATTTTAGCTTTTCCATGTTGAGTTATGATGTTATGTGTGGTTTTGCCATATACAGCCTTTATTATGTTGAAATATGTTATCTCTGTTCCCACTTTGCTTAGAATTTGTGTCATAAATGGATGTTTGATTTTGTCAAACTCTTTTTAATATGATCATATGATTGTTATCATTTTGTTTATGTGGTGTATAATAATTAATTTTCAGGTATTGAAACAACCTTGCATCCCAGGAATAAATACCACTTGATCATGGTGTACAATCTTTTCATTGTATTGCTAAATTAGTTTGCTGATATTTGGTGAGGATATTTGCATCTATGTTCATCAGGATGTTGGCCTATAATTTTCTTTTTTTGTGAAGTTTTTGTCTTGTTTTGGAATCAGGGCAACGTTTGTCTCATAAAATGAGCTTGGGAGCTTTACTTCCTCTTGAGTTTTTTGGAATAGTTTGAGAAAAATAAGTGTTAATTATTCTTGAGTAAAATTTACCTGTGAAGCCATCCATTCCAGGATTTTGTTGGTTGGGCATTTTTGGATTACTGATTTGACTTCATTAGTAGTAGTCGATTGGTTCAGATTTTCTGTTTCTTCTTGATTTAGTCTTGAAAGATGGTATGTTTCTAGGAATTTATCCGTTTCTCCCAGATTGTCCAATTTGCTTGCATATGATTGTGCGTAATATTTTGTTATCATCCTTTGTATTTCTGTGGTGTCAGTTGTCACTTCTCGTTCCTTTCTGATTTTATTTATCTGGGAGCTCTCTCTCTCTCTCTCTCTCTCTCTCTCTCTCTCTCTCTCTCTCTCTCTCTCTTTTCTTTTTCTTGAGTCTGGTTAAAGGTTTATCAGTTTTGTTTATCTTTTCAAAGAACTAGCTCTTGGTTTCATTTATGTTGTGTATTGTTTTCTAGACTCTATTTTGTTTATTTCTGTTCTGATCTTTATTATACCCTTTCTTCTACTTACTTTGGGCTTTGTTTGCTCTTCTTTTTCTAGTTCTTTTAAGTGTAAGGTTAGATTGTTTACTTGAGATATGTTCTTATTTCTGAGCTAGACCTGCATTGCTGTGAATATCCCTCTTAGGTCTGTTTTCATTGCATCCCAGAGATTTGGGGACATTGTGGTTTAATTTTTATTAGTCTCAAGATACTTTTTGATTTCTTCCTTGATTTTATTGTTTACCCATTCATTATATAGTAGCATGTTATTAGTCCATGTGTTTGTGTGAGTTGTGTGGCTCAGGGTGAGGACTGGAGGGACAGTCATCATTTTCCCTATGCAGAATCCTCTGATGCAAATGGCAGGTGGGCGCCATCTTTCCTATGTTGAGCTTCCCCCACAGGGCGAAATCTGTGTTTCCCTTATGAACTCTGTTTGTTCCACCCTGGTGACTTCCTGAGACTCTGCCCCACCCAAACTGTGAGGCACTAGAAGCACTTTTGAGGCCAGAAGCCAACTCCAGCCGTGCTGCATTCATTCTTAGACAGCTCTCCGGGAGTCTGTGAGCCCCAGCTGGTCAGTGGCTGGCCTTGGTTTGCTCTGAGATACCTCACACAGAGACTAACATTAGTTGGGTGGGAGATTTGGGATGTATTCTTTATAGCAGTATACATTTCTGTTGCTGATAGAAGAAAAGGGAATATTTGGGACTAAGAAAGACAATTGCACTGGCTTCTTTTCTTATTTTTCTATTATTTACAATCTGAGTCCCTGTAACTATTGCACATCCCTGCCCATGGTCATTGCCATGTAACTTACAGTGCTTTCCTATGAGAGAAGTACTCTTCCTTTTTCTGTTCTCAGGCTTGGCTATGTGAAATTGTGCGGGTAAGAAAATTTGAGTAGAAGTGGCATATCACAGTGCTGAGAAAATCTTTAAGACTTATTACATGTTTCAGCAGCTTACTTGAACTTTTCCATCTGCTCCATAGCCAACCTGTCTTAATTGTGTTGATCCCATTGAAGATACACAGAGCAGAAGCATAGTAAACTTGTAGCCTACATGTAATGAGAGAGAAAGTAAATCTTTTTTTTGTGAGAGTCACTAGAGAAACTAGAGTTGTTATCAATTATAGGTCGTTCATCAATTGCAAATTGTTCAATAAGCAATCTCAAAAACCAGATTTCTACACAGCAACATCTCAATAATATACATCTCAAAGGAGATTCATGTGTATATCTCATTTTGTGGAGATTTATAACCCTGTATAATTTAACCTCCCCCAAAATGTAGGTGTGCATGTATCTGGACACAATATAACAAGCTAGCCTGACATAAAAACATAGAAGTAGTATTAATATTTGGTATTCTAATGCATTAAATAAAATACCATGCATCAGCTGATTGTAATTAAATTAATACTTTCTCTATTTGGATTCCATGATCATTGAAATACCACTTACTAAATTGTTTAATCTGGGTGGTTAAAATAGATAAACTCATTTGACAATTTCTTCACTTAAAAACTTCCTACTATCATCCCCCAAAATTGCCATTAATATTATTATTGTAAATTGTTGATGATAAGAATTGATTAGTAATAGATTGTAATATGTAAATAGAAGTAATTTTGAGTGTTTAATTGATCTCAGAATTATCTTTGACTCTGAAACTTAATGAGATGTAACAGTGAAAGTAACATTAAGTAAATATTAACAATGATTTTTAAATCATATAAAATCACCTTTGGATATTTTATTCCATATTGGTTATAAAAATATGTATCAACATACTATTTGCCAATGAGTTCTATAAATGCAGATCTAATTGTTTAATCCATTTTGTTTAACCAGCTTTTCTATAAAGAGAATTATAAAAAGAAACATTGAAATATTGCTACTTCAAAAAGTAATCCTAAGAAAAACCTTTATACTTAAGCCTTTCTAAATAGAACAAGACAATTTATTTAGTATTTTTAAAATGTATCAATATATAACTTTATCCAAGGTGTGACAATTAAGTTAGTGAATATGTTTGCAACAATGTTGCTAATCTTCTTTGATATCAGAGGAATTATTAATTATGGATTTGTACCAACTGCACAAACACTTAACCAAGTTTACTATTTGGAATTACTGAGAAGGCTGCAAGAAAAACTAAGACATCTTGAACTTTTCACCAACAATTCATGGCTGTCGCATCACAACAATGCACCAGCTCACATGGCACTGTGAGTGAAGGAGTTTTTAGCCAATAAACAACTGTATTGGAATACCCTCCCTACTCACCTGATCTGGCCCCCAATGACTTCTTTCTTTACTCAAAGAGAAAGGAAATATTGAAAGGAAGACATTTTTATGACATTCAGGACATTAAGGTAATACGACGACAGCTCTGATGGCCATTCCAGAAAAAGAGTTCTAAAATTGCTTTGAAGGGTGGGCTAGGTGCTGGTGTCAGTGCACAGCTTCCCAAAGGGAGTACTTCGAAGGTGACCAAAGTGATATTCAGCAATGAGGTATGTAGCACTTTTTCTAGGATGAGTTCAGACATCGTAGGTATAACATAACCTTTCACCTATATGCTTTTGCCTTATCAAAGTACATTCTTCAGATATATTTCTAGTTTTCAATTATTGCATAAAATAAGTACATGGCAAAGATAAGCATCTATCATTTATTATGGTAGGCAGAATAATGCTTCCTCCTCAAAGATATCTGCACCCTAATCCCTGGAATCTGTGAATATGTGATTTCTATCAGTACTAATAATACTACTGTAATTTGTTAACAGTCATGATGGAAGAGAGTGCTAAAATTTTGTTAGAGATTAGTGAAAATAGAAGTGTAATTTTTCCCATCCACGTTCAAGGATCCTTAGAGTTCTGTCTGTAGATCTCAGAATAAGGACCATTTGGTCCAGTTCTAGGTCCATTTGGTCCAGGACTAACTTTCCTTAAATGCTTGCCATAAGCAAATATAATTCTTCTCAGGAGGACTATATCATTCTTAAGCATCAAATTATATAGATAATGTTTAATATTGAAAGTCAGAATGCTCAAACAAAATAACCAGAGAGCACTCCGAAAAATAATAGAATGCATATTCTTCTCATGTGCACATGTAATATTTACCAATATTCTGAGCTACTAAATGAATCTAAACAAGTTTAAAAGAATATAAATCATTCAATGCTTATTCTCAGGTTATAATTTAATTAAACTATAAATCAGTAACAGAAAGAGACATGGTAAAGTCCGAAGTAATGGAAAATTAATACACATCTAAGTAGCTCATGCATCAAGGAAAAGAAACAAGAAAAATTAAAAATCTTTTAACTAATTATAAATGAAAATACAATATCAAGTTTGTGAAATACAGCAAAAGTAGTTATTTAAGTGAAAATTATAGTATTAAAATACTTATACTAGATATTACGACAAATACTAAAAAGAGAAAATAAGCCAAAAAAAGCAGAGGAAATGAAATAATAACACAGAAATCAATGGAAATGAAAACATAAAAACAATACAGAAAGTCAATAAAAGCAAAATTAATTATTTAAAAAGAATAATGAAATTGACCATTTCTAGCCAGACTAACGAAGTAAAAAGGATAAGGAAAAAAAAAATACATATATATGTATATATATATATATATTTCCTTATCCTTTTTACTTCATTTTATATATATATATATGTATCTCAAGAATAAAAGGAGGTACATCACTACTGATCTCAAAGACATTGAAAGGATGATAGGAAATACTGCTAACAAATATATTTTCAATTATACAATTTAGCTATAATGAACTAATTCTTTAACAAGTGCATACTAACAAAACACACCAAAGAAGGATAACCTAAGTAGTCTTCTATCTATTAAAGAAATTTAATTTTTAGCTTAGAAAAAATAACTCCAGGCACAGATGACTGCACTAGCAAATTTTGCTGGTATTCAGAAATAAGTAATACAAATTTTACATAATCTTGTCTAGGAAAGAGAATAGGAAAGATTATCCTAATATCAAAAAGCATATAAAGGCACTAGAAGAAAACTATAGAAAATGACTTTCATTAATATAGAGGCAAAAATCGTCAACCAAATATTAGCAGACAAATTCACATTTAATAGATAGATATGCAGTTAAACAAATATGTGAATAAATATAAATAATTGTATGTTTATATATAATGAATATATACACTCTCACTGTTTCTCTTGAGAGGGCCTACAAACAAGCAGTGCCTAGTAGTAAGGAGCACATCTAGTTCTCAGATCTTGGTTTCTAAATGTCATTCTCCAATAAAAAGCATTACGATTCCTTGACAAAATGACTGATTCTAGTGCTAGAATAAGGAAAACATGAGATGGACATGGGGCATCTTGTAGTGCCATAAGGTAAAGAAGTGTTCAAAAAGATACATGAATAAAAATGAGTCGTGGCATGTTAAAAGGACACAGGAGCCAACATCAAATGAGCTCCCAGTGGTCTAAGCTGGAACAATTAGAGCAACAAAATCAACAATATTCATTTTAACTCAAAGCATAAAATAAATGCCCATATATCCATGGATATAAAATAATATAGATATATGCCTGAAAAAATAAAGAAATTGTAGAAAAAAGATTAATCTTTACTATAGAAGAAATCCAAATAAAAATTGTAGAAGACATGTGGTCATAGAAAGTCACTATTGGTATTCCACAGAAATAAGTACCGCAAGTAAGATCCATTGATGAATACTACAGTAGCAAGCCTAACGTTAAGGAGAAACAAGATATTTTCATACCCTTAGTCTTCTCAAAAATATGTATGAGCTCATGTGGTAGTTATAACAAATATTCACAAATTCATTAATCTCCTCCTAGAGGTAGGCTTTAAATATCTCAAAAAAAAAAACAAAACTGGGTGGACTTAGTGAATTGCTCTAACACATAGAGTATTGAAAGTGAAAAATAGTAACTTTAGAGAGGAAAAACCTGTAAGATACCATCTTAATCTAATGATCAAAGTTAACACCACTAGTGATAAGTCCTGTTGACATGTACCCTCTGATGAGAAGAGCACAGCATCTCTCTTTCTTCCACAAAAATTATAATCTCAGTGTAATCATAAGAAAACAAAGGGAAAATTCAAATGAGAGACATTCTATAAAATCTGACCACTATGCTAAACAATTGTCCAGAAAAACAAGGAAAGAGTGAGAAAATGTCACAGATTAGAGAAAAACTAAGGAGACATCATGATTAAATTAAATGTGGTATTCTAGATTGTATCCTGGAACAGAAATGGGACATCAGTGGAAAAATTTTGATTTCTGTATGAAATGTGAGTTTAGTTAACAGTATTGTACCAACGTTTGTCTCTTAGTGTTGAAAAATGTACTGTGTTTATGTAAGATGTTAACATTTGGAGAAGCTGGGTAAAGAGTGTACATATAGGGAATATATGGGATCTCTCTGTACTATCTTGGCAAATATATATATATATATATATATATATATATATATATATATATATAGTATAAAATTCTTTTAAAATTGAAATGTTTTAAAACAAGTATAATAACAAAAATAACTAGAGCTACAATGAGCCAAAACTACCTGACAAAAGATTGTGAAGAACAACAGACCATAAGAATAAATGTATAAGTAATCCTGGTATGCAATTAGTATATTTAGTCTTTAGAATAAGTATGTTTAACAAGATCAAGGATATAAAGGATAATATCAAAAATTTCACGAAAGGACTGGAAACAATAAAAGAAGAACCAAATGTACGTTTTATAACTTGAAGCTACAATAACTGAAATTAAAACCACCAAAGACAACATCACTTTGTAGAAAGGACATTTCTCTGCTTCTATTTTACTTGAGTTTCCAGGGTAGTTAAAATTGTTAAACAACTGACTCTTTTAGGTCTTATTGCTTCTTATCAATTTTCTCATCTGGCATCCCTTTATCTGCTCAGTTTCTAGAATAGGTGCCTCCTAAAACTCTCCCGTTACGTGACTTCAGATCTGTATGCTCAAGATTTCCAAAGCTGTGTTCTATGTGATTCTAAACAATTTCTAATAGCATTTACCACAAATTTGGCAATTATTTACTTCACAGAACTTTTCTCTTTGTTATCATTTGTTTTTCTAAAAAATAATTAAGCTCCTTGAGGACTCGTGTTGCTTTGAGACCTATAGGATATGTATACGATCTCTCTGTACTACCTTGTGAATGTTAAATCAACTTAACATTATGATTTGCACATAGTAGACATTCAAAATATGTTGACAAATACAACTTTTATGAGGGGCCTTATTATATAGTTTAGTGTCAAATTATTACTGTCTAGGAACAAATGCAAATATTCTTAGTATTTATGGCAGTAACAGACTTTCAAAATTAGTCTTTAAAAATCTTTTTCATTATAAAAACATTATATAACTTGGTAATGTTTTAGAAATTACTTACTTGAAAAACTAAAATGTCAGTTTTAAAAATCCTGCATGCACAACACAATTTTTTGATTTATGGCTCTTAATTTTGAAGCTAAATAGATTATTTTTTTCATGTAATTACATTCCACCATTTTAATTATTAAATGTGTTCAGAGAAATTAAATGCCTTTTTTTCACAAGCAACACTTAATGATTATTTTGCTCTAACAGGTACTTTGGGAACGAAACACAGTTGTTCTGTGCTGATAGCCTATTTGCCCTCTGAATTACTAGACATAGTGACTAGACATCCACTTATGTAGCAGAAGAGCTGATATTCCTGATGAGGGCAATAGATAAGGCAATCTGTGCTCCTACTACAGAGAGTGTGTAAGAAAAATGGAAAAACTAATCAAGGTAACTAGATTGTGCAATGATAAAACTAGATGGGTATATGAATTTACTTTTTAAATGGGAAAGCAAGACACAAAGGTAAGATAATAAAAGCATAGTTATTTTCATAACTTCTGTTTAATGATTTATTAAATTTAAAACTATATCCAAAAATTGCATTAAATATTACACATTGATAACAACTTAAAAAAATATTTCACACATGAGGAAGCTCAAGGGAAAACACCGTGTTTCCTCGAAAATATGACCTAGCTGTACCATCAGCTCTAATCTGCCTTTTGGAGCAAAAATTAATATAAGACCAGTCTTATATAATGTTAGATAAGACCTGGTCTTATAGTAAAATAAGATGGGATCTTACATTAATTTTTGCTCCAAAAGATGCATTAGAGCTGATGGTCCAGCTAGGTCTTATTTTCAGGGAAACGGTAGCAGTTTAGAACTTTTAGCACCTCAAAGCCAAAAAAAAAAAAAATAGGTAATAGGGTTAGTGTGAGAGAAGAAAGAAGATGGAAGGGGAAAGGGAGAAGATAATTTCTGTACATGACAATATGTCTGAAGTTGAAAAGCAAACTGGCACATAAATATTAGTTTATTTATTTATTATTATTATCATAATTATATAAAGCAGTTAAACTCTGATGAGCTTTATAAATATGTGTGTGTGTGTGTGTGTGTGTGTGTGTGTGTGTATTCTGTAAAAGTCCCAGTGTACATTGGCACTCTGTAATCAACAACATTATATTTTTCCATTGAAAGATGAACAGCATATTCAGATTTGTTTAAATGTTGGAAATGAGGGTACAAGATTATAGACTGGTAATATATTACGTATTCAGGGTCATGAATTCAGAACTACTTTGAGTATATCTTTAGATCTACGTTTGAGATTATATTATACGCTAGATTAGGGTCAATTGGCCTTTTTCAAAGAAACTGATCTAAATGTAAAATGTGCTTTACTGTTCTTTTCTCCATGTAAATTTCATTATATCAACTTCCATCACATCATTGATCTTTTTGTAAGCAACAGCTCGTCGACAACGTTTTGAACCATAAGATTATAGGAAGTATATCTGATTGAAAATGTCAACACAATTTTAATTTCTTCCATAGTTTATTTTAACCCTTTATTCCTGTTGCTTCACAATATTAAAAATCCTGTAAACCTTGTTTTATTTTCTGACGCAAATCAAAAGTACACAATGAAAAGACAATTTTCTAGTTTTAATATCAGGACTTTTCCTTTTAGCCACAACACTTGTCCATTGCTTTATGATACAGATTATGATAATAAACAATTTCACTAGCTCTTATTTTCTTGTTCTTCAAAAATTGAATAAGAACCAATAATTTAATAAGTCTGCTTTCTTCTTTCACCCAGATTTCCTAAAATTTGTGCACCCAAATGATTTTTTACTTTAAAGTAGTGACTGCATTTCAACCATTTTAAGAATATTTCTTTGGAAGTGGCCTTTGGTAAATATATCCAGCTGAAAATGCCTAAATATTGTATGTTAACATTGTCCCCAAACTTGTTCCTTTTATTGCACTTTAACTTTGAAGAAATCCCACCTTTATTGGGACTTTAGCTCCTTTTATATCAGTGACCTGTGTAAGTGCCAAGGGGAGGCCCAGAAAGTAACAGCCGATAGGAAAATCGCCATACAGCTAGGGCGAAATGCGTTTGTCTCTTAACTGTACACATTTTAGCCATTTTAACTTATACAATATACTTAAATTGTCAGTAATCTATTTTCTTAAATATGATACGCAGTTTACAGATAAAGAAAATGCAATTATGTATCTTCTGCATAAATCACTACTTTAATAAATATATATAGATATGAAACATTTTGGATATACATATGATATACATATGAAAACATTTTTAATTATAAAAGCCTAAAAGTACATAAAATATTATTTTAATATTATAGTCTGGCTGATGTACGTTTATGTCGATAGTTTGTCTATTAAAAATGTTGGGCATTAAATGTGAAATTATCAAATAGTCAAGACCCTCTATAAGTTAGTTTATATTGAATTCACTGAAAGACAATACACATATTAACTAAATTCCATTCTTTTAGGAGTACTAACTACCTTGCCATGAGCTTTATTATTAATTTGTAGTTAAAATAATGCAAGTTTGGAGAATTTCATTTGAAATGTGAAGTAAGATAGAATTAATAGGGGAAATGCACATGCAAATTAATGACTGTTTTCATATTAGAAATCTGATCTTCATAATCATGTAAAAAGGTGCAATTAAAATTTTATGTGATACAACCTAATCCTAGGTGAGATAAAATAAAGAATGCATACTCTTTTGACTAAAATATTGAAGTTTACTGTTATAGTCACTGTCTTATAATTTCTGGCGTCCATGTGAGAAAGTTCATGTGTTATTAAATATAACTTCAACACTTTCTCATATGTCTTTTTAGGTGGATTGTAAAGGTTATAGATTTTATTTAAAAGTAAACAAATATTTAGAGGGATAAAAACATATATTAATGAGTTTAGTATTGAGACACTGCATCAAAATTAATTCCATACATGCATTGTATATTGAATATATATGTAGAAAAAAGAGGAATAAAATGGAATATGTATAAACATCCCAGATTAATCTAGTGCAGATGCTAATTCTGATAATGTCTCTAAGTAACTTCTGCTTGCACTACTTGCTTTCAGTCTACAAGAGTTAAAGGCAAGTTCATGCTTAATGCAAAGGATAGTAACATAGCATGTCAAAATATATTAGACAATAAAAGCATCTAATGTTGTGAAGCAAACTTGCTTCTTAACATAAAACATTAGTCAGCAACATCAGTATTTAAATGATAGTATTTAAATAGTTACTAAAACACTATGAAGATATACATGTGATGTTGATTCTCTAAGAATACTGCCAATAATTAAATTTGTCTCTGACCTCTTTCCTATCCAAGGTACTTAATAATTTACGTTAATAAGGCAAAAGTATAGAAACTATTTATTGCCAAACTCGTCACTCAAATATAATGGATGGCATTTTACATTATGTAGTACAATAGATCATCTGGATATTCTATTTCACTGTCAACTACACTTTAAGCACGCATTTTGGAATATAAATATTTTATCATGTTGCCATCAACAAAAAAAGCCTCTTGGTGTTGAAACCACTATTTAATGGCTACGTGGAAATTTGTGTCTTTGAGGAAATTCCTCTCTGCCTTTCCAGCAACTATATAAATTAGGTAAAAAAATGTTGTTGTTTTTTTTTTTTTTTACCATCAATTAAGGATTGATTTCAATATTATTTTTGTGTTGTCTGTACATATGTACAATTTTCTTCAGTTTTTTAAAAATTAGACCAGTTATCAGGTATATTATGAAAACATTTATATTTAGATCAAATTTTGATTTTAAACATCTTTAAATATATTATACTTCATTTTACAGAATGTTCCGTACATTATGTTTGCCTACTAAAGGCCACCGTACTGAAGTGTAAACATGTGAATAAAAAGCACAAATTGTATTATTGATCAGAGAAGAACTGAATGTGATAGACATACATGATGCCAGTTATCAGAGGAACCCACTCTGTCACACGACAGTATTTTTATCAGTTGTCACTGTGGCCTATAAACCTACAAGGGAACATATGAGAATTTCCTTGAAGGAAGTAAGGCCACATATACAATTTTTAAAAGCCTCACAACTGGCTCCAATATTTTTGCACAATGAGTATTGCCCTAGAACCTTAGTTCTCAACCTTTAGCCAGAATCAGCTCACTTGGAGGGCATGTTAAAACAGATTTTGGCCCACCCCAGGGTTCTGCTTTAGTATTTCTGTGAGGAGCCTGAGAATTTACATTTCTAAGTTCCACGGTGTTGATGGCTAGTTCATTACCCACACTTTGAGAGCCACTGCCCTAGCAGGTCCTGTTTTTCCTGTTTCAGCCATGAATGGGAGACCTGTCAGGAATGAGGGAGTGTTTCCTCTCCATGGGTGATTCTACTCTGAATCTTCAACTGATTGATACAGGACACATAGGTCTCCTTTTTTATATACTAGAAATATAAAGGCCTATTTTTTTATTTTTATTTTTTTTTTACTTAGTAGTAAGTATGATATAGTATACACGAGAGTACTAAAGTGAAGCAACTGGGACCTTTCTTTTAGCCTAATATAACCTAGTTCAAACTAGTGCTTTTATAAAGAGACTAAACATTGTAAGCTGTGGTAAAGAAGTGTTCAAGGAATACAGAACACAAAGGAAAAAAAAAAGTAATGCAACATGGGATCTGAGTCAGAAAAGAGTTTCAGAAGGAGGTGACTCACAGGTTATAGCTTAAAAGATGAATAGAAGTTACCAGGTGTCACAGTGAAATATTTTCAATAATGGAACATTGTGATGTAATCTGTTCATCTTTCTGATATTTGTGAAACAAAAAGTTTTCCATTATAATCTGCTCTCAAAATGATTGACCCTAGTCTGTGCCCTGCTCTTTTTTATTTCTCACTATGAGCTTGCCCCAATGCTGAATACAAGTTTTTGTTTTTTAAGTTGAGTTGCATTTCCAGACTGATTCTTATTTCATGACAAAGTTAAAGGTTCTAGGTATTGTTTTTCAATTCTAAAAAGAAATATAAATATAAACACAGACAGGGTCACTCACACCACCTACTATAAGAATGGTGGATCACAGGGAGGATGCAGACATGGATCCGGTTTCCTGTTGCAATGTCTTGTCCACTAGGGATTAGTCTAAGGGACAGACTGGCCTGGGCTTTTGTAGAGAAAAATCTTACAATACAGTAAGAATAATCTTTGTCAATTCTGTCTCTGCCCAAACCTCTTAGGAGCTTGAAGATATATATATTTTTTTTTAATGTAAGAGAAAGTCTAAATGTATATTAATGAGTAATAATTGTTTATGAGATAATTTAGTAGTGGAGCCATACTTGTTTCAGCCAAATTTTTTTGGGTTTAAAGCAACAGTTCTTAAATATTTCATTATATATAGCCCCAAAAATGACAGAACAAAATCATTCCAGGCAGAGGAACTAGCATTTAAGCATAAATCTGAATATTAAAAAAATCCAAGCAATTATTTTTCCTGGAATATAAAATTAAGATAGAAGTAAAATAGAAAAAAATAAATCATACAGGGGCTTATATATCATGCACTGATACACTGATGAATTTCTCTTTGTGTTTATTATATGTGTATTATAAATCCATACAGTGCAGTAGCACACAATCAGTAAAGGTACTAAGTTTTGAATAATGTAAAAAAAATGCTTGTGTTAAGATAAACTACTTAGTTTGTAAAATTATATACGCTATTAATTCATCAAATATTTATTAAGAATGCTATCATGTGACACATGCTATTTCATAACACTGAGGATACAGTTTCAAACAGTACAATTTCTTGGCCTCCTCAAGATTATATTCTAGATCAAAGAGACAGCAAATAAATTGGAAAATGGTGTAGGGGCGGAGAATCATGTAGTGAAAAGTATCATAAAATAAGGTTAAATAATTACAAGTATAGCTATAAAGATAGGGAGATCAGAAAAGTGAATGGATTAGGTAGCAAGTGAATGTATTATTTATTATACAGTAACAACTGAAAATTTAGTGGCCAAAAGCAAAAACAAAAAAAATAATTTTCTTAGTTATGTAACTTAGGATTTGGGAATGACTCGTTGATTGTCTTTGGCTCAAAGTCTCTTAAGAGATGTAGTCAAACTTTCAGGTGAGGGTGTGGCCTCATCTGAAAACTCAACAGTGGAAGATCTGTTCCAGGTCTACTCATATGGTTGTTCCAAGGCTCAATCTCTCAACACCCGAACCTCTACACATGGCTGCTGCACAGTGTGGCAAGTGGCTTCCCTCAGGGCTGAAAATCCAAGACAGAACATACCTAAATTGAAAGACACAGTCTTTTTATAACCTAATTTCAAAAGTGGCATTGCGTCATTTCTGCCATATACTATTCATTCTAAGCAGATCAGTACATCCAGTCCACACTCAAAGGGAAATAATTACACAAGTATAAGAGTATAGAAGCATGAATACCGGGACATAGATATCATTGAAGGTCACTTAAGAACTTGCCTACCACAGTAGCATGTAAGCTGAAAACTCATTGCCAATGAAGAAATCAGCCATGACACAACCAGGCAAAAATAATTCAAGCAAGGGAATGACATCATATATTTTGTGATACTATTTTAACCAAACCTCATTCATAGACAGGAGCACTACAAAAAATATTTGCCTGAGGCCTTGCAAACCCTAGGAGTGTCCCTGCCTCCAGATCTAACGTTTCCTACTTATTGTTTCCCTTAGGCTTCTTCCTTGGCATTTGCCCCCTAGAGGTCATTACGCTCTACCAGGTTATACTCTTGGAAGAAGTCTCTTTAAGTCAATTGGAGCTCACTTCTCTCCTTGTTGTTCACTTGGCATTTTTGCCTTTCCAAACACAGAAAATGCAGGCTGCATTCCAAAACCATGTTTTACATTAGTCTGGTGGCAGTATATTATGGTCCTACAAGTGTTTGCAATTTAGAAACTTGTAGCTCATCTGGGAGCATCACTTATTTCTATGAATCGTTCTCTTATAATATCCCTTACTTGGTACACAGGGGGAGATACCACAGCACCCCCTACCTTTCATGTTTCCCCGAAAATAATACCTAGCCGGACCATCAGCTCTAATTCATCTTTTGGAGTAAAAATTAACATAAGACTGGGTCTTATTTTACTATAATATAAGACTGGGTATAATATAATATAATATATAATTAATATAATATAATATAATAAATATAATATAATATAATATAATATAATATAATATAATATAATATAATATAATAAACAGTACAGTATACTATAATATAATACCAGGTCTTATATTAATTTTTGCTCCAAAAGACACGTTAGAGCTGATGGTCCAGCTAGGTGTTATTTTCGGGGGAAAAGGGTAGTAGGACATCAACATTCTTCAAACAACCCAATTATTTTTAATTTCTTGTATTTGTGTGTATAAATTAGTAATGAATGCTATATAAAGAGAGCAGGATCAGTTTTCCTTACTTGTAATATCCCCCGGCATCTCAATTTAGGAGGAGGTAGTACTTGTCATTAACACTAAGATGGACATATTAACTTGTTACATCCTGTTATAGTATCATAAATAATACCTTAATGATAAAGTTTGGTATGGATGGATGGATAGATAGGTAGATAGATAAAAGAAAATATAGGGGGTTGTGGCCTTGCACCCGCTGTGCAAGGAAAAAGTCCGGGCATGTGTGTGCATGGGGCCTGAGCTGCTTGTGGGTCCACGCTAGGTCTCTGCGGGGACAGAAGAAGCCATGGGCAGGACCGCCAGCACCCGCCGGGTCACCTTCGAGGTGGAAGAGAATGAGAACCTCACCGTGGTGAAGGGCATCCGGCTTTCGGAAAATGTGATGGGTGGTACGAGGAAACATCTCCAACGAAGTCTCAGCGGTATTCTGGTGCTTATGGTGCCTCAGTGTCTAATGAAGAATTGAAAAGAGTAGCTGAGGAGCTGGCCCTGGAACAAGCCAAGAGAGAATTTGAAAACCAGAAACGATTAAAACAAGGGAAAGAAGTGGACCGAGACAGGGCTTTAGCCAATGAGCAGCTGACCAGACCTATTCTCCACGAGAGGATATCCAGTGAGGAAAAGGGCTCCAAGGCAAAGCTGCTGGCTAAGCAGCTGGAAGAGAAAAATCGAGTGTTAAAGAAGCAGGGTACGCTCTACACAGAGCAGCTGGCTAGACTGGAGGTGAGGAGCTCCGAGTTCTACAGAGTCACCACCAAACAGTACCAGAAAGCTGCTGAAGAGGTGGAAGCAAAGTGCAGGCGGTATGAGGTTCACGCAGTCTGCGCTGACCTGCAGGCCCAAATTCTCCAGTGTTACCGCCAGAACAGCCAGCAGACCCTCAGCTGCTCTGCTCTGACTGACCAGTGCATGCGCTGTGTGACTCAGGCCAAACAGAGCCTGCTTGAGAAGGGAGGATAAAATCAACGTACAGCACGCAAAGCTCCTTCAACGTTAATTCCAGAGGCGGAACATTTTTTTTTTTTTTTTCTAGTAAGAAAGTAACCTATTTGCAGAGAAGACCAGTAAAGAGGAGCCCTGGAGAGCAGAGGGAACAGAAAGAAACCTGTTACCATGTGATCAACGATGATTTGGAAAGAAAGCTAAGGCCTCGGTCAGGGGTCAGTCACCAAGGACGTGCTGCAGTGTTAATAAACCGCAATATGATGACAAAAAGAAAAAGGTAGCCCTCTCTACCTTTTGTCCTTTCTGTTCAGCTCTCTTTTCTAACTAGTCTCCATCGTTAGGTGAACCTCCACTCCACCAAAGCTCAGGGGTTTGAATTGGGCGGTAAGGTCATTGGAGTGGGGAGAGGACAGGGCAAAACACCTCAACCTGGGGCCAACAACGCTGGGCGGAATTTTCTAGACTGCGGCATGTTGGGTTTCTCTTTTTCTTTTCTCCTTTGACTATATAAGAGCCGTTTCATTTTAACTTATGGTGATCATGTAGGAAGATCATGTAAAAAAGGAGAGAAAATGTACCTCTTTTACTGGAATAATGTTTATGATTACAAGTGAAATGAGGCCTTTTTTATCAACGTAAAGGCAACCTTCGCTTATATAAGCGCTTCTCTATCGTGATACTGACATCTTTACTTCACTCACTATCAATAATAAATATATTTTCTGACGAAAAAAAATAAAATTATCTTTCATGTTTTAGTTTAAGAGAATTGCTTATATGTAGAATTAATGGACAGAACATATAAAACATCTTAAGTCTCTTCATAAAAATAATTTTTATAAGTAACAGTGGAAGATCATGTCATGAAGGAGACCACTAAAGAACAAATAAACAAAAGAAAACACACACACACACACACACACACACACACACACACACACATACACATAAACACACACACTCAGAGAAAGAATGAAAACCAGGGTAGTGTAGTATAAATATTACCAAAAGAATGAAGAGATTTCATAGGGTATATCAGATAGGAGAATATGATCTAGCTTAAGATACTATTTTTAAAGACAATATAATTGAAATACAATGTGTAAATGCAAATCTCTTTTTAAGGAGTAAGCATTGAGTGAAAGAGCCAATTCTTGGAGGGTAAATTTCTTTTGAACTCTTGGAAGGTTCCCCTCAGCATTACATTCTTGACCTATTTCTTCTCTTTTTGATGTAATCCACTGCTCCCTTTGTTGCTGGTCACTTCCTGGAATGGTGAACTTTGCCTTCGAAGTATTGTACTCCTCTCTATAAGTGTTTGAGCGAGTTGGCTTAAGGGTGTATTTCTTTCCTGTCCTTGTTCAAGCATTCAATCATGTGTTTACCTATTCAGATAATTTTATTTTTTTCTTGTTCAAGATTTCACGTACCTATCACAATCATTTTTTTAATCTGTCATTTCTTGTTCTCTTCCACAGAAGTATTACTAATTCTTAAACAAAAAAATGATAGATTAACCGAAACTTTATTTCCTGTCATTAGTGTTGGCAATGGTACTTAATTTATCCTTGTATACTGACTTGCTATTTTTTTTTTTAATAATAACAAAACAGTTTCTTATAACTAGAAAAGTAAGCATGATTTACAATCACAAATTTAAATATAAGGAGATCCTCATTTCTGAATGAAAGCAATATTGAAAGATTCAGAAAGTTTTCTAAGGGGCACCCCCATTTGGGACCCCTTCCCGCTTGGGAGCTCTGACTCTTTGCTTTCAATAAACTATCCTCTTTTTGATACTCAAAAAAACCAAGTTTTCTAAGAAAACTAACAAGTCTATGTGCTTGTACATAAAAAGAAGAAACATGTTCTCCAGATAGAAAAAAAATTAAGTACAATCAATAAGAACAAAACCTTTTAATTTTTTTTTGGTTCTCAACACATTCTGAATAAAACAAAAAACTAGAAGTTGGGCTCTGGATACATTAATGAAATGAAAATATAGAACATTTTTAATAAATTTTTGGTCATTTCATTAAAATAAACGTGTGCTTCTAAACATAGAGAAATAAATTACATAATGTAAAAAGTATAAAAGACACATATATGTATATTATCTATGGGAAACTAAATTGGCTGAAATATCTAAAAGAGCAAATTAGCATAGAAATACCGTTTAAATGAGTGATATACTTCTTGTTGTAGGACTTCTAGAAAAATTGCAATTGCTGACACCATCTAAAATACACATAATGAAATAGTATTTGAGTAATAACATTACAAATAATTGTTAATATTTTCCTGACTACTTTGTATATAGTAGGAAGTGGGTTCAGTGTTTATATGTAAGTCCTGGGAATCAAAAGATTTTAGCTTCAAATTTCAGGTGTGCCATTTATTAGCTATATGTCCTGCAGCAATAAATGCATCCCTGTGAAATTCAGGATGCTCATCTCTTAAGTGTGTTGATAATAACAAATAGCAAGAAGTGCGGTGTTTAAATTAAATGGAACAATACAGAAGGAAATACCTGACGCCCCCCCCCCCCCGAAAAAAAAAAGAAAAGGATTTCCCTTTCATTAGCATTTTTGATCTGCAGGAATAGGCTGAAGCCTGATTAACTTTTTTTTCCCCCTCTGTTTGCTATCCTTTATTGAAGGATCCCATATCTTTATGGGATCCCAGGCAAATCGGAAACCAGACCGGTCCTCCAAATGTATCAAGAGGCATCAATGGGAGAGGAATGACTTATGATCTCCCCACACCTCCCTGGAAACAGAAACCACCACAGACAGACAAACAGGAACAGGGGAGGAGAACTCGCCTTACTCTAGGTTCTTTCCCCTTTGTGCTCACTTGAAAAGAAAGTTAAACACTAAGTCTGGTTAATTTTTAAAACACAACAGTTTCAATATTTATATTTATTTTAATATCTGCTGCCACTTGAAATGTTCAAACAAAAACATATTTCAAAAGAAGCCACTTGCTAAGGGTAGCTATTTAAAACTAACCGAGGATATTAGTTCATAACTAGGCTACACGTAATTGAGTCAATACTGCATGCCTGCCTGTGAGATGGGGAAAAAAAATAGAAATCCAAGTCTCAAAAAATGTCTCCCATGATTAGAAATGTTCAAGACATGGATAGAACACTTCAAAAAGCAAAGAGATGCTGACTGTAATTATGAGTCTTTTGTTCTTTTTTCCTAAACTCACAGAAGATTAGGCACTGGAAAGATGAAACTTTATAATACAAAAAAATATAATTAAGACAACAGGCTTGGAAAGAATACAGGAAAAAGACAAGATGATTTATACAAAATGCAAGTGTCTCTGTTGAATAAGTAAGGTGATTCAAGAACAGAGTTCAAGTCTGAAACTCTTTTAACAGAGAAAAAAAGAAAATGAGAAACACTCTCCTAACTCATTATATAACCTTATTACTACATATAAACAAGAACTATACAAGAAAGCAATTTTAGTGCCTATAGCATATGCTATTTATATCAGTTTTTGGCATAAAATTCATCCCAAAGTGTTTTATTGTGTGGGGCAGGCATTCTGATAGGACACATCTGAGAAGACATCTGAATTTCTTATCTGGGGCCTCAACTGGAAAGATTGAAATAGCTGCAATTCACTTGTGCAACAGAGGGCAAGAGGTATCTTTATACTTCATTCACATTTCTGTCATCTAGGCTAATATGACTTGTTACACCCAGATCAACTAGGAATGGGACCTACATGTGGCCTCTCATGTGACTTGAGTTTCCTCACAGCGTGGTGATTACTGAGTGTTTGAACTATTTACATTGTGGCTGAGGGCTCCTAGAGTTGTTATGCATGTAAGCAAAGCAAAGTTTGAAAGTTCTCTTAGAGGGGACATAGCACCCACCACATTTTGGAAGGAGAGTGAAAGATGTAGTCCTATTTTTAAATCACCATACTGTTAGTTCCCGATGCCACATCCCTTCAGTCTAACCTCTGATTTCAACTTTATGTGCAACGGGCCAATCCTTTACATGTTGTGAGAATTCAATCAAGTGTTTATTATGTTCCTCAGCTTCAATTTTGTATTCTGCTTTTTTCTTCCCTTCCCTCTTTTTTTTTTTCTTTTTTTTTGTGTGATCTAGATGCAGATCTTTAAATATATTACATGTATTCTATTTTACTAATGATGGGAAAACTGTTCTTTTGCAATAATAATAAACATGGTGATATTAGGAAAAATAAAATACATACATACAGAAACAAGTAAAAAAATAACAACAAAATTCTCATCATTGAATCTTGCGGAGAGGGTCCTCAGCAAGAGTGAGCCATAGTTGCACACAGTGGTAACCAGTTTAGTAATTCAATCTGTATTTGTTTTGGCTTTCTCTGTCTCCTGCTCTTTGTTCTCTCATGCTTTTGCATGCTTTCCAAATGAACTACTGGCGGACAAGTTCTAGTCTTGGTTATGTTTTTGAACAAAGGGAAAAAATATAAATCAAAAATAGATGCAAAATGAACTTCTCATTAGGAATGAACAAAGCAAAAACTACGAAACTATATTAAATAGTACATACAAACAGTATATTGTGAAAAGTGGCTTATTTTATGAATATAAGACACTTTTATGTTTCATTAAGGTATAATTGACATACAATCAACTATACATATGTAAAGTATACAATTTGATATATATACCCCTTAGCACAGTTAAAATAGTTAACATAGCCATCATCGCCCACGTTCCCTCCTGTGCTATTTTAATCTACTTCTTTACCTATAGTTTCAGTAAAATACAAAACAATAAAGGAATCTATGTAAAACTAAGCAATTGACAAAATCTGTCTGACAACACTATGGGTAAAGATTAAATAGAGGGGTGAGAGTAAAATATAAAAAGTGTAAACTGGTGCAACAGCTTTGGAAAATAATTCCCATTACTTTTTAAATATGAAACATGAATATAGCTTATTACTTGATAATTCCCTTTTAGATTTATATCCTAGATAAATAAGCATGCGTGCACACACACACAAACACACATACACACATACACACATGCTATATGCTCGTGGTAGCATCATTCATAACAGCAAAGCTCTCCTTCAAAAAGTGAACAGATAAAAACAAAAGACTATTACAAAGAAGTGAAATGAGCCATAGCACCCTCTTACACAATCGTACTGTGTTGCTAATTGAGGGTCCTGATGTGCATCACGATGGCATGTTACCTCTTAAGAGTCCGCACCAAATACAGTCTCACCAGAATCTAAACAGTTCTTTAAACCTAACTTCTATTTTCTTGGAAATACAAGGGGTAGAGAAATAAATTTAATCACACCTCAAAGACATAATCAGACAAATCCAGACTGTGACATTCTTGTAAGATAACAGCACTTGTCTCTTCAGAAAAGCTTTGCCATGAGGAAACTGTAAGATGGTGATCTCTTTCTAGATTAAAGGAGGCTAAAGAGATACCAGTATACAGTGTGTAAACATTGAAAAAGGGTAAAGGCATGTCTGAGACAATTATGAAAATTAAAATATGGCCTGGATTTTAACTGTTTTAGGGAATTTTTTTTATTAAATGGTATTTAGAAAATATCCCTATTTTTAGTAGGTGCATGCTGAATTATTGCTTTATGTACATGTAGAAAATGTGGCAGGGTGTTAAAAATTGAATCTAGCTGATATGCATATTGATGTTCATTGAAATTGTAGTTATTTTAAAAAATTCAAATAAATTTTATAATTACTGAAAATTTTAAATATATTTATTTAAAAATGTTGAAACTAAAATACTTCTGCCTCCAGCTTCTCTCAGTTTCCATACATTCTTTACATTACTGTCAAAATTATTTCACTAACACACAGATCTATTTAATTAACACACACAACTCTTTATTTCTCAAGGCTTACTTTGAATAGCACCTCTTCTGAGAGGATTCATTTAACTCCCTAGAAATTGTGGGGGTTCCCTATATGTTTTGCCATAACAATTACACAGTTGATATTCTTTTAGTCTCATTTTATACTCAATATTTTTAATTCTCTTTCTAAACTCTTAACTCTTTTGGTATGCAACTGAACTGAGATTTAGTCTGCTAAAATTCAATATTTAACATTTATGATGTCCCAGGCTATGGAGATTAGACTTTTTTTTTTTTTGATTACTAGATTAGTTAATATAATGTATGGGTGTTCAGTTTGTCGAACAAACATTTCATATCTTATATATTGAAAATAATAAGCACATCTAAATATTCTTGAAAATTTTAGCATGTTATTACTTAAGCATTGAATCAAATAAAAATACCACTATATAAAACTCAATATAATAATCTATTATGTCAAATATGAAACATTGATTTCATAATGTATTTTGAAAAATAAAATGTTCCCAAATTTATAATATATTATTTTAAAAATTAGAAATATCTCCATCAAATTTACTATCAAACAACATGATACAGCCTAATGCATACATTTTGACAAAGCTACGAAGATTGATAATCAGTTTAACCTTTTTATTTTAAAACTCCTTTTTAATAATAAAGACATTTTATGTTAAATGTCATGAGAAATATCTGTGGCAATGTTTTTCCTCCTGAATTCTGTTTAAAATAATGTGTTATACAGGTATGAGATAAAAATGTCTCAATAGTAGAAGAAATTCTGACCATCTAAACTCCTCTCATATGATTTCTGCATGTGGGTCATTGATTCCATTTCTGTTGGCTTCTTAGGTTGTTACTGTTACTGACATTTTAATACCATACTTTGTTGAGAGACAATGTAGGTACTAAGAGATTTGTATTTAATTAGCTCTCATGGATTTTATTGTTTGGATGACAAATCAATTTTTCTAACATACAAAACTAAATGAAAAACAAACACAGCCTCATTTAGTCTATTGATTTCTCCCATGTTTTTGCTGCCTCACTTTATTTATTTATTTTTTATATTTTTCTTGTCATGCTTGGATTGAAGCCTAAGCTTCCAGCCACAGTTGCTAACATCAAGCTAGTCCTACAAGTGAAATAAAGTGTGCTCCTCTGGCTGACCTTCCTGGCCTTAGCTAAGAATTAGATAATTTATTCCCTTTCTTATTCCAATCGCAGAGCTACTCCCTTCATGAAAAGCTGCTACACCCATATGTATTAGACAAGACATAAAGCACTGGCTGCTGTGTAATGCCTTTTGAACACATAAAGCTTGCTCACTGCTTATATCTCAGCTCACAAGACAAACAAAAAGCTTAGGAAGACTTCCATTTGTTCTGAGGTCTTAGTTTATTCTGCCAAGTAGAACAACAAAAGGCTCTATATTTCTGTATCTTTTTGGTGATGAGTTCACGAAAGAAATGATTTATGTGGCTTCCCTCCTGATATGCTCTCTCTTACTCAAATGAAATACACTTAAAAATAATAGGTATAATTAAATTAAATAAACACTCAAATGCACTTACAGACTCTAGCCTCTGCTTTATAGACTGACTAGGTCAAGATTTCAAGATTGTGCAAGATAAGTAAATATTACTTTCTAAATTAAGACTGAAACAAATGACAAGGCAGCCGTAATATTTCTGTTGTCAAATTGCATTATTCCACTGCTGAGGAATATCAGCACAGTTCTTCTGAAACATTCCTGTGGTATCAATCTCAATAATGATAGTAAAAGTACAATTTTATCTATAATCCTTTACCTTTTACAATATATGCATTGGATACTGTGATACGTATACATATTTAATTTTATATTTTCTAAAAGTAGGATTGAGTGACCTTTTGGGTCAAGTAATTTCTTAATGTTAAGAAAACCATTAATGACAGACCACTGTTATATTTCAGATGCATTTTTCTATAAGCAATATACCATAGCAGTTAAGGACTTGGATTTCGAGGTGAAGTTGTCTGTTTTTTGTTTCTCTTTTTGTTTTTTCATAAATTCTGTCAATGATTAGCTGTGTAACTTTTGATAGTTTATTTAACCTTCTATGTCTCAATTTCCTCATATGCATATTTGGAGGACAAATGAGATAATAAGGAAAGACTACTCAGCACAGTTGATGGAACATAGGAAGACTGGAAGTAAATGGTAGTGTGTGTGTGTGCGTGTGTGTGTGTGTGTGTGTTTAGTTTTGTTTGATTTGCTTTGTCCTTTTGTTTTTCCAAATGTAAATTTCTTTTTATAAATTGTGGTTATTTTACCATACTGTCTGTAGTTGCAAGTGCTGTACCACTGACCAGCTCTGTGCATCACTCTGTGTCCTTCAGTCTAGGCAGGCATCTGACTAGGTGCAGCATGGTGGTGTGTGAGGTAGTCAGTGTGAGAGGAGTGAAGAAAGGGCATGTCTCACCATGCCCCACAGTCCAGGTGGGATAGGATCAGTACCTGTCATGCACTAAGTATGTATTATTTAGCCCAACTACCCCCCACTAATAGTTCTTTAGTTTAAATTTTAATATTTTCACAACACAAAAGGGATGGAAATGTAAAAAGTTCTTTCTTGCAGGTACATGTGTCCTCTATTTCTCTAATCTCGTAAGTCTATAAATATAAATACTTATTTCTCTTTTTCTTTGTATGTGTTAAGGAATATATAGAAGTATAAACCAAGTTATCTTAAAACTGGTAAAAATTAAAGTACCAAAAGCGGGAATGACTAGTCATCATGGGTGATCATGCATGATAATCAGGTGGGAAAAGGGATCTACCCTTTTTTCCAGACTCCAACATTTTAAGTCCACACTAACAGCATCTTTGAGCTCTCTTCAAGACTCTCCCACATTCTGTTCTTTGTCCACTGGCCATTCCCAAAGTAAATGTCATGTGTTTTCGGGTTTCATTTGTTTGTTTGTTTGTTTGTTTGTTTTTTATGGCATCACCCAATCCAATCCCAAATATCTGTGCTGGGTATCATTTCTATACAACAAATTACCCGTAAAATTGGTAGCTTAAAGCAATCATTGTTTTACTGAGAATTTTGTGTGTCAGGGATTCAGGAAGCACTGAGCTTGGACGTTCTAACTTAGAGTCTCTCTTATGTTTGCAGCCACATGTCAGCTGGGGCTTTAGTCATCTGAAGGCTCCACTAGGCTGAGTGACCAAAATGGCTTGCTCACGTGGCCAGCAAGCTATAAAGCTGAGAGCGCTCCAAACTTGCCTCTCTGGCATGATGATGTTAGACTTCTTCCATGGCAGGTTTGGGATTCAAACAGGCGATCCAGGTAGAAACTGTATTGCCTTTTATAACCTAGCCTTAGAAGTCACACAGTATCAATTCCCTCACAAATTGTAGATTACAAGTATGTCACAAGTCCACCAAGATTTAAGGGAAGTACATTTAAACCCCAAATCTTGATGGGAATGTGGCAAGACAAATTGTGAAAGAATATGTGGAATCCGGGATGTCATTGCGCCATATTTTGGAAAATACAATTTGTGACAATATAGCATATTCTTTTAATCTTGATACATTTTAGTATGCTTAAATGCTGTTGTTTCCTAAAAGAATATTTTCAATTCTTCCCTAGCCATTAACACATTTAAAATGTATAAGACATAGGTGATTTTTAACATATGTGTAAATATTTTCATTTAATTATAAAAAGTAATTATGTTGACAAGCAACTTACTTGAAAATGAAAGAAACTTATGAAAGATTAGTATCATTAATGAGTATGATGACTCTTAAAATGTGGTAATAAAATGAAATATAGAAGTCACTTTGGCATAACTTCTTTGGCATAACTGTTTTTGAGCTTTATAGTTTTTCTTAAAACCGAACAACAAAGAAGTCTTTTTTGAAATCTTTATTTACCACATTGCAGTTAATTACTTCAAATTAAAGATTAGTCATGAACTGGGTAAATGATATTAGAAGATAATAATATTATGAGACCACATAGTCATAGCAAGAGATACTTAGAATATTAAAGAAATTAATGTGGCCTATTCTCAATGAACTATTGGAGATTCAAAGGATTTGAGTGATAAACACTTACATACTTGGGAATTTTGCAAGAGGGTAAAGGAAGCTGTGGTATATAATATTAGATTCATAGGTCAAAATGTTACTATATGATAACATGCAGCATTTGAAATTGATAATTAAACAACTAAATTTTCCTAGATGGCACAAGCACATTTTCTACATAATTGAAGTTTATCTGACTATGTACTTTTAAATGGGAATCATGATAAAGTAATATGCTCTAACTATTTAAAGGCTTTTTTTATTTTATTTTTATTTCAAATGGCTTAATGATGTCCTACTCCAAATTAAAATAAACACACAAAGCTCCAGGTGAACAGGCTGGGACTCTGTGGAAGAGTTATAACTTTATCTTATGTACTGTGGAGAAACACAACAGCAACCAAAAAGAGTATGCTTGTCTTTTATGATAGTTGAAACCCACAGGTGAGAAGAAGCTGATACCGAATCTTAGAGCCAGGCAGTTTGAAAAGCTGAGAGTAAACACCAGTGATTTTAAAATAAATTAAAAAGGCTGGATAATTTATTCTGAGAAAATTTAATATCTGTTTGAGAGCTCTTAAAGCTCAGAATCAGCAGCAAAGATGTACTAATAAGTTACGTAATACCGTTATTTCAACTGATAGGTGAATATAAGCAAAAACGATGGTCAAAAAAAAAATGGACTGAGATTTATCATAGGTAATAGAGAGGATAAAAAAAAATACAAAAACAAGCAATACAATAGAAGAGATGAAAATGAGCTATGGTTAATAATAAAGTCATTCATGTTTAAATTAGACTTGTGTTTACTCTAATATCTTCCATCAATTGTTTAACAAAAGAAACAACTTGGGAGACATTACCTAAATTGTACTAAGAAGCACAATTAAGTAAGTAACTAATTAGATAGTGCTAGTTTCTACTTCTACCCATGCATGGTAGATACACATCATTTTACTCATTTAATAATTTGTATCTGATATCACTATTCAACCTATGACAAGCTACAAGAACTAATGGGAGAAATTAAAAGAACCTGTTTGTAACTTTTGCCAATACCATATATTAGGTATTTGAGAAATCTTCCCTATCTTATTTCTACATGGACAGCTAGTTATGTTATATACATGGAATTTAACACACAATAAAAATAAATAAATGTTTGTCATGTTCATAGCACAGATTATTTTTATATAACTTCTAGAGCCAGGAAAGAAAACTAGGGTAAAGCAATATAATAGTATCATGAACTAGTTTCAATAAATCTATAACTTCTTATAATTGGTATGTGACAAAGCACAGATTAGGTACTCGGTCAATGCTGAATGCAATTTCAAGTTTATCTGGGTATATATAAAATGTCCCCTACATCTCATCAGTCAGTGGTTCCTGTAAGAATAGCCCTAATAGTCTGTCCCTAAATCCAGTAGAACTCACAACTACATAGTCCTTTCCTTTCCTTGCACAGTGGCTCTTTAGAAATGAGGGTGAGGTAGAATACTGGATCAAAGTAATGGCTTTTACCTCCTACACTTCTGCAGATCTTTTCCACTCTGTAAAGCCCCTTGCTTTAATTCCAAGGCAGGTTCCCTGGCCCAGTAAAGAAGTAGGCTGGCACACTCTTGATCTTTTAATCCTGTAATTTCACCATGTTGTCAGCCTCCCAAGTACCAGCTGCAGACGAATGAAAAAACAAACAAACAAAAACATCTTACCCTTGTAGTGTCTCATAATTTTAGATGGTTGCATCTTCACAGGAACTCAAGAAATTAGCAGTTTTCTTTTTTCTTTCTTTCTTTCTTTCTTCCTTTCTTTCTTTTCTGTTTTTTTCTTTGTTTCTCTATTGTTTATGTTTTGTTTATTTCTTTGTTTTCTCTCCCCTCCCTCCCTCCTTCCTTCCCTGCCTCCCTCCCTCCCTCCCTCCCTCCCTCCCTCCCTCCCTTCCTCCCTCTCCTACTACACTTTCTTTCTTAGGACATACAGACTAATGGAACTCCATCTTTTTCCTACAGTTATGCATGTGAGGAATGTGGCATATCCCTATCCTTATCACTGAATCATCATTTAATTATTCTAATGCCAAGTATATGAGTTTCTGTGTGTGTGTGTGTGTGTGTGTGTGTGTGTGTGTGTGTGTGTGTTTGGTGGAGTGATTAGAGTGGGAGAAATTGATGGGTAGAAGGAAAACAACCTCTAAAATGCTGTATGCATGTTTCCGGAGGATATGAATTGTTTGAAAAATTTATTTCACCACCACCACCACCACCACGATTTTAATAAAGCTTCTTGACTTACAGTCACTGATAATAGGTAATGGAAGAAACATGAGGAAAGAGTTTTTAATTTCAAGGAGGGAGAGTTCATGCTCAATATCACACTATGTCCACAACTGCATGGTGACAGCTTCCTAAATGACACACGAACCATCTTCTGTTACATTTCCCGTTCCTTTTCACTGAAATTTGATTTCTGTTGCCCTTCTCCCTGCTGTCTACTTGTATGTAAAACCAACTGTTACATAAGAACATTTGGCTAGATGCCCATTTAAGTGTTTCAAGTACACTGACAGTTAAGAAGACTTTGTCTGCTCAGAACAGATGGAAGTTCTGCGCAGGGTGAGAAGAGATGTTACCTGATCCACATATTGGCACTTCAAAGTCTAAACTTTAGCAAAAAAGCTAAACAACGTCGTCACAAAAATACCAGAGTCTTTAAGCCATTTTTCTCTTCATCTTCCAACCCTACACCCATACACACACCAAAAAAAAAAAACAAAACAAAACAAAAAAAAACAGATTCCGGTAGGTCCTGAATAAAAATCTAAAAAAGTTACTACATGGATAAAACCTATTCATAATTTTTGCATATAGACTAATAAGTTGAAAAGCATCTGTTCACACTAGATGGCCAGCTCCTTAGGGACAAGGAACAATGTTCTATTTATTTTTGTACAGTCAAATTTTATTTGTTCAACAGTTTATGTAAAATATTTAAGGAGTTTTGTATTAGGCACTTTCTTAGGAGCTAAACCCTTCTGTTTGGATGTTGCAGTCTAATTGTTTAGAGAAAGACAATGAAGCCAATCAGTTTAATACCTTTTCATAACTATCATAAAGGTATGCACAGTGCTGTACGGGAGCACAAGGAGAGACACCGATTCTATGTTGGGGTGGAAAGGTCAGCTTCTCCCAGAAAAGATGACACTTGTGATGAGTTGTGAAGGATAATAGATTGTAGCTGAATAAAGTATGCAGGAGAGAAAGATGAAGTGCAATTCAGGAAAATGTATCAACATCATAAGGACTGGTATGTTTGGGGAAGTAAAGGTAGAGGCCAAGTTGAGCTTGAGAGGAACACAGAAGGAAGAGTTTTGTTCTTTATTCTGAAGCATATGGAAGTACAGAAGGATTTGTTTACAGGGGGTGGTGTGATCATATTTCGGTTTTATAAGTAGCCCATTTACAGCAGCATGGATAATTCATAGGAGTGAAACAAGACAGAAAGCAGAGATACAAGTGATATTTTATTAAATATACATATATGGCTCAGAAGTGTTCCGTACAGCTTTAAATTGACACAGATTATTTATTTTCTTATCAAAGCATATTGCTTTATTAAAATAAACCAGGATGTGTTTGGTTGTTTATTTTCCTATCAAAGCATTATTACTTTATTAAAATAAGCCAGGATGTGTTGGCACTTCCAACTCTTACATGGTATTATCTAGTAATATGTGAGACCTATATGAAGTAAAGAGCCCTCACTTTAATATGGGGTAAAATCTGAAGGACAGCCCCTCTCTTGCCTACATTTGTCACTCAGTGTAAGAAACATAGCTTGTTTGAAAGCAGCAAACAAGACATTCACTAATAAAACTGAAAGAAAGCGTAACCCAAACTTGTGCAGGCAGTGAGGACTCACTTTCTATTGATAGTGGTGGGAAAAACACTGGTTGCTGCTTAGTGTAGCAGTAAGTTGTACCTGAGTGGTCAGGGACTTGAATTCTGTTGAGTCCCACAACTCACCAGACTTTGATGGAGTCAGTAGGGAATGTGGAAAGGTATCTTAGGAGTATCTGAAATACACGTATGCGTAGGAGATGCAGACTGACGTTCCCTATTTGAACTTGGAATATCTCAATATGTGTGAAGAATGTTTTGATTTAATTCCTCTCTATTACTTGGGTATATTTTACAGTGAAATAGGATATGTTTGCTAAGGCTATAATATTTCAACACTTGAGTATGGGTCTTGTCTCCAAAAAATATCGATTGAAAAAAAACACTCTGGTTGTTGAAAAAATGATAGTAGCTGTGCAAATATTTGGCCTGAAATATTTACACATGGTAGGAAAATCTTAAATTGAGACTATCCCACATTCTGCATCATTGGCTCTGAGTTTATTAGATGAAATTCCATTAACACACACACACACACACACACACACACACACACACACACAACATGTATTAATGCCTTAGATTGGGTTCCCTAAACACAGAGACAGTGTTCTTAAGAAAGGGATTAACTGAGGGAGTAAAGAAGTAGAGGAAGCTGGGAAGGTCCTGAGAAGAAAGGTAAACTAGGAAGTTGTCTTGGCAGGGAGTTAACTTCAGCCCTGTCCCACAAGGAAGCTCTGGAGCACAAATCACACCAAAGAAATTGCCTCACCTAATGCCAGGGGGCCAGATTTTTGAACTCCTTTGGTGGAGACAGTAATGTTCCCCAGCAAGACAGGCAGAGCTATTCTCTGTTGAAAGTTGCCCTTCGGGAAGATGGAGCAGCTCAGGATGTGATCAGCACTGCTCACCAGAAAGTTGATCTGCTGATGGATGGGCAGGAGGGGCTTCCACAGTACTGACTACAACTGAAAATCAGGTTTTTGCATTTATGCAGATGTTAGTTTTGTGTTCACTACTTGTGAGTCTTTCATAGAATTCCGCTGATACTGTAATATGCTGCTGCATTGAAAAATATATGAAATCTGAAAAAGGTAGTTTAAAAAATCATGAAAATACCTTTTTATTCTTAACTATGTCATAGGTCCATATTATCCAGTGTTTTTTTTTGTGTGTTTTTTTTCTAATTTAATGGGGGAAATATAGTTATTCTTTAAACATTGACTGCTAATTTTCGAATTTTCGTTTTAGAACAGTCTAAAAATCCTTGAAAAACAGGATTACAATGGAAATGTCTAGACAACCTTAATTATAGCACTGAGAAAAGTAATACTCTAATAGCTGAATAGTAGATTGTATTTCAAGTGAAGAAACAATAAAATTGTAAACCATGAAATCAAGTGGGGGGAAGTAGCATATGTCTCATGCATACAGCCTCAACTAAAGTGACAATTTTCAGATGCAGTTGGATTCTTAATCAGATAACTTTATCAGGTACAAAGAGCTGTCATTCTCACTGGCCATTAAAAAATGCTTTTAAAAGGTATACAAAGGAGATTGCTATTACTTTTTCTGTTCATTGTCACTGGAGTTTGCCAGCAGTATATCAATGCCCACTTTTAAGAACCCAACTCACTTTCATTAAGGTCTTCTTTATTTTTTTCCTCGGAAGTGACAAAATTTAAAAACACTGAAATACAGCATCCATAGCAAAAGAAATAACTAAAACATTTTCATATTTGCAATGATTTTTTTTTCTTTGAGGACTAAGTCACAAGCTTTTTCTAAGTTGTTAATTCAAATAAGGATTGAAAGTCTTCTGGACAATGGGTGAGAAAACCTATTTGTCTAGTATAGGTCACCGTAGTTACAAGTTGTGTAAAGCTAAACAACTGTGTTAAATTATTTTAATCTGTTATATTCAGTGCCAAGTTTCCTCTACAAATAAAATAAAATGCAAACATATAAGGAAAAACTATTTTCATCATAAAATAAATTATTTTCTCCTTATGAAAGAGCATTTTTAGGATAACTACCTTATTTTAAGATAGTTATCAGCCTGTAATATACGTTCACTACATCCTATAATCTGGTGGGAAAGACTTGAAAAGTAGTGATATACACAGGATTTGGTGTCTTACTCCCCTGCTTTTGTTTGGCTTGAGATTTTTTCATTCAAATCACATAGCCTCCTATTTCCAAGATACAAGATTAAAACGAAGAAGTCTGAAAAATAATGTGTCTGTGTGTGTGTGTGTGTGTGTGTTTGTGTGTGTGTGTAAATATTTATATAGAGATATATATTTTCTATCCATTATATCACAACTATTCTATTTATTATATATAAATTTATATATATTCTTGTTTACATTTATATATATATATATGTATATATATATGTATATATATATATATATATATATATATATATATATATACTATATAGTCACACACACATCTTATACAAATCTCATTTCCATCTACAAAAATATGGACTGTTTCTCCATTCATCACAAACAGTGAAATCCAAATTTATTTTTATAATCAAGTTCAATTCTTCCAATATTTACTAAATTTGTTTTTATATAATAAGAGATAATAAGTAATAGTTAATACATTAATAAAAGTTATATAATGAGTTTTAAATTTCTGAAATCCCTTCTGATTTATGTCCCCTTTTAGTAATCCTGTTTTCCTACTGGTAGATATGGGAGAGAGAGAGTGAACGGATGTTAGTTCAGATGTACAGAAGAAGGGATATGGATGCTATGCCTATGGCCTATTGAAAGAGGAAAGGAAAAGCTGACTCCTGCATCCCAGTGGGATTGTAAAATGAAGGGTGAGGATTTTCAAGGTGGAGAGAGGGCATGCTGTCGCCCCCTCTCATTTTTTACTGGGCTACAATCCCAGGGGCGGTGAGGAGTGAGAAACAGGTTGAAGGCAAAGTTTCAGGAAGAGGAGCTATTCCGTTTCTGTTTGGGATGTTGTGGGAAGACACTTATACAATATATCTCCCACATTTGACTCCCCATGAGAGAAAAGCAACCGCTGAGACATAGTGAGACAGAAGGAAGGCCTGAGTGTCTCCTCAGTACCCATGTCACATAAATGACAGCCAGAAGTTCTTATGTGTCCTGTGGAGGCATGTGTAAGATCTGACCTTTCTGTTTGACAAGTTTACAAGGGATTTCGGTGAGGTGGGAGGGAAACTACCCTGTAACTGAAAGTTCCAGAGCAGAAAACTTGAGTCAGACGTCTTGGGTCAGACATCAGAGGAATATGTAGTGCTGGCAATAGCCAAGGTGAGATTAAATGACCTCTCTGAGAAACTAGAAAATAGATTGCAGCAGCTGCCAACTTTACCTGCTCAGTGCCCATGGACAGGCTCTACCTGGCCTCTTGTCTGGAAACACTGGTCAGTATATATTTCCCAAAACATGATTACACAAACTTCCATATATAGATGCCATCTTGGAAAGAATCCAGAGATGAGATTTGAATCTGAAATGTATCAAACTATCATGAACAGATTGGATTCTATAAACTGATGGTGAAAACTATTTGGCTGCCCTTAGCTTATCAAATGGGACTATATTGTACTTGCAATGCGCCCGCGCACATGCACGCGTGTGTGTACAAATATGTGTGGGCATGTGTGTTTAATATCACACTTTCCTGTAATTTGAAAGAAGGGGGCTCATGGAGATCAGATCAATTATAGAAGCGCTAAGGAAACTAAATACATGCTCATATGAGTACAATGTGGGTAAATTTGCAATCTCATCATAGTTAACATTTAGAAATTCCAATTGGGATGACAATTCTCAAACAAAAGCATAAAGTGTGGGTATGAAACACTCCAGTCTCCCATTCCTGCTTTCTATAACTTCTCTGCCTATTACTCCCAAAATTAAGGGAGACTTGCCCTTCCAATTTTAAGTTGGAGTCAAAAGTAAATCATTCAAAGCATAATATTCTTAGCCATATTAACCGAAGTATGAGTCTCAGGAAACAAATCATCCACAAGTAATTTAGACTTAGTTTTAAAAAAGCCCCTAAATATTGAATACCTTGTACTAAATTCTTTCTCTGGTGCCTTCCATCTATTTACTGAAAATGGATGAGGAGAGTGAGGCCCTGAGAGATTAGGTGAATTGTCTACATTCACATGGCTAGAAGGAAAAGACCTGGGTTTTGAATGCAGAGACCATGACCTTTCTGCTACACGGTACTGATAATATCACATTGTCAAGGGCAGGAAAAGTACTTGAGCACTTTGGTAGTAGCTGAGGGACGGTCCATGGGTGAAGGTAGCAGAGTCCCTGCTCGATTATCGGGAAATGGGATATAGGAGATAGAGATGGAGAATAATGAGGCTCTCTGAAAGAAATTGTAAAAGCACATATAAATTGTGTCTATTACACACACTTATTAGAATTGCTTTACAATTTAATATCCATTCGAGAGCTAATAAGGAAATATAAAATAAAATTAATTGATTCCTCTCACCCTCTCTAGACCCTTAATTGATGAACAGCATTAGTGTTTTACTCTTGGTCCCCAGTCACTTCAGTGTGATGTTTAGACTGACTATATCCATTCCTAGAAGGATACTAATAAAAATTGCTGTAGTGTTTTAAGAAGCTTGTACTTTCTGAGAAGTTTGAATCTATACACAAAATTTCTCTTCCTAGAAAAGCAATTAGTTGTTAAGAGAAATAGCCACTATCTAGCTGTCAACTCCAAAGGACCAGTTTTTTCAGGTTCTCTTGAATCATGGACTTTTATATATTCATCTGATTTGACTGCACATACGATATTATATTCAAAATCTTTACAGATAAACATTTCATTTTAAAAATAGAATACAAATGATTTATACTTTATAAAGTGTAAAAGTAAAATACTTAAGAAGATTATAGACTGTTATAATCTGCGTGTAAGATACCTTTCATCTGGGGAATATTAAAAAATCAAGAGAGGTTAAAGATGATAGAAGGGGGGAAACAATGAACCTGTAACACACAGAGCACCATCAAACTTTGTCACATTCTTAAAATTTACTTAGAATTTGGTGAACTAGAAAATGGAAAAAAAAATGGTAAAGCGACCCATACAAAAATCAAATACAGTGGGCATATAAACCATTCATAAATGTGTCAAAGCTTGATATAAGCAAAATGGGAATTGACTTTTTAAGCTCTAGCTTCTTAAAAATTAAATATGGTTTAAAAATTGCATATCAGTCTGTACCATGCACCAACAGTTTTTCTTGTTTACAGTGTTTCATTTGTAAATAGCCATTCAAATTTAATAAATGTTAAAATATTTATAGGAAGAAGGAATTCCAAACATTTTAATTTTTCTAAGTTATATAGTAGGACTAAATGTGAAAGGTTATATGGGTAATTCTTTCAACTAAATGAAACACACTTTTAAAATATTTTTATATGTCCATTCATAGAGTCTATGAGTGAAAACATATTGAACGCAGATAATGGGATAATGGATAAGAATGTGGTTCAATAACTATAAAAAAGTACCTGTTAGGAAATATCTCACAGAGCTAGGCACAGATACTTATTTAGAACTAATCACATTATGTTGTGGTTACTTCTTTATAGGTTTTATTTTTGTTGTGGGTTAGTGTTTGTTTGTTTATATATAAAAAATATAATTTAATATGGGAAGAACATTTGCTGCAAGGATATACCCAAATTCTTAGAAGGAGTAGTATATGAAGAAGAGCAAAAATGTATAAAAAATTATACAGAATTGTAGAAAAAGTACATTAGTGAGTTTATAGATAAAAATGAAAATATATTAAAATTGTGGAAAGAATACTGTTTCAAATTCCTAAAGCCAGATTCGACAGGAAGTCTTTTATTCGAATTTGGAAAGTTTTATTCAGCATGACATACCATTTGCTTCCTAATAGAGAGAATTGACATTCTCTTAGTTACCTTTAAGTGTATCCCTCTCAATCCATTCTCCCACAGAACCATAGTGAAAATAACAGACTCACTTCCTGTTTCCCCAAGTCTTTGTTTCAACGTAATTTCATGTTTCTCTATTCACTCCAGTTCCAAATACATTAATCCATCAGGATTTAAGGTAATAACTGAGGTTAACAGGAAGAATGAAATAAGAGGTGTGAAGAAATCTTCTAAATTTCACAATAGAATTATGGGATACTATAAACCTCTTTTGTTCTTCAAGATTCTTCCCCAATATGTATGCATATTATATTGTAACCACCATGATATGCTGTTCTTTTCTAGTTCTCCCCCCCCCCCGCCGTTATTTATGGAAACATAATTGCCAATTTTGTAGTTATATAGTAATACTATAGAAATTACAAAGTAGTTATATAGTACTCTAAAACTTATATGTAAAGTATTTATCTAAACATAAACATTTGGTTAATTTTCAAATGTTACGTGTTTTTAAAAGTTGATTATTCTGATATATTAAAAATTTTAGAGGGAAGTGCTATAAATGACTAGCTTTGAAAATCTTAACATGATGGAAAATAATATAGATGTAATATTAGAGTATTTGAAATTTATGTGTATGTTAAATATCAAAGGATAGTACAATATAATTCATTTTTACAAAATTAGGTATTTCAATATTCCCTTTCTTGGCATTACATTTTTATCAGTTGCTGTCAAATTAAAAACATGAAGAGAAGCAAATAACATTTTTCTACTAAGAAATATTAATCAGGTAGTTCTTCTTTACAGTATCTTTATGATGAATTCTCTGGTTCTATAATTTGTTTTTCAATTATTATTTTTTTCTTTCTGAATGTAATTTTGCCATTTGACTTTATACTTACTTATTGCTTTATCATTGTAACTGAGAAAAAGCTTATATAACTATCTCTAGGAAATTTATTCATTTTCCCAAATTGTAACTCTGATTATAATTTGATCAGCTAATGAATTATATTTACTCCAAAGAATATGTCACTTAACATTAATTCTGAGACCTGCTTTTTATATGTAGTAGCACCATGTTAGAAATAAGACAATACTAAAGCTAAAAGGATACTTTATCAACTCAAGTAGATTACTCAGAATACTAATTCAGAGTTATATGATCAGTGTTACAGTTTTGAACTTGACATTCTCTGTTAACTCATGTTATTTTAAAAACGTCCTCATGTTATTAAGCAATGGCTCATATCTAGGACATCACTAATATTTATCTATGTAGTTGTTGAAATAATAAGCTTCTATTAATTTTAAGTGGAAAACACATATTTTCTTTCTTTCAAAAGATAAACAATTATGCCAATATAAAAATACCAGACTTCTAATTCATATATGAAGAGTAAAGTAATATAATCAATTAAACATACTTCGATCAATTAGAAAATCACAGATAGAAATTTATCTTTAAATCAATTCAGCGATGTCTATTGCCAGCAAGAAATAGTATTTCAACGACTATATTCTGTAAACACTACCGTGAATTCTATGGCCTCGGTCTAAAAGCCAGCCCCTCTAATATTTCAGATTTGGACTGAATATAATACCATGTTGTACAGGCAGGATGGCTCCATTTAGTCACTGGTCTTCACAGGAATATTTCTAATTAATTAGAAGAAATTCCTCCACGCCTAACTACCTTCACTTTAGTCATATCAATTCTGGGTGAATGGATTTAAAGTTTCTTGTTTGTGTTCAAGTTTGCTAAAAAGCCAAGCCATTGAGAGAGTATGAGGCCAATTTTCTCAAATAGACTTTTTCATCTATATTATTATCCAAACATATGCAACACAATCTTTATCCATAAGTTTTTGTTCTGTTAAGAAATAAAAACAGAAGGAAAAATAAAAAAAGGTTGGACTAAGTAGATAAAACACTCTTCTTGGAAGTGTTAAAGTGACATTTAATACATTTGTTCTAATAATCACCTGGCAGTACTTACAGATAATTCATAATTTTAGAAGCCACAGGTTTCAAAAATTAGGCAGAGGCCTGAAGCAGAGCTGTGAATAGATTTCATAAAGTCTCAGCATTTGAAAAATTTTTTAAAGGTTTCTAGTAAAAGTACCCATATGATGTTTGAATTCCCTCCATTAAGTAGTTGCACAGTCAGGTTGAAAACCTACAGTGACAGAGAATCCACTGTCGCTTGAGGCAGCCCAGACTGTGACAAGGTGCATCTTTTTAAGCCAAAATTTGTCTTCTTGTAATTTACAGTAACTATACCTCATTGGGTCATATAAAGCAATATTTTACTTGGGTTTCTATTATACATTTGTAAACATTATATTGCCATAAAGCTTTTTATTTCTCTGTCTCACCACTATTTTATATTATTAACTATTTGAAGTCTTGATACTAGTTTAATAACCTTTTTATCCTCAACACTTAATGTGGAGTTATTCATGTAGTGGATATGCAGTGGGAAAAAACAAAACAAAACAAAAAACAATTGTTAAAATAACCAATTACACTGAAATATAAACTCACACAGAAAGTACACACATCATTTGTCATAAAACCGATAGTGGGAATTATGAGAAATGTGAAATGAGTTAGTGAGGAGTAAATTAAGAGATAGCTATTAAGAGGCATGGTCACTATTTTTAAATATTTTCTTGATACTTGAGTTTAAGGCAAGATCTGAGATTATTGACTCGGACGCAAGTGGCACTGGTGATATCCAACCAAGGAAGAATGTTCTTAAATTGGAATGTGTTTAAAGAGAAGTAATAATCAGTAATATCATGCTTTGATATTATTTGTTTACAGAACCACTGGTAAATATGATCCTTTCAAAATGTAACAATATTAGACATAGCTGTCTTGGGAAAGCAGAACAAAATTTAATGTGTCAAACATTTTTTTAAAGAGATCCAGAAAGATTTTTTTTAAAGGTTTATAGCAACATAAATAAATAGAAACATAATTTGTGTTCATGGACTGGGAGAACTGTTAATATTGTTAAAGCATTCATGCTACCCAGTGTGATCTACAGATTCAATAAAACCCCTAGCAATATCCCAATGGCATTTTTCACAGAAATGTAAAAAAGAAACCAATCCTAAAGTTTATATGGAACCACAAAAACACCAAATAGCCAAAGAAATAATGAAAAAGAAGAACAAAGTTGGGCATCATATTTCCTGATTTCAAACTATATTATGAAACTATAGTAATCAAAACAGTACTGCATTTGGCACAGGGGTGTGAGACTCAGAAGTAAGCACCCATGTATGCAGTCAAGTAATCTTTGACAAGAGTACCCTGGAACACACAATGAAGAAAGGCAATTCTTTAAAGTAAATGGTGTTGTGAAAACTGGATAACCCCATACAACAAATGAAACTGGACCCCTATATTACCCCACTAACAATGAAGATTAAAGACTTGAAATGAAGTAAAGACTTAAGCATAAGACCAGGGACCATAAAACTCCTAGAAGATAACATAAGGAAGAAGAGAACCATAAAACTCCTAGAAAAGAACATAAGAGGACACCAAAAGCAAAAATAAACAAGTGGGACTACATAAAAGGCTTTTGCACAGTAAAATAAACAATCAACAAAATAAAAATGCAACCTATGGATTGGTAGAAAATATTTGCAAGCCATATATCTGATAAGGAGTTAATGTCTAAATATATATGGAATATATACAACTAAATAACAACCCCCTAAATAATCTAATTAAAAATGGGCAAAGGACCTGAATATACATTTTTGCAAAGAATGTCTACAGATGGCCAATAGATACGTGAAAAGTGTTCAACATCACTAATCATCAAGAAAATACAAATCAAAACAGAATGGGATACAACCTCACACCTGTTAGGATGGCTATTATAAAAAGATAAGAGAGCAAAAGTGTCAGTTAGGATGTAGAAAAAAGAAAACCCTTGCACACTGTTAGTGGGAGTGAACATTAATAATCATTATGTAAAATAGTATGGAGGGTACACAAGAAACTAAAAATAGAACTACCTTAATATCCAGCTATCTCCTTTTTGGGTATGTATCTGAAGGAAACAAAATCAATGTCTTGAAGAGACATCTGCATTCCATCCACAGCTGAACTGATGAAAAAAGTGAAATTATATAGTAGAATATTATTCAGTCATAAAAGGAAGGAATCCTATCATTTGTGACTACATGGATGAACCTGGAAGACATTATTCTAAATGAAATAAGCCAGACAGAAAGACACATACTGTATGACCTCACTCATGTGGAATCTAAAAACCTAAAAATAAAAAGTTGAACTCATAGAAATAGAGAATAGAATGGAGGTGGCCAGGGGTTGGGAGGTGGGGGAAATGGGGTAATTTTGGTTAAAGGATACAAACTTTCAGTTTCAGGGTAAGTTCTAGAGATCTAAGGTAGAGCATGACAATGGTAGCTAATAGAATTGTATTATGTTGTATTGTATACTGTACTTGAAATTTGTTAAGATAGTAGATCTTTAGCATTCTTACCAAAACACAGACAAAAAATAGTTATGGTAACTATCTGAGTGATAGATGAGTTAATTAATTTGATCGTGGTGATAATTGCACAACACTCGTACTTCAAATAATTATGTTGTACACTTTAAATATACCAGAGGTGCCAAAAAAAATGTGTAAAAGTGGACACTTTGGTCAACACTGCTCAAGCAGTAGTTCACTGTAATCATAAGTGTCTGAATGCTGATGATGGTAACCACTTTGAGCACCTCTTGTAATTGCACAAGTGACTTTTATTCATCATTTGTTATCGGTATATATTGAATATTGCAATTTTAATACAGTTTTCCTTTCTTAAAATGTGTGTCCATTTTTTGGCACCCTCCGTTTATACTTTCATTTGCCAGTTATACCTCAAGAAAGCTGAAGAAAATAAAAATACTTAAAACACAAAAAAGTACAATACAATTTACTGCATGACACATAACTAGAATTTTAAAAACATCTTTAGACACGATCTCTGAAAAATGGACCAAAATACTTCATTACACATCTTCCTTCTTGATACTGCTACCTTCTATAAATACCCCCGGTTATACTGACTGGACATGCTTCTGTGATAGCCAGTGCTCCAAACCAGTGGTTATCAGCAACTCTGTTACCATGCTGTGGTGTGCAGTGAAGGACTCAGAGGCAGGAGGAGAATTAGACCTGGCATAGCCCTGTGCCCTCCATGTCCTCACTCCTCGCCCCGTGTGTGACCTCTGCACTGCATGAGGGAGCCTGGATGAATGAGCTGGGCATTGAATCCTGTATCTTATGTAAGTCACAGCCTCAACATTCACATAAGTGATTCAGACATACCTTTCCCTGCACCACCACCAAAATGGAGTACAATTTAACAATTTGAGCAAAGTTGCTAATGGTTTTATTACCGCAATTTTCATGCTCTCAGATACATCTGCCATTAAATAAAATTGTGTTGTTTCCATAGATGCTGCTTGTTTCGAAAAAGATTGAAGGAATTTTAATAAAATAAATAGGGACATCTGTTTCAAGACAAGAGAGTGAGGAAATATGTTTATCTTTCTCCATTTAAATAAATAAATAAGTAAATAAATAAATACATACATACATACATGCATATTCTCAAATCCTACAACACAACTGATACTGGGAAAAAATGGTTACGGTAGATTCCTAGAAATAGATGATATATCAGATCATCATATTGATGTGTAAACCAATATTTGAAGTTAGGAGAGAGGAAAGGAGCAAAACAGTTTTTTTGCATGAGGGAGATGCAGGAAGTATTATGTTTACAATAAGCAGTCATCCTAAAATTTGCATTGCAGTGAATAGGTTCCTTAGCCTGGCTGACTGCTCCACTACCAACACAGTACATTTCAAATGAAAACTGGAAGGCTCTGTTTCTTCTTGCTTACAGGGTGCATCCTATTTGTGGAAAGGCAGATTGCAGGAAACTCACATTTACAAGGAAAACACGCACTAGTACCTTATATTAGTGGAATAGCCAAATTTGGAGAAGTAGAGTTAGTGAAAATATAATTACATCCAGGAAGGTTTTGGTGAAATTTTAGATAATCAAAATAAAATGACAGTCTAGCAGGTTCCAGAGAGGAAAATACAGAACCAGTTTCTTCATCAGTAACATTATAGAAGAGAAAGAGAGAGATAAATTTCTGAGGAAGAAAAATATTTTCAAGCTATAATTGTATACCATGCAAAACTGAGTGCTGGGCATTTTAAAAAATAAAAGATGTGAGAGGTTTCAGAAATGTGTTTAGAAATTTACCCAAATTTCAAATAAAATGTAATAGATATTTTGAAACACTTATTAAATAAAATATTCAAATAACATAATATTAAATACATATAAGCGGTGTCTTGAAAATCCTAAAAAAAAATAAAATAAAACTATGGTACTAATAAAAATATATAATTTTGAAATAGTTGTAGTTCTTAAGAAAATAAAATCCTTTTTAAAAAATTTTGGAATGTTCATGGTTTGACTCAGGGTTGATGGCTAATAATAGATGATTAAGTATATTAATATTAGCTTTTTTGCTCTATGTAACGTGTATTTATTTATTGGGTTATCACAATACTACTATATGTATGTAATAAAAGTCAAAGATTAATAATAGTTTATTATCCTATGATGAATATTCAAATTACTATCATTAAAAACTAATTACTTCAAAACATAGAGGCCTTAAGTAAGTCTTTTATATAACAATGAGTCTATTAATTAAAATTTGTTTAAAGGTCTCTTTTATTTTAAAATTATCTCTTTTCTTCTCTAGGGTAGATTTTTCTTTGATCAGTATCTTTCTTTGTCATGCTGATGACATATAGAGTGATTCCTATGGCTAGCATATCAACTGACTCTAATAGTATCATCAAGATTATAAATAAAGGCCTAGGAAAGATAGTAGAGATGGGTTTCCTCTGCTTTTGGGTTAACAGTTCTATTTCTCAGTTGGTCTCTCTCTTTAGTATAAAGTCTGAGTGAAGTGCAAGAGTAGGTTTTGTGTAATTGCAGTGTTCAAGTTATAGTAAGTGGTTCTGAACACGTAAGGTCTTCAAATGCCAGAAACCTTGAGCCTCATTCGGAGGCATTCACGGCTACGCTAGAGCTATCTCTATAGAAAATCATTTAAAAAAAAAAATTTACATAGGGATATATATATTTTGTCACTTGATTAACCTCATATTAACTCTACTGTGGGAGAAGTTAAGATAGCCAAGTAGCACAGTTACACCACAAATAGAACCTCAGCTAACTTTCCTGTGCCAGCCCTGTTTCTCATTCTTGCTCTCAGTTGTTCCTGCTGATGTTGGTAAAATGACTGGGATTATGACAAGATTGACTCTTTTTGCTATTGCAGGATAACTTACCACTTATTTTATTTAATAACAGAATCTTATCATGGCAATATAAATGTACACTTTCTTGTCTAGATCTTATAGTTATCTGTTCAGATTTCAGGAGAATTTCCAGTTAGATACTACTAAAACCATGCAAGTTACAAAACAAAATCCCAATAAACATAGAGGTGCACATATTTTTTTGAATTAGTGTTTTGGATTTCTTTGGCTAGCTACCCAGGAGTGAAATTGCTGAGTCATCAAGTAATTATATTTTTAATTTTTTGAGGAACTTCCATACTGATTTCCATAGTGGCTGCACCAATCTGCAGTCCCATCAACAATGCACAAGGGATCACTTTTCTCCACATCCTCACCAACACTTGTTTATTGATTTATTGATGCTAGCCATTCTGACAAGAGTCAGGTGGTGTCTCATTGTGTTTTTTATGTGCATTTCTCTAATGATTTGACGTTGAGCATCTTTTCACATGTCTGTTGGATCTGTATGTCCTCTTTGGAGAAATGTGTCTTCATGTCTTCTGCCCAGTTTTTAATTAGGTTGTTTTATTTTTTTGGTGTTTAATTGTATGAGTTTTTTAAATAGATTTTGAATATTAACCCCTTATCAGTTGTATCATTGACAAACATCTTTTCCCATTCAGTAGGATGTCTTTTTGTTTTGTTGATGGGTTCCTTTGCTGTGAAAAAAACTTTTTAGTTTGATGTAGCACTTTCTCAATAGCCAAGATATGGAATGCCCATCAATAGATAATTAGATAAAGAGATTGTGGTACATTTATAGAAGGGAGTATTACTATGCTATAAAAAAGAATGAAATCTTGCCATTTGAAACAACATGGATGGACCTATAGAATATTATGCTAAGTGAAATAAGTCAGATGGGAAAGACAAATACCATATAATCTCACTTATACGTGGAACCTAATGAAGAAAATAAATGAGCAAATAAAACAGAAATAGACTCAGATACAGAGAAAAAACTGATGGTTGCTAGATGGAGGGGGGGAGTTGAGGAGAGGATGAAAGGATTAGAAAGTACAAATTGGTAGTTACAAAATAGTCACAGGTATGGAATACAGTATGGAGAATATAATCAATAATGTTGTAAAGACTATGTAGGGTGCCAGATGGGTACTGGACTTATCAGTGGGATCACTTTGTAGATTGTGTAGATGCCTGAACACTGTGCAGTACACCTGAAGCTCAAGTAGTTGAATATTGATTGTCAACAATAATTATATATAGTCACATGACATAAAATACAGCATAGGGAATATAGTCAACGGTAGAGTAACAACTATATATGATGTCAGAGGGGCAGTAGACTTTGACTGGGGGGGGTTATCACTTTGTGAGGGGTATAAATGTCTAAACCATTATGTTGTTTTGTACCCCTGAAACTAATATACTGTAAAAAATAATTTTAAAAAAGGAAAAATCCCATAATCCTTAATAAGGATTATACTGCTGGTGCTAAAATTTACATTTTAAAAAATACTTTGGTCATTTTTGTACAAAAATATGCCACTATATAACATAATTTTTTGGTATAGCTATATATTAAGCTAGTGTAATTCATTTACTCTCAGGATAAATATTTTAGAATGCAGCTTCAAAATATCTATAATTATTGGACTAGTGAAGTAATGTTTTCATCTACATCAGAGCATAGATGCATTTTAGTATGTTATAAATGCTTGGCATACTGGTTATTTCATAATCCCTCCATGTCCAGAGCAATATGATCTTTAAGCATAACAATATCTTTTTAAAATTAATTTAAAATAAAAACTATTTTACTCAAGTAATTTCAAAGTCTTAGACAATCAAATTTAATACTGACTTCTGAAATAATATCAAGAAAGCTAACTTCCCATGTTCTAATGATTGAAAACTATAGTGATGCTATATTTCTTAAAATTACATACTTATTACTAATTTTATTTGATTTAAATGATTTTGTTTTTATTTCTCAAAATATAGTTTATCCCTTTTTTTTTCCCTTTTTCTTTTCTCCTGGAATCCTCAGTATTTCATTTCTTTCAAACAAAAACACTCCTGCTGCCAGGTTGCTTTCTTGTATTGGTTGTTGCTGATGCCCAAGTGGAAAAGAAGAGTTAACGAGTATTTTCTGAACTTCCTGCAGCTCCAGGGAGGTCTGAAGAATACCCATTAAGACTTTCCTGACAGAGTAATTCAAGAATTTTTTTAAGATCCACATAAATGATAATGTGTCAGGCATTATAATATATAGGAACAAGAACCTGTCCTTCATCATCAAGAATGTTTATCAAGTACAGAGAAATAAATACTGGTGAAATACAATTATTTCAGATAATAGAAGCTAGATGAGACTCCCTGACGAGGGCACTTGGTTAACAAGGTAAAAGTTGAACTGCTGATGACTTCTCTCATTTGAGATGGTCTGTGTGAGCTCAAATGACCAGGATCACAGTGATCTTTGTACATCACCATCTATGCCTGGGAGTCCCAAGACTTCCACTGTACAGTGGATGCTGTGTTGTTTCCCTTTTAAATTCTAAGTATGCTAGGTGCTCAGTGAAGCCTATTGTCTTTCACGAATTTAATTTTCTTGTTTCTTCTTCTTCTTCTTTTTTTTTTTTTTTTTTTTGGCAAATGTGCAGCAAAATTTTATTTTACATTTCAAAATCCAGCTTCTTTTAATCATATTTGTAAAATTATTGGTATTTCTTCAGTTATACTTTTTAAAATAAGTAATAATCAGTCTATTTCTATGTATTTTAATCCTTTTGTACGATTGAGTTGGCTTATTTTAATGATGGTTGTTGGTTGGTTTCATTGCAATTCTTTTATCTGTGACCAATTTATATAACAATAGGACTCAAATAATATATGACTCCTATCATTTTTCACCAGCAAATGTGATCAACTATCTAATAGTATGAATTAAGATGAGAAATAGATATGGGCATAATTTAGATCTTTTTAAAAGGCTTACAAGTGAATTTGCCAATAAAATTAAATGTTCCAAGTAACTTAACTCTTACAGTCGGATCACAGTATTAAAATACTACAGCAATAACTTCTAGGAGTTACATATACATACAGGAGAGAACAGAGCTCAATGCATTTTATTTTATTATAACTCTGCAATTAAAAAATTAAAAGAAAATTTCCATTCTTCTTCAAATACTGGTCGTAGATTAGAGTGTAACATCCATAATCTTTTCCTTTTTAATCATCAGTCTTATTTGCAAGATCAACAGGCAAGCTAAGGGTGAAGACTGGTCTCTTTATGTAGCAGCAATGGGTACACATAAAAACTGAAATGTCAAAGTACTAGCAGCTGTCTCTAATTGGCCTGGAAAACAAAACTACCTTGTCAAAGGTACTATGGTTTATTTTCCTGATAGACAATCTAAAATGCAAACAAAAAGAAAACAAAGAAGAAACATTCCATAAGTAATAAATAAGTGTTTCATAGGATAATGTGCATTATGGAGGCCAAAAAACTGAGAAACACTTTCCAAACCCAAAGAAAAGGATAAAATGGCATTCACGTTCTTCAGTCTACTAAGTACAATAATTAGGGTGACTCTCATGAGTTTAATCTTCATTCAGAACTAAAAGAACCAACAGTTCAAGCAGAGAGGTCATTTCAACAAGCAAGTGATTTTCTCACAGTCTTTGTTCCAAACTTAGAATAATACAGACATTCATTTGTGTAAAAATCATACCAAATAAAACAAAACAAAACACAATGTGCCTGTACACACACATACAAACCCATAATTTAAAGTATTGAATTGTTCTTTGATGTTTCCTGTAGGTATTTAATTGCTAGAGTTCAAGAAACCTTTTGGAAAATGGAAAAACGTAAGTTAAATCTACATCTAGGCTATATCCAAGTTCATAGTAAGAGAAATAAAATCTCTATAAACAGCTTTCCTTGTGAAAGTTAGTATACTTGGTAAACTTAGGCAAAGATTATTTTTATCTAATGTTAGTTTTCAGACTACATGTCCTGCTGTGCATTTGCAAAGCAATAAAAGGTCTTAGGTTTATTTGGCTAGTTCTCATGATGCCAAAAAGTGTGATCATTTACAAAGAGAAAAATTCACTTGATATAATTAGCGCAAGTGTTAAGCAAATAGCTCATATGCTTTAGTGAAATTACATGTCAACTAGACACCTATATTTTAATCTATATAGTTTGGGTATGTTATATATTTTTGAGTTCTTATCCACTGATCTACATATGAATCAAATAATCCTTATAAATACTCACCTAAGTAAAAGACAGTCAAGCACAAATTTGATATTTAATTAATTTATTTGCAAAGAAAAGACGTTTAAAAGTAAGACTAATTAACTGCTAAATTAATCTATAATAAATATAAGACAATTAAGCTAAAGGGGGTTTTAGCTCTGTACATTTGGCAAAGTGACATAATTAAAAAAAGAAACAATAAAAGCTATAATAGAAGTTCAAATTTTTGAAAGGTAAAATTCAAAATATTTAATCAGCAAAAATTTGGAATTAGAATTTTTGGAGTTAGGTGGTTAGCTTCACAAAAATCAATTTTCTAACTTCTCGAATTACTTCCAAAATTTAATTTTATGCATTTATAAACAGATGTTGTTTTGAGTTATGTGCTCCTTTGCCCATATGAAACAATAATTATAAGGATATATAATAGGATTTTCATTTTCCAGATTATCAGGTCTGCTATGGTCCACAAAACAAAGCATTTTGAGACTGTTAAAGTCATTCATATGGAGGAAAAAACAGTTTCAAAACATGAAAATGGAAGTACTTCATTTGTAAGGAAGAAGATTATTTTATTTTGGGATTATAAGATTATAAGAAATATAGCTTTTATAATGCCACAATAGTTGTTTCCCAAAGTTTAGGGATTTCAGAAAATACACATTTGACTATCAATAACGAACAGGTCTAGGTTTAATATCCGAAAATCATCCTCAGATTAACAAACAATTAATTCTGTTTTTCTATGCTCTTTTTAAAGTAGGATGTTGGAGGGGATTTAAATATTCTTTGCGGTTACTTGGTAGCCTCGTTAATGTAAGCCATTCTTAGGGTTTAGCAAGGAAGTGCTAGAGGAGTCTTCTATTGGCTCTGAGAGCCCTGGTGTGAGTATTTACACCATATGCCTGGCAAATGCAATAAATCAGCTTATCGGTTTTGTTTTGTTTTTTCTTGTTTTTCCCTTGGGAGAAACAGTTGTTAATCATTTACCAGCACGGTACTGCTTTTTTTTTATTCCCAATGCTCATATGTGTGAAGAATTTTTGAAATAACCCTGACTCGAAATGGGATGATTGATGAACATTTTGTGGGAATGAACCACTGGTTTCTCATCAAATTCTATCTACCCTTGCTTCTCAGTTCCAATCACTTTGCAGAAGGCTGGCTCTCAAATCCCAAAATATTATTCTTTACAGAGCCATCAGAGATATCTTCCCAGAATGACACTTTTAACATACAATTTTTCTGCTCCTTAATCTGGTACTTTTGTTCATCTTAACTCGGGCCCTAAAACTCTTCAATTTTCCATTTCTTTGCACCCCATCTCTGCTTTAACCTATGGGTCAGTTTGCCAGTGCCATTTTTGTCTATACCCTTTCTCCTTTCTTAGAAAGTCCTTCATGTTCTCTAAATGTATTGAAATCCTACTCATTCCATAAATAGGCATTTTGGGAAGTAGATATTAGAATCTGTTTCAATATCCATGTCTAGTTTTTGTTTTGTTTTGTTTTTTGTTTTTTGTTTGTTTGTTTGTTTGTTTGTTTTTTACCAAAGTGTTACGGAATGAAGCATGTATAATTTGGGAGGTACCTGTTAAGAAAATACAAAATTTTAAATGTAAAAACCAGACTATGGTGACCATGAAAGTTCACTGCTCAGATATCCTGCTGCTGGAAGCACAGATGATTGGATAAGGGAGGAAAGAAATCGTGTACTAGAAGAGCTACAAGAATGGACTATATTTAGTGACAGAAGTCAGGGGAGGTCCTGGGATTAGATCTTGTGGGTGTTAGTTTGTGAAAGGGGGTTTAGAATTTAAAAGTAGATAGGGAAGACATCAATTTAGGGGTACTTTGTCATGACATGGGATTAAATATTTTGGCAAAAAGCCCAGGAGATGAGGCAAACTCACCACCAGGGTGACTCTTAGAAGACTAGAAAAACTGATGGTCAATGCTGAGCAAGACAAATGCCTAAGATGCTCTGGTGGGTGATACAGGAAGGAATAGGGGAAGTGTATATGCTATAATAGCCATGTTGTGTTATGCCAGAAAACCCACCAGGGGATTATGTTTCATGGGACTGAAAGGACACACCACTCCCAAAGCCCATTAGGGCATTTATCAAACCAGTAAAAAAGTTCCATGATGTCTCTTTTCTGCAGGCCAGTGATGACTATAGGGCAGCATTCCCAGAACTGAATTCCTTAATATTCAGAAGGATGACAGAGGTCTGATGTAACATAGACCATTTAGCAGCATTTAATGACCAGAAGCCAGGAGGACAAAGTTATTATAATTGGTAAATTCATTGGAGAAGTGAAGGGAGCTCAGTCTGGAGGAATTTTTGGATATAGTTAACAAAGTTTCATATCCCTAAGAACAAAATAGATAAGCAGAGAACAAGGATGCTACTTGACATTTATAAGCAGGAAACAAGGACAAAGTATCAGGAGGCTGAGAGCAGGTACCCCAATAAAATGGCACCAATCCATGGCTCACTTCCCAGTTTGACACATTTTTTTTTTTTTTTAGATTTAAAACATGTTGATTAAAGAGGTACCCAGGAAAAAAGGACCCTGCAACACCAGAGTAACTATATAAAGTGATGCTTCCCCCAGCCCTTCTCCACAGGGATTGATGACTACTGGGAAACTCGACACTCTAAGGAAAGGTAAATACCTGGGCATTTTGAGGACTACGGGGCACAGTAGCTGAGTTGACAGATATCAGGGAACCCAAACTGCCATTGTGGTCTACTTGACAGAGTGGGAACTTACAGGGACCAAATAATACATGGATTTCTGGTTAAAGTCTGGATCACAGTGGCCCACTTCCTCCATGGATTGACTCCATCATTATTTTCCCAGTCCCTGCGTATATAATTAGAGTTGATATAACTGGCTGTTAGAGTAACCACCACATTGTTTTCTCAACCTTCAAGAATAAGCTTCACAGAGGCATAGTAGAGTCTTTCACATAATCTGTGCCTTATGTTCATTCATCCTTCTATGGAAAATATTCTTTGACCCTTTATTCATTTCACAAATGCCCGGACATCTATCAAGAGATAGGTCCTATGCCATCATCTGCTTCGTTAAGACCAGTCATTTCCCCTCTCCTTAGTGACAGAATTACTTTGTACTGGCATGAAAGGGTATTCACATGGCCTATCTTTATATGAGACTTGCTTAATCTATTTCCTGGGATGTGAACACTAAATTTAGACACTGTGCTTGGTTCACATTACAATATAAAAGCAAGAAAGATAGAAATATCTCAATCAAAGAACTCATGCTGATGTGTCTAGAGCCATGTTCTGGTTTGAAGCCTGAAAAAGATAAGGGAATTCTTAAAGCAAATAAGAGAAAATAGGACTCGGAAAGGATCAGAGGCAAAGTGGCTCCCACCACCACCGCTCACTGATCAAGGACTATCATTTTAGTTTTGATCTCTATGAAGATGCCATTATTTATTTTCTCATATCAAAAGTGATACTTTTATATATTTGCCAGGCAATAATTTTCTGTAACAATAATTTGTTACATTATAAGGCACATAGATCTATAGGGTAATTAATATTGTATTTGTTATTACATTTGCTTTGTTAACATAAATTGGCAAATTGTTTTATTTTTTGCACAATAGCACAACCAATCTGAAATGTGTCACAAGTTGAGTTAGAACAGGTAAGCTATTTCAAACACAATGCACTAGAAAGAATCATATAGAGAGACTGAGTCTACAGTGGTAAGTGGCCACGTGGACTGGAGGCCAGGGGGATATTTAGAAGTTTGAAGATATGTGATATTTTAAAAATAGAAATCAAAAAGATAACGGGATTAGGAGTCCATCACAACTGAAGAGTCCAGGAATTATCTGAAGGGACAGAGGACAGTAGTTAACATGACACTGGCTTCTTGAATGACAAATGGGAAGTTCATTAATAAGCAATAACGATTGCACAGAAAACCCCTGTGAGTGATCAATAGCCACAGCATACAGAAGTAACAGTTGACACCTCTACTTCTTCACATTCACTTACTACTGAAATTAACAATACTGAGAGAATGATGTAGTGACACCAAAGTACCTAGAGTGCTTTTACTCATTAGAAAAAAATACTAATACATTTTAGGATGTATTTTACACCTCAAGAAACTGTAAATCCAAGGAGAGGGACCAAGATATATAACAAAATATATCTTGTAACATGTGGGAGTACTGAACAGAGAGTACAAGATAAAGCAGAGTCACGTTATATGTCTCTTTAAGCAAGAAAGCCAAAGAGACAACAAATATAGTCAAATTCTATCATCCTTTAGGCATTTTTAATGAGGAATATGTTAATAAATTATAAGAAATTATTATTACAGAAACATATTGTTGTATGGCAAATGTTTAAAATTACTCTGTCACATTTGATATGAGGAAATAAACCCAGTCCTATTTGTCTCATGGAACCACATTATATTTAGCATTGCAGTATCAGTAGCTATATTGTTATATTATACATATTTATGTTGTTACATTATACACATTTACTGTATTTTCTCTATACTGAACATGAAATAAGTAAGGGTGGTTATACAGATTTGCCATCCACTTGAGGAATGTGACTGTGAGGACTAATTTTATGTGTCATCTTGACTGGACCAAGGCTTGCCCAGACATTTGGTCACATATTATTCTGGATGTGTCTATGGGGTTTTCTGGATGAGATTAACATTTGAATTTGTAGACTGAGTAAGTCAGCTTCTCCTCCTTAACGTGGATGGACCTCATCCATTCTATTGAAGACCGAAAAATTAATACAACAAAATGGCTGAGTAAGGGTTAACTCTTCCTGCCTGACTGACTTGAAATGAGACATCTGTCTTTTACTGCTTTTGGACTCAAACTTGAACATTGACTCTTCTTGAATCTGGAAGCTGCTCATTATCAGGCCTTCAGACTGCCGGGAACTACACTATCAGCAGTCCTGTGTCCCCAGCTTACCAACCGCAGATCTTGGGACTTCTCAGTCTCCATATTGCATGAGCCAATTCCTTATAAAAAATCATCTCTCTCTCTCTCTCTCTCTCTCTCTCTCTCTCTCTCTCTCTCTCTCTCTCTCTCTCTCTCTCTCTCATCTACATGCTACTAGTTCTGATTCTCTGAAGAATTCTGACAAATACAGTTACTAATGATAATGTTCTTTATTTTTTCCTAAACCACTCTTTTTTCCATATAGATAGATAGATACTACAAAAATATATGAGTCACTTCAGTATAAATATGAGTATGTTTTAATGGTAGCCCTCTTTGCTTTTACTCATTTTACATAAAAAAGTCTGCACTGTTATTTTTGTTGTATATTCTAATTTTTATTTAAAGACACACGTACCTTACAATCCTTTATATGGTGTCTCTCATAATGAATTTTGTAAATCTTATTATTTGTGATTTTATGTGACACTTGGTCTTGAAAACATGAAATGCCACATTTCTCCTTACGCAGATATTTAAGTCTGTTTTCTGTATCTGCTATCACTTATTTCTATCTCAGTAAATAGCAGGTAAAATAAATTAGAACAATGTAACATTTTCTTCATTAGGGATCATTTAAAATTGTAAAACTTGATAATATTTGTTGTTATCTTGTTTGACTTTTTTTTTGCTCCTTTTGTTTTTAATCACAAAGTAAATAGGGTATCATTCCTTTTAGTTCCTTACCCAAAGCCACACACTATATATAATAACTATATATGTATGTTTGCACACATGTACCCTCATAACCAAACATATTGTTGCATGCCAGATTATAATTATTATTTTAGTTAAGTGTTATAAATATGGATTGCAGGCCATGGAAAACAATGCTAACTAGCTAATGCAACTGCTATAATCAGCCCTTTATATTTTTCCTTTCATCCACTGTCGAGACTATAAAAAGACAGATAATTGTTTTTGTATTGCCTCTCTTATAGCATGTGGTTCCAATGTGACACTTGTCTCTATCACATATAAAGGGAGTTTACAATCCAGTAATAATAAGGCAAAGTATTAAATAAAAACAAGCAAAAGATTTGAACAATCACTTCATAAAAAAGACATACAAATGGCCAATAAACACATTTAAAGGTGCTAAACAATATTAGTAATCTGAGAAATGCATATCAAAACCAGAATAAAATATCACTACACATCCACTAGAATTGACACTACCGTGCATTGGTTGTGAGGCAAATGGAATTTCATACATTATTGGTGGGGCTATAAAATTATACAGCTACTTTGGTTAACAGGTTCTTATAATGTTAAACATACACTTATCATTGTGAACCAGCAATTTCACTTATAGGTATTTTCCCAAAAGAAATGAAAACAGGCTCAACAAAAGACTTGTATGTAAATTTTTAAAACACTCTTTTGATAGTCCCAAACTGGAAATAATTCAAATCTTTATAAACAAGTAAATGAATAAACAAATATTGGTAGTTATACAATTAAAATTAAAATAAAAAGGAATGAACTACTGAGAAATATAACATGGATATATTCAAAAGCATTATGTTACACAAAAGAAGTCAAACCCAAAAGAGTACCTACTGTATGATTACATTTATACAAAATTCTAAAATCCTCAAAACTAATCTTTAGTGAGAGAAAGCAGAGCAAAAGTCACCAAGGGCCAGGCACAGAGGTGGCATTGACTGCAAAGAGTCAAAAGGAATTTGGGGGGATGATGGAAATGCTCTATATCTTTATTGCATCATTGGTTATATAACTGTTTCATTTGCCATAATCCATGAAACTATACATTTTAAATAGATGCATTTCGTTTTGGGCATATTGTAGCCCAATGAAGATGATTTGAAAGTTTAAAAATTATAATAAAACACTAATAGTCATATTCTCTGTACTTTTCACTAATGTATGTCATGAATAGGACATTAGTTTTCAAGATGTTCTTCATCAATAGTAGTTTTAAGCATACATATATTTTGATGTCTTCAGTTAAACATTTGTACTCCCTATGGCTAAGTGGTGCCATGAAATATACATACGTGTGTGTATGTGTGTGCTTCTCTATATATGTAATGACATTAAGCCAGTTTAATATATGTGTATATATATATACATATATATGTATATATACACACACATATTTATTTGTTTATTTATTTATGCATATATATGTATAGTTTTTTTCTATTTGCACTATCAGAATTCAGCCAAAGATTTTGAGGATGAATATAAATTAGTTTAACTATAGATTTCTCGTATTTTAAATTGTGACGAATAAGACCATTAAAATCCAATATGAACTTCAAGGATATCCATTTCCCTGGAAGCTTTTTAGTCTACTTCAGGAGGTGAATACAAATGCAGTAGTAATGTGATAATAATGGTGATAGAAAAAGTATGTGCACTTCTACAGCTTGTAGAAAAGTAAAATGCTTTACACTGAGGCAACTACAGTAATTGGTTTGTTCTGCTCTGAGTTCAATTTAAAATGGCAATTATTTTCTGAATATGTGATTTAAATCTTTCAAGATATATTGCAGTAAAAATGGGGGGGGAAGCTTTAGAATTGTAATGTAGACTCACACAACTAGTTATGAAGGAGAAAATTAGTGTCCATGAGATAACACTTAAACTTTGTGTTGTGACTTCAATCAAGAATGAATTTGAATTTTCAGAATGTATTATAAGAACATATGAATATATAAGACTATTTAAAATGTCTTTAAAACTTACAGTTAAACCCTAATTAAAGATACTAAATGAGGTGTCATTTAGAATGGCCAGCTGTGCCACCATCTGAATATAAAAATATCGATCTAAGGCTGTTCCATGTATTATCACATTCATGTTTTCACAATTATATAATATTACATTACAGCTAAGACTATCTAGGTTAAATGATCTCAGCTCATTAATTCTAAAATTTAGAACTGTTCCAGTCAGGGAATAACGGTTTATTCCTTTTCATCACAAATGTTCATCTGCAAATAAATGCTGTAGAGATGAATATTTAGGAGTACAACATTTATGATTTTACAAAATGATATAGCCTCCTTATAATAATTCACAATGCAATTTAAAGTGGGAAGATTATCATTATAATCAAAATCCAGTAGAATAAGAATCTTGGGCAGTAATAAATCATAGTAAGTCTCCTAATAGTAAAATCACAGTAGAGTTGTATTATTTCCATACAAAGAAAGAAAGTGCCATTTAATAATATAAAAACATATTAGGGAATGTTCACTTTTATACCTAAAAATATTGGATAGGTCCAAGGAATTTTCTTAAAGTTATTTTACTAAAGAGATATTATTATTCTATTTTATCAATATTTCTTTTTGTGATGCACTGGAATTTGCAAGGTTTCTCACTTTTATTTTACAGTGATGTTCCCCTTTTCCCATCTGGTGTACCAATACAAATCAACAAATTAAGCTGATTTATATCTGCCCTATTACTATCAATATTATTTCACATTTGTTGTGTGGAAAACTGATAAGCGTATATCTGTTGCTTTTTAAATTTACATTTTTATTTTTCTTTCCCCATACTTAGTCTCATCCTTTAACAATGATTTTAACTATCATAATTACTAATGGTATGTTGGCAAAGGATGAGCGGATGGAAGTATAACATGTTTACAGGAAGCAGTGGTAAAGAAACTGGCTTAATGTCATCATAGGCCTTCTGGAAAGGGAACATCCTAAACCCATTTTTTTTTTTTTTAATGTTAGAGCTAAATTGAGAACAAAAGCAGGGAAATCCATGTGGGGAGAAGTTTTAATATATTTTCTTGAGAATAAGAGTTAAATATAGACATTTATTTACAATCTGAATTCCACATGTCCCATGTAAATGTTGGCCTGAAAGAATATAGTCCAACTTCATATACATTTTATGTGACAGGTTATTGGCTTTTTTGTGTGTGTGAAAGTGGGTTATTTATCCCCCTTAAAATTACTTTTATTGGCTTTGTATTCAAATTTCCTGTAGTTAAATTTAGACTTGCTGCTAAATTTCAATGCCTTTTGGCATCTATTAATTATAGAATAATTATGGACTTTCTCTTTCAAGCTATTGACATTGTATATTATATTTACATATTTTTTGACAGTGAATCATTTTTACATTCCTGAAACAAATTTAGCTCAGTGTGTTAAAATTTTTAATATAATATACTGTTTAATTTATTTTCTTAACATAACTACGTCCATAATCAGTAGGTTTTTTGTTTGCTTTTCTTATTGTCTATTATGTTTTGATTATTGCACAGCAGACTTTGGGGAAACAAACAAACAAAAAGTCTTAATGCTGTAACATCCCAATGAACTAAACCAGCATGATGTTGGCCAAACATCAAGGAACTCAAGTTTCAGATGATCATTCATAAAGACTCATAGTTTGTTCTCTCAAATATATCAGACTTCTCCTTCTATAGAATTGTTGTGCCAGGAAGGAGATTAGGCTAACGACTTTTCATTCAGGAAGAGTGTATAAGTTAGACATCAGGAGTTGGAATTAATTTTCTTGGAGCTGCACCTAGAATAATTCTCTGGCTCCTAGTTTGGAGAGCATTGATTTGAATCAATGTACCTAGATTTCTCATCTACCATTTAACCTCATTTTGTACTTCAATCAGTGGATCTCCAATTTGTAAGGAAAAAACTCTACTATTTACTCTCATTTGTTATTTAGGGCTGTATCTGAATTAATGTAGATCTTCATTAATAAATTATCATAGCCACTGAACATATATGAAGTTTAATCAAAGTTTTTCCTTAGTTATATGTAATTATGAGCTTTCCTTCAAATCTCCTTAGTGATCCTCCTTTTTTTTTTTTTTTCATTTGTTTAAATGAGATCAATGTTGGTAGGGTAAAATTTCATTTTATTCTCCCAATTCAAGATAACAGGAAAAAAAAACAGAAAAAGAAAGGAAAGAAGGAAGGAAGGAAGGAAGGAAGGAAGGAAGGAAGGAAGGAAGGAAGGAAAGAAGGGAGGAAGGAAAGAAGGGAAGGAAGGAAGGAAGACTCAGTAAAATAATTCTCAGGAGAACCATGTATAAACTTTACATTATTTATTTTGTAAGAAAATTATATGAACTGATTTAAATTCATGTCCTGAGACTCTCATCATGTTAAAGAAATAATTATGACTATTAATATATGGCAGGGATATGCATTATAGAAAGAATTCTTTGAGGAAGGCACTTATCCTCAGTTCACATTTCACCAGAAATTAAGTTAGACCTTATTCCCAAGGTCTTAAATTAATAAATAGTTGTGAACAAATTCAAATCCAAGTTATCTCTGGAGCATGCATAGTGTGGATAAGCTATGCCAAGAAGAATAAGATAAAGCACAGGCTTATGTACTCGTAAATTATATAATACATGTTGGTAAACAAAGATCTTATATAAAAAAATAAACACAAAAAACTCAGAAACCCCTGGACATATAATCAACTGGTAAAACAGAAACAAAGAAAAAAATAAAATGGATCAAGAGCTGTCAATGGCCTTTAAAGGCTAAGGTGCAAAGCCTTAATTCCTAGGCTTATCTCGGCTATTCTGTAATGGAAGAAGGAAATATATATATATCAATTAAAAAAAAAAAAAAAAAAAAAAAGACCAGAGCAAATTGGATAAGCTGATATGAAGAGTTTAATAACCTGAGGTAAAAAAAGATTATTTTCTGTTTTAATTTGTGACATTTCAAGAAGAGACATAGAGCACCAAAATTCTATGGGCATCAGTATTTTAAGATAATTTTAAAACATTGGAACAATAGAAGACTAAGGAGTTAGAAGAAATAGGAAAATGAAGATATTATTCACTTATTTAATGCATAATAGTTAAGCACTAAATATTTTAGGCACTGTTGTACGTTCTGAGGACAGTAATACATGAAACAGAATCCTTGTCATATAGTCCAATCTTGAGATGTGACTTTTTTGTTGATCATAGAACATTATGAAAAAATAATCCATTTTGAACCATCAGATATAACCACTAAACTCCAAATCCTTTCTGTTCTCACCATCAGCTTCACACAGGTCCTGGCAGTTCCAGAGGAAGGGAAGATTGTGCTGTGGATACCCTAGTTGTCCTTGCACAAGCATTCTGGCATAATCTCAGAAATATTTGGAAGGTTTGCCATTTACAAAGTGTGGAAAGACAATGGGGCGGACCAGTTAAAGTGATCCCAAGAAGTGAGCTTCACCTATAGGAGAATAGATTGAACCTTTATCCCCAACTCTCCAGAGTAGAGGGTAGGAATAGTCACCAAAATAAAACCAAGGACTGCTAATCCTAACCTACTAGAGGCCAAAGAATGGTGAAGTCAGACTTTCATGTTTAGCAGACAATGTGAAAGTCAGGAGACATTTAAGAATATCAAAAAAGTGTGATATATAGATGATGTATTACCGAATTGCACACTTGAAACCTATGTAATTTTAGTAACCATTGTCACTCCAATAAGTTTTAGTTAAAAAAAAGAATATCAAAAAAAATGAAAAGAGGAGAAGAAATAATAGGAGGGATTGCAGAGAAACAAAGAAAGTAGGCTTTAGGGAAAGGTATGTCCTTAGTTGGGGGATCAAGTAGTTATTCTCATATTTAAAAAGGAAAAACTTTCACCTTGATTCTTGGCTTTTCAACTCAACTTCTACTACTGATTTTCAATAAAATATTCATAGTCTTGTGCTGTTTGTACGATTGGAGTTTTCTTTATGGTGAACCTGATTTAGGATAGACCCAGGTTCTAAATTCTTAGAAAAGAAAGCCTGGCTGTTTCTATAGTCATTGCAGTTACCAACTTACTGGCTCTCAGTTCCAAATCCACCCTTCTTTGCTCCGCTTTGTAGAAGTGAAGATGGACGCTGTTAACCCAGGGGCTCCCCACTGAATTTTGACAATACTCTAGTGGGAAGATTCCCAACAAGTGTGGCCAAAACGCCAGTGGGCAGTTTTCACTGGCCAGTGTTGGGAGGGGGCTGGTGACTCTCCCACGATTTTTCTTCCTTGGGCAATCCACCTCCACCTTAGGCATAGTAACTGTCCCTTGACATCTGCTATTCTTGTTTCTTATAGATTTATTTTTATTATTTTTAGTAGTTAATTCCCATTTACTATTTCAAATATTTATATTGAATTTTCCTTGTTTAAACCACTGGTATAATTTTGCCTCCTGTCTGGACCCTTACTGATGCAATAAGGATGCAAATATTTATTAGTAAGCAATTGTGCTGCTAATTTAGACAATTGTTTTGTTGTTGATATTTGTCCAATTATTTTTTCCACCCCATACAATCAGATAAATCACCCAGTGTTCTTTACCTTTGGGAAAAGATGACCAGGACAGAAACTCCAAAGGAAAACAAGCAAACAAACAAACAAACCTGTGTTTGCTGTCCAAAAATGCTTAATCAATAGGGAACTACAGAGTATTTGTAATGTAGATTAAAATACTATGGAAATAACACAAGGACAGAAAGATTCCCTAGTCCCTACATATGCCAAGTTCCAAGAGAAAAAATAAATATATATATATATATATATATATATATATATATATATATATACACATATATATATGTGTATATGTGTGTGTATATATATATGTATATATATGTATATATATACACACATATATACATATATGTGTATATGTGTGTATATATATGTATATATACGTATATATATACACACACATATACATGTATATGTATATGTGTGTGTATATATATGTATATATATATATATCTTTTGTTTGAAATAAAACATACAGAGATACAGAGAGAAAAGGACTACGGAAGAATGTGAATGAATAGCTGTGCTGTGAAACCTTCTCTGTTTAAAAATGTCTGTATTACATTTCCATCTAAAAGAAATCTTGACTGATTAGAAAAACGTTGGGTTTAATGTTATTTCATTCAGATCTTACATAACTTTTTTTCCTGCATTGAATTGGTATGTATATAAGGCCAGCTGATACATTCTCTTTGATATACCTGATTTTTCATCCTTGATGCTTTTTGAAAATTGTCAACATACCAAATCCATGTGGTGTTTAAATTAGATAAAAATTTCCTATATGCCATATTAATCTCAGATTCTGTTATTTTCTCATTTTTGAAATGTTTTTTTTCTATCACACTTTTAAGATTGCTGGTATGTATTTAATCTGCCCTCCCCAAAACACCAACAATTTCTATGATCAATATCTTCAAAAACTATTACCTTCTCCAATTGTTTCTTTGCTCTGCATTTCTTCTCATCACCTGGAGTCTTTTTCCAATTAACTGATCTGTTTTTTGCCATGTCATTTTCGGTTTTATCTGTTAATTTTATAGTGGTGGTCTTTTTGAAGTCAAGTTGATTTTTCAGTTTTAAATTTCTGCCTTTTCATCCTAATCAATTTACCATTAGGTGAGTTAGTATTTCTTATTCCATCATCGTTTCCATTCTGTTGAGAGTTAAAAGTATTTATTAGAAGGGGGGAATATTTTCTTTTCTGAATATAGCTTTTCTAGAAATGAGTCTTTCTTTAGCATGCCATATTTACCACTTTTTTCCCATTTTTCCATCCTGTAAATATATAAATGTTTTGAAGATTGTCCTATCAATAGTATATATTTATTTCTGATTCATCTTTGACATGGGTAATACAGTCTAATGTTTCTCTTAACCTATATTTATTGTTGAGGGATAGTCACTCATTCCATTTCTCACTTACCTTAATAGCCCCTGTGATGTTTTTCAAAAACCACTAATATTCATAATTAAATATTATAAATTAAAGACATAATTTCTTAAAATATGCTGTCACAGATTTCAATCACTCACATTGTATATATTGAATTTCTTGCACATGCCAGACCGCGTACACTGAGAAGGCACATGCGAACAAGATAGGAAAGGCCATGCCCTCATACAATTTATTATCTAAATGATCAAGTATAAAACTATCCAAGACACTGAAAGTCTTGAGGAGAGCCAATGATGTCTTCTTTTACACAGAAAATACCAAGCTCAGTTTAACTCAGAGTTTGAGCTCAAGCTTGGATATAGCTTTTGTTCCCAAACAGGTTTACTCTTTCATGAACATGGCTGAATCTCCAGTGTTAACTTAGTTGCGGAGAATTTTCTCTTATCACTGCTTCTCATGACGTCTGACATTTGAATGAATAAAACCACACTTTTATTTATTTTATTTATTTTTTCACACTTTTAACAAAAGGTTGAGGCTTTGGATTCAGGTATCTTCTAGAGAAAACTCCTCATAAATGACAAAATCCTTGGGATGGGGTAACGTATTAAGTCACTAATATCCATTAAAATGTTAATGTCACTTTCAAAAATCATAATGGAGTAGTGTATATGTTGACTAGAATTATTAGTGAAACCTTTATGGAATGTATCTCTTAATGACAGTGTAAGGTAAATAGTTAATTTGCTAGGCAAATAAAGGGTTTTTCTTTGTTATGTTGTTACGTGTGAATTTATTTATTTTTACTGAAGCAGAACATTGAGTAAATATTTGGAAGTCCTTTGTGGTTTTTCTTTTTTAATCTAAGTGTTCTTGCTTTTTGTTCTTTTTTTTCCCCTCTAATTGAGCCTATAGCAGTATCTCTGTTGAATAATATTCTATTGACACATAAAAAATATCGATCCATTTTTATAGTTGTAAGGATGTTCTTCACCAAAATTAGTTTAGCCTTTTTTATTTTAATTATAAACTTGTTGCGGTTCTGTGGTTTTTATTTTGGCAGAAACTTTTATGATTTTATAGAAACAAAGCTATCAATATCTTATTTTCAGATTGATTCATCCTTTAAAGAAAAACATTTCTAAATGTATGTACATATTCTAATTTTACTGTATTCTACCTGATATTTTATGTTGCATGTATATGTGCGTACGTTTTGGGTTGATGACCTGTATGTTTCCTTCTCAAATTATTGACTCCCTTGTTCAATAATTATTCTCTTATTTCCATGTTAAAATTTTACATAAATTAAGATGTATTCCTGGGATATTAAGACAAATTTACTATTTATTAATGTGCTACAACCTCATCATATTATCAGTATCTTTCTAAGGAAAAGCTGTTCCTATCATTTCCTGTTACATACATTGCTCAGTACAGTTAGAAAGTAAGAAAATTTCTTTCTACGCAAGGATATTTATCAATTTCCTTTCTAATACACAAGAGTCATTTCTCTTTAGTTGTACTTATGCTAAACCCAAATCAGAGCAAAACGACCCCTGAAAAATCATTCTGGAGTGGATCAGTTGGCTTTCTTTACCTCAACTCCATCAATCTATAGACAGAAATGTAGTCACAAGGACACTGAATATTTCATTTTTGTTGTTCCACTACCCCAAGCTCAGCAAGGTGAAAACAGAACAGATGTTAAGAGAAACAGTTAAGGAAAAAGGAGAATATATATTTTCTATATTATATATGTATGTGTGTATTCAATAGTTTTATACATGTATATTAGTGTACATAATTTATATATTTAGGAACTCATACATTTATCTATTTATATGTTAATATATATATTTATGTTATATATAATTATATGTGTTGAAATATATACAATTGCAAAAGTTATTGTGCTATATACACTATTATACATGTATATACATTCCATCTCTACCATCCTTTTGTCCTCCTTTCTCTTATTTTTATCAGTTAGTATATTATATAGCAGTACTTAGGTGAGGAATTTATAACAAATAATCAAATTTCACAGCAAAAGTAGGTGATTGCTTCAAAGAAACAACATAGGAAAAATAAAGAAGAAAATGTTTCTTCTCTTTCAATTTCTATTAAATATAATGAATGTGATAACTTACAAATCCAGAACGAGAAAGCTGGGGTGAATGACAAATGGTTTCTTCTCCCTGCAACACAAATTTGTAGAAAAATGCATCATTTTAAAGCACTATATAAAAGTGTATATTTTCCCGAGAATTGTGAGATTTTGATATACTCATTTATATTTTAAATCAATCTCTTGTCATTTTATCTTGCTGTAGTATTTTAGGTGTATGTTTACCTCTTCTCTTTTGACATGTCCCTGGTTGTAAGAAGTTTGGTACCTTTCAGGTTCTTTGGCACCATATATAGTGTTTTAACGATGGTCTCAGTTGTGCCCTAGATAGAAAGGTCAGCACCCACTAGCTTCATAACATAATGTCTCTGTGTACCCTAGGGTGTATTTCTTTACTCCAATATTGTTTCTTTGATTGTTTAACAGAGTCAATGTATTTTCCTAGGGTTCATCTATCACAAAACAATTTACAGCACCTTGCAAAACCCCACTACCTTGGAAAGAATGTATTTATGTTTTCTTTGGCTGAGAGTGAATGACTCCAGTAGTACCATATCCCTGAGGCCTTGTTCTTTAGGTTCTTTTTGTTTAAAGAAAATACATTTAGTCAGACACTGAAAAAAGAACCATGTTTAGATAGCTGTGAGAATGGTGAAAAACTGCTTGGCAAGAAAACTTTTTTGGCAAAAGTTTGCTGAACTTAAGAGCTTTAAAGCTTAAAGAGTTTTATATTACATAAGAGCGTTACATTATTTAAAATTGCAGAAATTTTAAAATTAGTATTAAAGAAAACAGTTAAAACATTTAATTAATAAAATAAGATATTGTTTTTCTACCTGTGTCAATGATATTTCACTGTGACTCTAAAGTAAAATGAAAAATATTGTTTTAATTCCTGTGATAATTCTAAATTGGTTAGGCATGTAATTATATACCTTACGTGCACTCCTGAGTCTGTACCATTAGGATGCATTAATAAGCATAATCTCAGGGAACATTTATTTTATTTTTTGCCAATATAATTTTTTAAGCACACAAAATTATATATATTACATATTATATAGTTAGTATAGTGGGGTTTTGTAAGGCACTGTAAATTGTTTTGTAGTAAGTTCAAGCTAATTTGGAAACATATAGCTTGGTTTTCCATTCCCCATATGTTTCTGGGTTAGGTTTGACCACAGGAGAAATTTGTGCTATATTTGGAAGTTGCAGGTAAAGCAGTAGCCAGTTTCCCCAATGATCAGCACAGACCTACAGGTATGACTGCAACTCACATATGTCTTTGCTCATGGGCAAGTCATCTATATACAAGTTTTCTACCTTACAGAATTACCTCCTTTAGTTTGAATACCGGACCACACACATGTGTAAGTCTATGAAAAAGAGCAGTAGCGTTTTTTGTTTGTTTGTTTGTTTTGTTTTGTATTCAGATAATGCCAGGAGGGTTAAATGTGGTAGGAGGTGAAAGTGGATTCTAGCTCATCCTCAATGGTTCCACTTTTCTGGTTAGTTCTTATGTGTTCCAGTCTGTTCTACCTTTCCCTATTTTGGATGGAGCTTTTATTCTTGTCTATTATTCTGCTGACCTAGAACTTCAGGCCACCACCAGCTGCAGATACAACAGCTTTCTGTTGTCACCATCTGCTCTTTGTAATCTTTGATTAGTGTATATTTTCCATATTCGCTAAATCTTTCCAGGATATGACTTCCCCAACTACAAGAATTGTGTAAAATTTAAACCCTATAATATACACTTAATTTATTTTATTCTTAGTGTTTTTTCTTTTCTCATCTAACCATACTGACACATTTGGTGACAGAAGGTGAACTGACACAGCGGAAACCCTAGTGTTCACTAAATATCTTTTTTCATGTTTTGTTATTGTTGTTTGTTTGTTTTTTGTCTCTCAAAATTAATTATATTCCCCAGACTTCTCTGCAGTTTGGTGGGGATACATTTGTCTGACTGTTTAAAATTTTCTGTTTTATTCTCCAATGATCTCTTATCACTCTTCTGCCTGATGAGTACAAAAAATCCAGTGAAGAGCTCTGAACACCATAAGGAAGCCTGAAACAGTAGAAGAACTGATGACATGGATTAGAGTGCCCCCCTTCTTCAGTGCATACTTCCCTTTACACGAGTGAGAAATAAAACTTGCGTAGATAAAGTTATGTGATTTTAGAGTTGTCTATAATCGCAGTTAACCTACTATGATTAAAAGGTTTGGAATAAAAGAGCAAGATCAGAGTTTACAGATAAACATTCTGAAAGTATTTTTGAAGTTAAGAGAGTAGATAAACCTCCTTAAGAGGACATGAAGAAGCAAAGAATTATGCAATGAAAATAGAATTGTCCAATTAGTTTGCCAGAAATGGTTAACAAGTGCTTAAATACCCTTAGTTCTCATCCTGGCCTGGTGGTATCCAAGTTGACTGGAGCTCCTAGGGACTAAGGGTAGACTCATTAGCATATTCCATAGTTCACAAAAATATTACCACCAATTTTACATGTTCCATGATGTGAAAAAGAATAAGCATCTGCTAGGGGTGTGTCTATCCAGAATATTATAACAACATAGGTTATAATGAAGGAAAAGCATCTGAATGAGGTAACAAAAGCAAGCTAAAGATTTCCTCATGTGTAAGGGTAGGAGGTTTTAAGTACTGAGTTATAAATACTGAGTACGTCTTTATATCATTGGAAGAAGAGTATTTGCAGAAAACATGTATTAACCAAGAACACAATCAAACAAGAGCCAAGAAACTATTAAGAATAATAAACGAAGAACCTCCATACTGTTTTCCATAGTGGCTCTACCAATTTACATTCCCACCAACAGAGTATGAGGGGTGCTTTTTCTCCACGGCCTCTCCAACACTTATTATTATTTGTCTTGTCAATAATAGCCATTCTAACAGGTGTGAGGTGATATCTCATTGTGGTTTTGACTTGCATTTTGCTAATAGCTAGTGAAGTTGAGCATTTTTTCATATATCTGTTGGCCGTTTGTCTGTCTTTGTAGAAGTGTCTGTTCAGGTCCTCTGGCAATTTTTTAATTTAATTGTTTGTTTTCTTGTTGTTGAATTGTATTTTACTAACCATTGTCACCCCAATAAATTTAATTATAAAAACGAATAATAAACAAGTATTGATAAGGTTGCCAGCAATAACAAAACATAAAAATCAATAGAATTCTTCTATATGAGAAGTAAACAACCGGGATATACGATAGAAAATAACACTCATTTTAGGAACAAAAAACATAAAACAATTCAGGTTATTTTCTTTCTAAACATACACAAAAATATCATGTACATGGACTGAATTATATAGCATTACGAATATAGGAAATTTGATTTTAAAAATGCATGTACTCCATGCAATTCCACTCATAATTCAAGTAATATGATAAAAATAACTAAATGTCAAGAAGAATTAAAGAATGTAAAGAAGAATTAAAGTTCACAATTAAGGCCCATATTTTTTAAACAGAATAGAGAGTAGAATTCAGTCTACCACATTTGTTATATTATAAAGTAATAATAATAAAAATATTGTACTGTAACTGAAATATAAAACAACTAAAAAAAAAAAAAAAAACCTGAAAAAACAACAAGAACAAAAAAAAAAGCCCAGAAATGGAACCAAGTATTAAAAGTAATGAAAACTGATAGTTGTTGCATAGCAAATCAGTAGGGCCAGCCCTGACTGTGCTACATAATTAGATCACTATATGGAGATAAATTGAAATATCAATACTAAATTCCAAATAGATAAAACCTAAATGATAATGTAATTGTGAATGATATACCAATACCAAAAAAAAAAACTAATAGAAAAAAATGTGACATATGGTTCGAAGAATATTTCTTGTAATGAAACCAACAAGCAACAAGGGAAAAAAAAATAAAGTCCTGTGTTCTGTGAAGAACAACACAGACAGAATTAATTGATGAATTACAAATCCTCATGAGTGTCTGCAATGCCTAAAGACCATGAAACAATAATTCTTTAAATTCACAACAAATGAGTGAAAGAAGAAGAGAAGTGTTAATTTGTGTTTGAGGAGGGAAGAGAGAGAGAGCGGTAGGTTAAAAAAACTTCAAAGCAACAAGAAAAATGTAGAAAACAAATGAAAAATGGATAAAATATGTAAGTTGATAATTCACCAGGATGAAAATCTGAAATGAATAAGGATTATAAGTTAATAATGAATTATACTTAATTCAATAATAATGAATACTATTATAAATAATGAATTGTAATTCAATAATGAGTACAATTCAACCTCATCACAATCAGAGAAATGTATCCTGAACTGATTGGATCACATTACCATTCATACAACCTGGGCAAGAGGTCAAGGGGAAGAGGTGACCCTTCTCTGGACCTTGTGTACTAAAGGACCTTGTATACATAATCTTGTAATTCATTTTTGTGCATATCGTACCTCCTAATTTTTGACCCTTTGTGTCAACCCCTAAATGCTTCTGTGGCTTGTGTCTGGTCATAGGTCTAGAAAAACTGAAAAGTAGTGGGAGTGGGTTCTAAGGATAATCAGCAAATACCTCAGGGGAAGCTATTAGAATGTCTTCTGGCAGTGGAAAAAGTGGTTCTTCTATGGAAAAACGAGGCTCAGAGGAACTGACATCAAGAATACCTATCAATTGTGCATTCTAATCCCCTCACCTGCCCCCTTATCCCCACCCCTCTCCCATTTAGCAAACCTCAGTTTTTCCTCTATAAATTTGAGACTGTTTCTGATTAGTGTGTTCATTTATTCTATTCTTTAGATTCCACGTATAAGTGAAATCATATGGTATTTGTCTTTCTCCGTCTGACTTATTTCCCTTAGCATAATGTTCTCTAGGTCCATCCATATCGTTGCGAAGTTGTAAAGATTCTATAGGGTATCCAAAGGACACTTGTCTTATTAGGGAGACCACTTCAAGGACAATGTAGATGCCTGACCACTGCACTGTACACCTGAAGCTGAGGCGGAACAATAACAAATATCAACTATAATTATTATATGTATATATGTGTATATATATACACACACATATCTATACACATATATCTATATGTGTATAGATATGTGTGTATAGATATATGTGTGTGTGTGTGTGTGTGTATATATATATATGTCACAGGATGTAGAGTACAACATAAGGAATCGAGTCAGTGGCACTCTAATAGCTATAAATGATGTCAGAGGGGTAGTAGTTGGGGGAGGGGAGTTATCACTTTGTGAGGGGGCTTATCTTAATGTCTATTACATTGTTTTGTACACCTGAAACTCATAATTTTTTTAAATAAATAATATCTATAGACTTCCCCCTTACCTTCTTGTAACAACTAAGCTGTTGTCCGTGTCTATGAACTTTTGTTTCTGAGTGACATCACATGGTTCTTGACTTTTTCTGAGGTAAGGGAGGATGAAGGAGGTAGAAGAGGGTAAAAAGAGTCAAATATATGATTACAGAAAGATATTTGATTTTGGTTGATGAACACACAATTCAATATACAGGTGATGTATTATAGAATTGTACATTTGAAATCTGTATAATTTTATTAACTGATGTCACCCCAATAAATTTAATTTAAAAAAAAAGAGTACTTATGGGCTGCCTAATTTGCTCAGAGGAGTCATAATGTTTAATAAAAAATATACATTTTGGGTTTTTGCCATCTCTAAAATCTTGTACCTGAATTGATAATGTCTCAATTTTAATCAAAGAAGAGGAAAGAAAAAAAGTAGAAATGCAGGCAAAAGATAAAGACATAGAAGAATAGTTTTGGGGAATATTAAAGTAGAAAACCTTACTTATCTGTATTCTTATCTTTTGTATTTTATTGTATCTTATATGAAAAAATTCAATAGTTTTAGTATATACAAAATTTAAATTTTTAATGTTTTTATAAGTAATCCCCATAGAGGACTTAATAGTTTATTAATATTTTGGTAAAATGTCATGAAAAAGCATTTTGAATATTATATGTATTCTTTAAAAGCAATTTAGACATAATGACCACTAAAGACAGGCAATTTAAATTCAAAATGTAAATGCTTAGATTTCTTAATATAAATAATTTCTCAAAAAAATTGTCATTATATTTCACAAGGAATATTAACTATTTTGCCTCATTTAAACCTAAAAACCAAGCCAGAGAATTGTGACAAATGAAAACGGTTACAAGGTTTATTATCCATATTACCTCTAACTCAGCAAATCAAATTTAAAATATTTATTTAAAAAGTGGAAATGTATACATTAGGATAAAACTAAATAAAGAAACAACTATACATATCCTGAAGGTGAAATAATAAAAGTTTAATGAGATTTTTTAAAATGTTTATAAAAATGTTTATTTAAAAAGTGTAAAGAACAACAATAAAACAAAAAGCCATGAACCCACTAATTAGCTTAAGCAAAAAAATATTGCCTTTAACTTTGATGTTTCCTCTGTACCCCTTCTGTGTCCTATCCCTTTTTCTCTTTCACAAAGATAATCAAAACCCTAAATGTTGGTTTATAATGCTCCTCATCTTGTCTGAAGTTGTAACTCATATGCAGATATCCTTAAATAATAATGTTTAGTTGTGCATATTGTATGGGCTCAGGTACTATTATTTTCTGAGTTGCATCTACATTCTTTTAATTAAAATACATCCCTTTTCACTGTCTCATAGTAACCCATTTTGTAACATTTTAATTTATTTATCCACTCTATTGCTGATGGACATCTGGATTATTTCCAGTGTCTCTGCTATCAATGACTCTCCTACCTTAAAATTATTTTCTACATTGACGTGCCCATGTGAAAATATTTCTCTGGGGCATATACCTAGGAGTGGATTTGATGGTTCACTTCATCTGTGATGTTCAAATGTACCGTGTTTCCCCGATAATAAGACCAGGTCTTATATTAATTTTTGCTCCAAAAGACGCATTAGGGCTTATTTTCAGGGGATGTCATCCTGAAAAATCATGCTAAGGCTTATTTTCTGGTTAGGTCTTATTTTCGGGGAAACAGGGTATTAGATATTGTCAAAGGGTTTTCCAACATGTTAGACTAAAACTTGAGTCAAAAATTAATTTCCATGTATGTAAAGAGTGACATTAAACTTAGCAGAACACTCACCTATGCATTAATTTAAAGTTTTATGACATTTAAAAACTTATTCAAGGATTCATGTCTATGCTATCTTTTTGAAATTTTCTAAGCAATTTCCTTATCATCATTTTCTTGACATTTGAGTTATTTTCACCAAAAAAAAACCTTTTTGCCAAGTAAAAGCCATTTTCCCTGCCAAAGAACAAAATTCCTTAAGATAATTTGAAAATTGAAAAAGGTATAGAATACATATTTTCTACGCTTTATAATATAAATCCAGTATTATTCTCTCTTATACACTTTACTTCTCCCACATATTGACCTTATAGGAATCCCACATCTTATTTGTGTCCTCAATTAAGGAGGAAAAAAAGAAGCATTTGCACATCCTTAGTGCCTAGGTGAAATGAAAAACAATAACTGAAATGTTCTTATCTTTCTTCTCAATCTGTTCTTAATATTACCTATGAATTTGTTTTATTTCTTATAATTTGACTTATTTAAATGTGTATACTTTGCAAAGCATTGTTGCTTATTGTGATCCTTGAATTGCTTAAATGTAATGTAATTTTAAACTAAGAAATATGTACTTAGATATTTAAGGGATCAGATAATTCTTCAGTAAAGGAAAAAAAAAATTGAATCTGCTAATTGTTTAAGTCTTCTTTACTGAAATTCTAATGAATGCAGGTTCACTTTTAAAACATTATCTATACTGTTGGTATAAGAGCATCCAAATCTGTAGAAAATTTTTATGAGTTGATTAGAGTGTATTTAAGCCATTGAAAGGACATGCCTGGAAGCAAGATCTCAACTGACTGCAAAAAATGCTTCCCAGAATGACAGATTGCAGTTTCTTTTATACATTTGGAATTAATGAGGAGGCTTTGGAAAATAACATGAACATGGGAGAAGGCTAGGCAGGGAAATGTCTATGTATCTATATTTGAATTGTGGGATATTTAATAGGATTATGTGCTCTCTTGAGGGTGGTTATGCTTCCAAAGGGACTGCAAAAGAGACATTTCAAAGGTATGTCAACCTAGATACACAAAACAATGGACAGGGTTTGCTTAAGGCAAAGATAACTTTTGACTAGGGAAGTTATAGACCTGAGAGGTGTATACCCACCATGACCTTTCCAGTTAGGAATTTATCATCATATCACCCTGTGAGGTTAGTGCGGTAAGTTTTATTACAGGGCCCCTTTTTTCATCCACAGCAACCACATTACAATAGATAATCAAATGTCAAAATTCTAGGAGATATATTCAATCTAATTCAACAAATAATGAGAATCACTGTGCATCTGACACTATGCTAGTTACCAAATATATACAGAAGCTTTTATTATGATAATATCATCAATCCTATACCAAAACAGAGGTTTAGCCTGACCTATTATTTTGATATCTAGAATTAAATGTACAAAATGATTAATCTTATCTTTTAGACACCAGTGGTTATCTAAATAACTCTCTGTACTACCTAAAAGAGCCCTAGAACTCTCCATTCATTTAGCAACATGTTTTCTAGAAGACTCCTGGAGAGCATCTGAAAAATTTCAGTCTTCAGGGGAAGTCATTTAACACTTTTCTGCTTAGGTTGCATCATTTACGCAATGAAGAGATCGACCAGGTGAATACATGATCAAAAATATTTTATATTGTGCTTCTCTCTCTCCAGTACTAGAAGTACGAGTAGTTTCCTTAGCACCAAACAAGCTAATTCTTGCACTGATTCTTAAGTAACAAAAATCATAGGTTCAATAATACAGAGCAACCATTAAGAAATAGTTGTGAGTGAAAACTGGAATTGTTTTTCATGAGTAAACATAGAGATGACCCCATAAAAAGAATGACACATCGTGTCTTGTTTTATATTTTTCTTTTAATAGTCATTATCTTTAATTTTGATATGTTACCATTTAGATTTCATTATAGGCAGTTGACAATTTGATCAAGTCTTACATAAGACAACGCTTTCAACAAGAACAGACTTCTATAAGTTTCTCATACAAAGTAAAACTAAAAAAAACATTGAAGGGTAAAGTTTGTTAAGAGAAGTTTTTGAACTCAATTTCACAGGTCTTCCTAGCATATTATAAATTATTTTTCTCCTTTTGCTTAAATATCTTATGTCAGCTTTAAGGAATATTGCCATATTAAAAAACTGAAGGCGGGAGTGGGGGGTGGAGGGTGGGAGATGAAGGTAAGGGGGATCAAATATATGGTGATGGAAGGAGAACTGACTCTGGGTGATGAACATACAATGGGATTTATAGATGATGTAATACAGAATTGTACACCTGAAATCTATGTAATTTTATTAACAATTGTCACCCCAATAAATTAAAAAAAAAAAAATTGAAGGCTTCCTACCCCCCAATCAAATTACAACCTTTGGAGAGATTTTATATAATTTTTGTTTGTGAAATTTATACCTTCAAAGAATTCTGCCTATAAAGAATCGTCTTGTGCCCAGTTAAAAAGGACTTAAACAAATTGTTAACCGATAGCTCTCATGTTCTACCCTTTTCTCTCATAATGGATAAGTCAGTACATGTCTTTGCTACTGGATAATCAGCTATCCAAAACTGTCCCCTATATTCAATAGAGAACATACATTTGAAGTCATTATGCTCACCATATCCCAAAATTTTAAAAATAGTGCTCAACTCGTACACTGGAAAAATTATAAATACTGTCAAGGATGTGTAATCTAATGGATTAAACAATAATTGTATTGCTTTGAATTTGCAAGCTACTTTTAAGATTTTTAAAACAAGATTGAAGAAATATATTTGATTTTTTGTTTCTTTTAATATTTGAATTCATATTCTGAGTAAAACTATTGTATCATTTAATGATCATTAATTGGCATATGTTTTCCTTTTTTACTTATTTTAAAAATATATGTAAGTATTTCTATGGAAATATATACACTATTACTATATACAATATTACTATATAGGCCATTTTGAGTTATGTCTTCACTTTGAAATAAATGTACCTTTTATAAAGATTCAAATTGGACAGGTGGGGATAAGGGTGGCAAAAATGAATGCAAGCAGGTTTGTATTTCATTATCAAGATTATTGTGGCTATATCTAGAGAATATTTTAGAGAAGAGTAAGAGAAGCTATTGCAGCAAAACAGAAATGGTGTGGTTTAGACTGGGTTATTACTGATAGATATGGGGGCAGTGCACTAATTTGAGATATATTTAGAAGGGAAAGTCTATCGGAAAATGCAAGAAGTCAGTGACTATGATGACTCTTGGATTTTTTACTTGCATAAATAAATAAGTGGTGGAGTCTGGAAATATGCGGATTTGGTAGAAGGAAGATGCTTCTTTAGTCAGATGTAGTTTTCAGAGATTCCAACAGCAAGGCCGAATAAATCATTACGAGGTCTAGATCTGCAGAGTCCAATCAGTATCCACTAACCACATGTGGCTCTTTAAATAAAATGAAAAATTCTGTCTCATTAGACACATTTCAGTGCTCAATAGCCACATGTAGCTAGTGGCTACTGTTTTGGTCATTACAGATATAGGACAATTTCATGATAGTGGAACATTCTGTGGAGCTGGACTGGTATTTGTGGACAGATGTAAATATTAGATGAAGCAGAATAGGCTAATAGCTGCAACTTGCAGAGTGTCATTCTTTAATAGGAGGAAAACAATGAACAGAAATATAATTATGAAGGCCAGTAGAAGTTTGCATTATTAAATCTAAGGGAAGAGAAAAACTTCAAACTATAGTAAGTTGTAAACAGGTTTGAGTGCCGTTGACAAGCTTAGTAAGATGACAGAGTGAAAATATTCACTGAGTTGAGTAACAGCAGCCTTTGAAAAAATTAAGGAGACTTCCCTCTTTCCAAAGAATATTACAGTGAAAGACAGAAAGAAGTGGTTTGAAGAACTAATGGGCAATAAAAGAATAAGCACAACATAATGGATTACTTTTTTTTTAGAATGTTTTTAAGATTTTATTTGAGCAAACTGATGACATGCTATAGAACAACATCTCAAATGCTCCCTGAATAACTCTTGAATGCTTGGTTGTGGAAGGAAAGAGAGAGAGTGCAAGTAACTCCAAGACCAGGAGAGAACAAGTGGGAGATCTATCTATCTATCTATCTATCTATCTATCTATCTATCTATCTATCTATCTATCTATCTATCTATCTATCATCTATCTATCTATCTATCTAGGTATCTACATCTATCTATCTATTATCTATCTTTTATTTTTTTAACTTTTAGAAAGAATGAAATGAATTTAACTTGAAGGAGAATTATCCTGTTGAGAGGGAAGGGAGAAAAATATACAAGAGCGGGCAGGAATAACTTACAGTATAAAGTCCTGAGGAAAGAAAAGAGGTATAAGACAAAGCAAAATGGAAAGGTTATCCTGAGGTAAATTAATGTGATTTACCAGAGTTCCTGTGATTTAAACACCATTTTAGTCTTCTTTGAATGCATCGGTTTTGTTTTGGCTTTTCTATTATCAAACAATCCGAACATCTGTTTTCTAAAATACATAAAATATATTTTACTTGCAGGTGTTTCTGTCTCCATGTTTGTCTCTTGGTTTTATTTGTTCTCCCATAACAATTTCACCTGACTGTGGCCATGAAGTTCAGTTAATCCATGCAAGACTCCTCTACATTTCTCCCACAAAACAGTTATTTACCAAATGTCAACTCCTTTCCCTCTCCAATGGAATGAAACATTGTTAATAACTTCAATTTAATAACTATGTGGACGTATTTGTATTTTTGGTCATTTCTTCAGTTATGTAGAGAACAGTTTTAAGCCAAGGAAAGATGGGAGTTAGGGAGGATAGTAGTAGGAAACTGCAATAAACCAGAAAATAAATGACAAAACCCAGTATTATCAGGGATGGGAATGAGGAGAGTCAAGACAATGAACAGGAATAACAAAGAAAAGACTGGGATATAGAATTACCTAGAACAGAAAGAATTCCATAGCCTTCCTGACTGTGTTACTTAAAAAATAAATAAATAAATAACTTAGTCTAAGTTTTAATATTATTAACAGGATTTCAGTATGTGTTGTTCTGCATAGTGTTTATATGCATTTGTATATTATACATACATAGTATGTATATGTATATGTAAATTTTACATATAGATCTGTATATTTATAGCTATATTCATGTGTGTATTAAAGTTAAATTTCTATCAAATTGTCATTTCATGAGTGTTCAGTCTTTTAAAATGATTTTTCTTATACAAGGTCTGACAATTAAGTTCACGAACTTGCCACCGTGCTCTTACATTGGCAGCACTGTATAAACAGCTCAGTAAGGTTTCATAACCTTGCTATATCAGTCTCACAGCTGTGTTCGTGTAGATGTGTGGTGGTGTCTCGCTGAGTGATGTTCTTTATTGTTGTTGCATGTTTTTTGTGGCCATTGCAAGAATGTCTGAGCTTGAATTAGAGCAACAAGCAAACATTAAATTTCTTGTTAAACTTGGCAAGAGTGGAAATGAAATCAGGGACATGTCAGTCCAAGTTTATGGGGGTAATGCCATGAAGAAAATGTCAGTGTACAAATGGATTAAATGTTTTCTGAGGGAAGAGAATGTGTCACTGATGAAGAGAGGTCAGAATGGCCAGTAATGAGCAGAACTGACTAAAATATTGCAAAAATTAATCGAATTGTGCGTCAAACTCATTGGCTGACTGTGAGAAGCATGGTAGACCAAGTAAACACCAATAGAGAACTAGTTAGGAAAATCTTAACTGATAATCTTCACATAGAAAGGTGTGTGCAAAAATGGTCCTGAAGGAGCTCACTGATGAAGAAAAGCAAAGGAGAGTCAAAGTTTGCCAAGACCTCATGGAGAGACAAGAAAATATTTTGGGCCATGTTATCACTGGTGATGAAACATGAGTGTACCAATATGACCCTGAAACATAGCATCAAAGTGCACAATGGAAGTCAGCCAATTCATCACAACCAAAAAAACTCTGTCAGTCCAAGTCAAGAATCAAACGATGTTCCTAACCTTTTCTTGATATCAGAGGGATTATTCATTATGAATTTGTAGTACCAAATGGACAGTTAACCAAGTTTACTGTTTGAAAGTGCTGAAAAGGCTGAGTGAAAAAGTTAGATGACATGAACTTTTCACCAATTTGTGGCTCTTGCATCATGACAATGCACCAGCTCACATGGCACTGTCTGTGAGGGAGTTTTTAACTAGTATTGGAACACCCTCACTACTCACCTGATCTGAACCCCAATGATTTCTTTGTTTACCTGAAGATAAAGAAAATATTGAAAGGAAGACATTTTGGTGACATTCAGGACGTCAGGGGTAATACGACAACAGCTCTGATGGCCATTCCAGAAAAAGAGTTCCAAAATTGCTTTGAAGGGTGGACTAGGCACTGGCATCAGTGCATAGATTCCCAAGGGGTGTACTTCAAAGGTGACTGTAGTAATATTCAGCAATGAGGTATGTAGCACTCTTTCTAGGATGAGTTTGTGAACTTAATTGGCAGAACTCGTATATAGGTTTAATTTTTTCAGATATGTTCAAAGGTAGATACATGAACAGGTAGACAGAATTTGACTAATGAGTACAAAATATTTCAGAAACTTGGAGGACTTAGTCCAGTTAAGCAGTTATTATAGATGAAATTTTATGCTTGGGTTTGTTATACTTTAGAACATATTAAATGCAAATTTTAGACAGCCGTAGAAATTCAAGAATATTTTAAACAATGAGAATTTAGTAATCTGAAATGTATACATGGGCCTCAGCATATTGTGTTTTCCTACAGCAAAAACCTATGCCTCCCCTGGATTTCCACGCTCTTCTTCTTCTTCTTTTTTTACTTTATTTATTTATTTATTTGTTTGTTTGTTTGTTTGTTTGTTTGTTTATTGTGGTGACAAATCCAAAGCCTTGTGATCAGAGAATATGCTTGGTATGATTTCAATCTTCTTAAATTTGCTGAGGCTGATTTTATGTCCCAATATATGGTCTATCCTTGAGAATGTTCCGTGTACACTAGAAAAGAATGTATAGTCTGATGTTTTAGGATGAAGTGCTCTATAAATGTCAATTATGTCCATTTCATCTAATGTGTCATTTAGGGCTACTATTTCGTTATTTATTTTCTGTTTGGATGATCTATCCATAGCTGTCAATGATGTATTTAAGTCCCCTAGTATAATTGTGTTTTGGTCAATTTCTCCCTTTAGTTCTGTTAGTAGTTGCTTGGTATATTTCGGTGCTCCCTGATTGGGGGCATAAATATTGATGATTGTTAGGTCTTCTTGTTGTATAGTCCCCTTCACCATTATGAAATGTCCATCTTTGTCTCTTGTTAGCTTTTTCACCCTGAAGTCTGTTTCATCTGATAACATTATGGCTACACCTGATTTTCTCTGGGTACCATTTGCTTGGAGTGTCAATTTCCACCCTTTCACTTTGAGTCTATGCTTGTCCTTGTAGCTGAGATGTGTCTCTTGGAGACAGTATATGGTTGGGTTTAGTTTTTTGATCCAATCTGCTACTCTGTGCCTTTTTATTGGTGAGTTCAGTCCATTTACATTTAGGGTGATCATTGATATGTGAGGATTTCCTGTCATTCTTTCTTTAGTTTTCTGGTAAGGCTGTGTCTCCATTGTTTCTTTGCCTTTTTGTTGTTGTCTATTATTTCTGTGTGGTGGTATTCTATGATGTTTCCCTCTGTTTCTTCTTTTATTACAGTATATATTTCAGTTCTGGATTTTTTTTGAGTGGTTACCCTTAAGTTTATGTAAAAGAAAGTTTGATATTTAGAGTACTCCATTTTCTTCAGCATGCTTACTTTCTCCATTCCCATATTCCGGTTCAGGCCTTTACTCTCCCCTTTTTTATGTTTTGGTTGCCACAAACTGTCCCTGTTGATGGTGGTCGAATAGCCTCCGTTAGTATTTCTTGTATTGCAGGTCTTGTATTAGAAAATTCCCTCAGCTTCTGTATGTCTGAAAAGGTCTTTATTCCTCCTTCATATCTAAAGGATATCTTTGCTGGGTATATTATTCTTGGCTCATAATTTCCCTCTTTCAATTGTTTGAATATTTGGTTCCACTCCCTCCTGGCTTGTAGACTTCCTGTTGAAAAATCTGATGATAATCTAATGGGCTTTCCTTTGTAGGTTACCGTCTTCTTTTCCCTGGCTGCCTTGAGGATTCTTTCTTTGTCTTTGATTTTAGACAGTTTCAATACAATGTGCCTTGGAGAAGGCCTGTTGGGATTGAGGTAATTAGGTGGTCTATTTGCTTCTTGAATTCAAAGGTCCAGTTCTGTCCACAAGTTTGGGAAGTTCTCATCAACGATTTGTTTGACTATATTCTGTTCCCTTCTCTCTTTCTTCTCCTTCTGGTATGCCCATTATTCTTATATTGCTCTTTCATATGGAGTCAGAAAGTTCCTGTAGAGTTCTTTCATTTCTTTTAAGTCTCAAGTCTCTTTCTTCTTCCATCTGTGTAATTTCCAGGTTTCTATCTTCGATGTCACTAATTCTTTCCTCCATATGGTCAACTCTACTACCTAAGCTGGTTATTTCATTCTTAATTTCTTCTATTGAGTTCTTAATCTCCAGAATTTCCATTTGGTTCTTTTTTAAAATTTCAATCTCTTTCCTAAAATGCTCATGTTGTTCTTTGGTTGTGTTTCTGAGTTCATTAAACTGCCTTTCTGTGTTTTCTTGCATCTCATTGAGTTTTTTCAGAACTGCAATCTTGAATTCTCTGTCATTTAAGTCACATATTTCTATATATTTAAGTTCCTTTTCTGGAAACTTTTCACTTTCTTTCTGAGCTGTCTTGTTTTATTGCCTTGGTTATTCATGGCAATTACTGATTTATTATTTCTCTTCCTAGACATCTACAGTAGTGGCTTCTGCAACAGGTTGATAGGAAGAGATCTTTCTTTTGTTTTCCAGTACTTGTTGGTAGAATGTTTTATTTTCTCTCCGACTGCAGCCTTTTTTTCTCTCTCACATGGTAGTGCTATGTGTTCTCTGCACTATTCCAGCTTCTCACACAATGGGGGGATTCCCTGGGAGACAGGCTTCTCCTCTGTTAATAGTTCTCCTGGGTCACAGGGCGCAGTGTCTTTGTGGGTATGCGGAAAGCTTTTGAAGTTCCAAAGCTCTTCCTGCACCAGATTCAGAGCCCGTGTGTTTCAGCAGTTCTGTATATTCCTGCAGGGATCTTCCCAGATAGGTGGGGCCAGGGGCAGGGTGAGTTGTGAGAGGTGTCCCAGAGCAATGGTGGCGACCACCGCCACAGCCAGTCCTGCTTCCACAGCTCCCTCCCCTTTGCCGGAACTAGTTGGGCTGCGAATCTGTGTCTGCAGTCCACAGTTCTCAGAACAGCAAATATTCTGTTCTTTTGCTCTGACACTGCTACTGTTCCGCTTCTAGCACTGGGCAGGTGGGGGCAGGGCAAGCTCTGGGATAGTAGGGAGTGGGCGGCTAGTCTCAGTGTCTAAGGATTCCGTTCTCTGCTTGGCAGTGAGGGCATAAATCACCGTTTTCAACCTTCTTCCCTCAGTCTTTTCTCTGAGGTCTCTGCCATGAGCTTTGGGTTCAGCCGTGTTATATGCTGCCCCCTCAGCCCTGTGGGCCATAAGCAGAGCCCTAGCAGTCCGAGTTCTTCCCTCTCCCACAGCTGCGGTAGTTCCGGGATGCAGCGAGCTCGGAGCACTGAGCTAGGTCTGCGTCCTGCACCCGCGCGGCTCCGTCTCCACACTTCTCCCTTCACTCCTTACCGGCTCATGTGATTCGCCCACCTTTAGGTGAATTTAGTAGTGGGCCTCTTCATCTTGCCTGTCTGCTGTGCAGGGAGTCCTTTGTGGAGTTGTTGTTGTTCTATTAGTTGTAAATTCCAGGGGAGCTTTACAGAGGCTCACCTCACGCCGCCATTTTGATGACGTCCCACATTATTATTTTGCATCCATGCTCTTCTAAGAGTTGTATAGGACTTAAGTTATTTCTTTGTTCTCCAAATACTCTGCTAATCGTAAAATGTAGTTTTGATTCTTTATCAAGCTTTGGATTCATATATACCACCAAACATCTCTATCTAACTTCATTTTTATTATCGAAATTGCCTCAAAAATATCACAAATGGAACCAATTATTTTTACAACAAAAGTGTTATTTCTGTCCATTTTTTATCTTGGATAGTGTCCTTAGAATGTACTCAGTTACCAAGGCCAGAATTCTACTTTAACCTTTCCTCCATTCTTTCAGTCAGAGGTTCTGATTAATTTATAATTTCTGTTCTATGATAATTTTGTTCTACTCCACTCGATTTGATAATATTCTCTTTAATAACAGAGAATTGGAAGCTCAGTTCAAAGTCTGTATAAAATATGTTTCCACTCTTTTAGCTATTTCTATTTTCAGTCACGCACATTGTAAGACACCCACAGCTTTCAGCATACTTTGAATAACTTGTACCCAGAAATGGAGTCCATCCTGAGCTCCTACTCAATATGTGCATGCATTCTCATCTCCTCAATAGCCATAATAAAATAATTGTAATACTCTATGAATTTTGATAGGGAAACAACTTTCAGATTGGTTTTGACCCTAAAACATCTCCCAATTGCATGAATTGTGTTATATAATCCACCTAGCTATAACATCTCAGGTTTTATTAAATAACCACTCATATCCATTACATTTACCCTTCATACTTTTTATTCAAAATTTTACTCAGAAATTCCAAAATAGATTTGTGCTGGCCAGGAATACAGTTACAAATAGGAAAAAAAGAAAAACAAAACAAAACAAAACAACAACAACAGTAAAAACACTCAACTAAACTATGATGATTGTTGATTAGTATACTCAGAAGAACGTGTAGGAGACTGACCCAATATCACGGATGGAAACCAAGGTTTTTATGCTCTGTATCCACTACTGTTTTGTCTTTACTTCCCTGTCATTGACATTCTCCAACCAATGTAAAGATACTCTGTATGGCTGTGGAAACATGTTCCTAGAACCCCAGGTTTATACTTTAAGGGCTTTAGAAAAAGATTTTCCTAACATTCATGTTTAGAAATATGTTGGGAAGATCTTTGATTCACCTGAATTAGGTCCTATGCTCACAATCATAGGCTAATTAATAGGGCTATATGTGTAAGTTTTGTTACAAGACGAGAGAGTAGAAAGGGAAGACACAATTAGCAGCATGTGTTGTAGTTATAATAATATATTTTATTCTAAAAATACATTCAGCATGTTTTATAGTCTTTGATTTTGAATATTACCTTTACTCGAAACTTAATATTTAGAAAAAGTGCTGTGTTTGATTATTCCATTTATATATTGCAAACAGAAAGGAAAAAGAATCATTTTATTCTGCGTCTTGGTACATTACATTTCACTGCAAGAAACATCAAGAAAAAAAAAACACCAAAAAACAAGATCCCTTAATCTTTCTTATTCTTCCCATAGTGACTGAAGATACAGCTCAGCATGAATGTATACACACTGAATGATGCTGAAGTCCTCACAACATAGTATTTAAAGATGTCTGCTAAAAAGTCAAGCAGACTTGATTTTAAATGCCAGCTCCACCACAGACTATCTGGGTATGGTAAGGAAATCATGATATAAGTATTCAGAGGTGCTTCTATGCTAGGATATATTCTAAACACTTTGGGTATATAAGAACTAAGGGTGAACTTGTCCAAGATGGATTCTCTGCAGGTTGAATTCCTATAAATCTCAGTGAAAGCCAACCACTGTTTACCTCTTAGGGAGCCAACCCTGGATGAGGGTGAGATGGAATATTATGAAACTGGCCTGACATATTATACAGATGTAAGCACAAAGCTTGAAATTCAGCCTCCGATCACACCATAATGGTTCCCCACATTTACAGTATTCCCCAGCTATGGATGCCAATCTGGGAGAGAGAGACTGGAGCCAAGGTCCTGCCCACCAATAGCCCCACAAACAAGGGTTAGGTCCTTCTCCCAAAGTCTAGCAACTGGTCCTACTCTATCACTGGGCTCTAAACAAGAAAATGTAATGGAAAACAGGTAATCTGCAATCCTGCACTGATTCAGTCTCATAGTTTCCTCTAACAATTATTCTCCCACCAGCCCTAACATGTGTGTTCTCCGACCATTCATTTGACCTTGTTAGCTTGATACCATATTCACAGTTGTTATTCTCATTTTTATAATACTGTTCTACATGCAAACTCACAACCCAGCCTTATAGCTTTCTTCATGGCTTTACACAAACTTTCACATCTGTCCAGTATATCCGTTCCTTTTGCTCAGTAAACACCCATTCCTTAGAACCCAAGTCAGGTGTCACTTTCCCTGACAGAAATAAATGGAGATAATTACTATACTTTGTAACAGTTTTATAGTTCCTATTTGTTTCTAGAAAATAATATAAACATCATAATCCTAATCTTCTGTTTGCAAGTTTTGCTTCTCCATGCAAAATATGTTTTTCAAGGGCAGGCGACATTCATCTTTTAATCCCTATCTCTTAGCAGCATATCTGAACTAGAACAACTTTTGATAAATTTGTGGAAATTGAATTCTGCAGGAAAACACCACTCAGAATCCACTCTGATGGAAATAACCTATATATTTAGATTTTGAATGAAAATGATGCCACCCTCTGGCTCATCTCAAAGAAAAGTAATCTCTCAGATGACTGATCACAAAGTCAAAATGTATTTAGTAACAGAGAAATAAAAAACTTTACCAGTAACATTTCCTTAAAATTTCAAAATGTTAAGTCCCTCAAATTTCAAAGTGGAATTAGAAAACTTGATTTTGAACAACTATCTGGTAAATGTCCATGGCAGTTAATGGAACATCTGAGTATACTGAGCAAATGGACTCACTTGACCACAATTCCTGACTCATTGGTCCAAGAGTACCTGTTATTCCTGTCACTTGTATCATTTATTTAGTTATGTAGTTGTGTCTTTTTCAGAAGTAGGTAACTTAATAATAGTGATTGATTTAAAAATATGATTTCTGTCCTGTCATTTACTCAACAAAAAAAAAATCTCCTTGAAATGTGTAGGTTGCAATTATTTCTTAAGTTAGTGGCCTAGTTTGTACTCTATACCACATATTTAATTTTTCGTAAAGATTTACCTTTTTTCACCAAACTGCATATTTTCAGATCATTAATAATTACAGAAAGTTAGACATTTATATTATCATTATGGAATGTAGGTGTGAAATCCAAGAATGGAATAAATGGAAGTTGTCCTTTTTCACATGGGAATAACTATACAAATAGCTATTTAAAGAAAGTGCATTGGGTGGGAAGAGAGCCCAGAGCAATTGCGGAACCAATAAAGGGATGGCAGCTGCCCAGTGTTCCTGAGAAGCACTTAAATCCAGGGAATATATTCACCAAGCATACTAATTATTCACATTTTCAGCAGCAGAGATACTGTCCTTAGACTGAAATGAAAACAAGCACGAGAAAACAAACAAGAGCAAATCTTCTTAAAGAAAACTCGTCTCATTTCTGCTTGATTAATTTTGCAATGAGTATATAAATTCACAAATGAAGTTTTAAACCAAATTTCACAAGGTACATTTTAGTTAAAATGAAAAAAAAAAAGTGATTAACCTCATTACATAAATCATAGACATCCCTATGCTTCCAAAATGTTAACTAAGTGGAAATTTTCTAGAGGAATCCAAAGAGGCAAAATTATAGAAAAGTCAGAAATATTTATAGATTTTCTTTAAAAAACAAACAAACAAAAAAAAAAAAGGTCATCTTCACTTTAACCAAGAGAAGTAGAAAAGGAATTAAGTCTCTTTTTGTGCACACTTTTCATTATTTGAAAATAAATGTTAAGCCAATCCCACAAAACACCTGTCAAGCATGAGTTAACAAAAAGGATCAGATTGTCAAATCAGAGATCTTATTCATTTTCAACCTTTATCAATAATTTCAAGTAAACAAGGTTTTAAGAGGCATAAGTAATGGAGAAAGAGGTCCAGGATTTTTAATGTGCTTTTTTCCCACCTGGATATACCTTCTTGTCCAAGTTAAAGTTGAAGTCTCTAGTTAGGGATGTATGTAATCTCCTCACTTACACAGTCAGTATCCAATTCAGTTATGAAATCTCTAGATAGATAGATAGATAGATAGATAGATAGATAGATAGATAGATAGATAGATAGACAGATAGATATAGATATAGATATTATATATATATAAATATATATTTTATTCAGGTAGGTATACAGTTTTATGACATTTTCCTGTAAGCCTTACTTCATTCATCCACAGATTCCAGGTTTGTTTAACATAAGCCATCATAGATTATAGACATCTGCCATCTCTATATTTATAGAAACATAGATTTTATCCTCATAGGAAGATTCTTTTGCTGACATATACCATTAAAGATTTTGCCCAAAGATCAGTTATTACTATATTCATAAGGAGGTAGGACCAGGATCACCTGCCATCTCATGCTTGACAGGTTGAATATAGCCCCTAGCCTCAGGAATGAGAACAAAATGGATTACAGGTTGTTCCTTAACATCTTTCATTTATCCTACGTTTAACAAATGTAGTTTGAAGTATTCGCAAATCATTAACTTTCCCTGGTCACCCACTTGAATTGGA